>NC_086321.1:189122507-189442507 GCF_036172605.1 Pelobates fuscus | reverse complement strand
CATCCATAAGTGCACTCATGGCTTCACAGTTCTTAATTGGAGTTCCTGCTGAGGTGAGAAAATCACAAGTCTGCCATATAGGCCCAAAATCATGGGCTATACTGAAGGCATAGCGAGAGTCTGTGTACATATTAGCTGTCTTACCAGAGGCCATTTTGCACATTTTGCACATTTCAGTAAGTCCACCTGAACATACAATACCAAAGAAAACAAGTTCTTTAGGAGACATAGGACTCAGAGAGCTGAATAGAGAGTAAATCTAGATAGGTAGAAAAGTAAAACATTTTCCTCACCTGCTGCAGCTTAAGATTCACAGTCTACAACACTTGGTTTCCCAGTATTTAATCTGGATGGAATGGATTGTTTCCTCCCCGGTTGTGCGGCACCAAAATTGATAGGGCTAAAAATAACCCAGAGATATGTTCAGGAGAAACCAAATTGTAAGTTCAAATGCTTGAGAAATAAAATAAGACACACAGATACTCGTGAATCAAAGATTACTTCCTCTTTTATTGGGAGAGCTTACAGATTATATGGCACTTTGAAAAATCGCTTTGTGACTTGCACACCAAAAACAGGATGCTTGAAGGCACTTCGTACCATAAAAGGAATTTACAGTACGAAGCATATTTCAACGTTTATATATTTAAAAAAAAAAACATGGCTAGTTAGGACATACTGGGGGCTGAGGGTAAAGCTGCAATTGTCACCTCAGACAAGTATATTAGTCCACGATATCCGTTGGTATCTTCAGGTAATCCACAGTCAGAGCAGAAAGCACGGCGATATTCCCCAATCCTCCCAATAACCGGACGAAACACAGTTTGGGAGTCAACTAACTTGCTTTATTCACAGACCTCCATATTTATGCAGTTCCCCATGCAAGGGGTTTCCTTACAGATGTTACAGGGGATTTCTCCCATCAGGCATTGTAATTATCCCAACAGGCATTGCTGCACGAGAGGGATACTCCCACTAAAATGGACGATTAAGTGGATTATCCCCTCGTGTAGCAAAACCGACAATTTATATAGAAATCCATATTTTATACAATTTTACTCGCTTTTAGACGAATGACCGTTCGGTAGATAGCTGGTGTCGGCGGGCACATTTAGTGAGAATACCGCTCCGATCCCAGCTAAACTAACCGAACGCCGCACAAAATACATTAAAACATTGAGTTCGGTTCAAAAGTACCGAACATCTATGGGGAACAGAATGTGCCGAACGCGGAACTCCCGAACGCTCTGGAAGTCCAGCGGTGTTCGGATCATTGAGTAGCCGTTTTCAGTTCCAGGCTCCCGAGGACCGAACACCGCTGCAGAGACAAAGGATCCAAGATGGCCGACTGCCGCATGGTCGGTAGCCGAACGACGGCCACCTAGGAGATCCCTTAATTACCGATTGCAACATTGTTGCAATCGGTTAATTGGTGCCACACGACTGGTGAGTGGGTGGTCTACCTGGGGAGCCCGCATTCGTATGGCGAACGGCCTGGATAGCCGTGTTTCGTCAAACGAAAGGGATTTGTATGCTGGCAGCGTACGGCTGCCAGCATGCGAACGGCCATAATACGGTACCTATACAGTTTAAAATACACAGCATATATTCAGCCTACGGACAACCTTTAATACTACAGTCCAGAAGTGGCTAGGTTTGCCACAATCATCTACTTGATACATTGGCGGATCCAGGGGGGGGCAACGGGGCAATTGCCCCCCCCGAGATTCCCCCCTGCCGGCTAATGCAGGGCTGGCATTGTCCAAGTGCCAGCCCTGCAATGTGCCTGCGGACCGGGGAGAGCGATCAGAGATCGCCCTCCCCGGTCCGCAGGCACTATGCTGGCAGCTGGCAGGGGAGGGAGGGAGGGAGGGAGAGAGGACCCAGGAGCTTTTACCTGCAGCTCCTCCGGGTCCTACTCTCGCGAGCACGGAGCGTTGCCGCGGTTACCGCGGCAATGCTCCAAATCTTGCGAGAGTGAACTCTAGCCCTGGAGCGCTGGCTAGAGTTCACTGGAACCACTGGAACCACCAATGAATCCCACTGGGACCACCAGGGATGGAAAAATGTTGCCCCTGCTCCTTAATAAAGGTAAGAAGAGAGGGGGGACATAAATATATATATTTTATGAAATAACCTTTTTTTTATTTTTTATTAAAAAGCCTCCCTACCCTCACATACACACACTGCCCCCCATACACACATACACACATACACTGCCCCCCATACACACATACACTGCCCCCCATACACACACTACCCCCATACACACACTGCCACCCTCACATACACACACTGCCCCACAAACATTGCCCCCATACACGTTGCCCCTATACAAACACTGCCCCATACACACACTGCCACCCTCACATACACACACTGCCCCATACACACATACACACATACACTGCCCCATACACACATACACTGCCCCCATACAGACACTGCCCCCATACACACACTGCCACCCTCACATACACACACTGCCCCCCATACACACATGCACTGCCCCCCATACACACACTGCCCCCATACACACACTGCCCCCATACACACACTGCCACCCTCACATACACACACTGTCCCACAAACACTGCCCACATACACACACTGCCACCCTCATAAACACACAATGCCCCCATACACACATACACACATACACTGCCCCATACACACAAACACTGCCCCCATACACATACACTGCCCCCCATACACACACTGCCCCCCTCACATACACACACTGCCCCAAAACACTGTCCCCATACACACACTGCCCCACATACACATACTGCTCCACAAACACTGTCCCCATACACACACTACCACCCTCACATACACACACTGCCCCAAACACTGCCCCACATACAAACACTGTCCCCATACACACACTGTGCCCATACACACACTGCCCCACATACACACACTGCCCCACATACACACACTGCCACCACACACACACTGCCCCACAAACACACTGCCCGCACACTGCCCCCATACACACACTGCCACCCTAACATACACACACTGCCCCACAAACACTGCCCCCATACACACACTGCCCCCATACACACACTGCCCCACAAACACTGCCCCATACACATATACACTGCCCCACACATTCAGTGCCCCCAACACACACACTGCAACCCTGACATACACTGCTGCCCTCACACACACACACTGCACCTTTCACACACACACTTCACCCCTAACACAGACCACTGCTCCTATGCCCTATATCCCAGCAGATCCCAGGTATTTTGTCAAACTGTTCTTAAACGGTATGACTACTTACTCTGGGGTGGGATTCTGGCACTACTGGCACCATAACTACTACACTGAGCTGTAGTGGTTATTGTGCCAGGATTATTTATTTAAATAATCTTCAAGTGCCCCTCCCGAGATCAGGCTCTGGATCCGCCACTGACTTGATAAGAGCGTGATAATTATCAAAGCTTTCTGCATTTTACAGCACCCATTTAAAGCACCAATAGCCGTCTTCCTGCTGACCTATTTTCCATGCATATTATGATGAGATCAGAATGTCAAAATAACATCTAAGTGGGGATATGGAAGAAATATTGTATACATCTTTGCTATAAAATATATAGAAAGGAGGTTGCCAGGTTCATGTTAACAAGAGATCAAAGTGTCAGAGTAAAGGCCCCAGGGAGAGTGCACAGCTTAGCAGACAGGGGCACATGTATGAGTGTGGGATGGATGATGCATGATTGGCTATGTGCTACGTGTGGGAGTGTGAGATGTGAGGAAGTGGGTGGTGACAAATTAGACTGACCTCAGTGCCACTTAGGAGCTGGGCCAGCAACAAGTTTCCTGTGATCCTCCACCTCTTGTTTGGGCTTGTTGGATTTTCGGCCTGGGGCATGGACATCGAGGCAATCTTGTCTGCTCTCAGGGCTGGGCAGCAGCAGACGGTGGCCGGCAGCTCTGTGAGCAGTTTGGACGCCTGCTCCAGCCACAGCCACCTGGCGATGCGGTCCCCCCTCCCAGCGCTGTGCCTCCTCCAAATATGCCCCCTGCGGCACCCTCCCTGGGTGGCCGACCAGCACGGGTCAACGCACCCGCCCTCCGGCTCGTCTGAGCCCCACTGCTTCCCCTTGGGCCCAGTACCGGAGTCGCAGCCCGGGCCCGAGGCAACAACAGGCCCGCGCGCGGGAGCCACGTGGCACACAGCCTGCAACATCTCCTGCCTTCCCGGTCTCTCCTGCTGCCCCTGGAGGCCGGGCGGTGGTCACGCATGCGGGCCACTCAATTCACCAGCCCTCCAGGACGATGGCCCGGTGATCAGCCCAGGTGAACGAGCGGGATGCCGCCCGGGGCCCCCACCTCACGACCGGCAGTGGTGAGTAGGCCCCTGCGGGGCACACGAAGTGGGCCTCTCCCACTGCCGCGGGGTGCGGGGGTTTCTTCCTCCTGTTCTGGTCCTCCCGTCCTTCCTGGTTCTCTCCCCCCTTCCCCCTCAAATGTCCGCTCCCCCCCTGGGCGGTCCGCGGGTAGGGTGTCCTTCCCCGGTCATCACGTGGGGTGGGGGTGTCCCCCGTGGTCCTTGGGCCTCTGGGCCCCATTTCTCCAGTCCCCTCTCACTCTGCTGCCCCCCACGTCCTCCGGTGAGTCCGTGGGCTTAATTGTTCCTTCCCCCCTCCCTGTCCCCCCCTCATCTCCGGCCCTGGGATCCCATTGAGGGGGTGCCTACTTGGCATCCCGCTGCTTTAAGCGGGGAAAGTCCGGGGACAAAGGCGACGTGGGGGCTAAGAGCAAAGACACCAGTGGCCGTGGACACGATGCGCCCCTGGCTCGACTGGTATAGGAACCGCCGAGCTGCGGGGTTGCTACTAGAGGGGTTCACCCAGGGGTTTTGAATTCCCTTCTCTGAGTGCCCCTCCTCCTGGGCGGTTTGGAACTTGAAGTCAATGTTTGAATTTCCTGACGTGGTCCTCGAGAAACTCCGGAAGTAGGTTTCGCTAGGGCGGGTGGCGGGGCCATTTTCGGTCCCTCCACTATCCAACTTGCGGGTGTCTCCCTTGGGGGTGGTGTTCAAGAAGGAGGCGGGGAAATTTCGCTTGATTCGCCATTTATTGTACCCTCATAGATTTGGTGGCCATGGAGTGCCGGCTGCCTCTGGACAAGGTGGAAGGGTTGCACCGGGACGTGGCAGTAGCACGGGGCTTGTGGAAGATACAGCTATGCCAGCTGCAATCTCTGTTGGGGAAGTTGAACTTTGCATGCAGGATCATGCCCAAGGGGCGGATTTTCAGCAGGCACCTCGCAGCCGTGACCGCTGGGATGGCGAGGCCTCGGCACTACATTAGGCTCACGCGGCAGTTACGGGACGATTTGGACGTCTGGGGTACGTTCTTGGCGGAGTATAATGGGAGGTCGTATTGGCAAGCGCCAGAGGTGTCTATACGGACGTGGCGGGTTCTGTTGGCTTTGGGGCGATACTGGGGGCGTGCTGGTGCGCTGACACTTGGCCGGAGGAAAGGTACGCCTCTGGCCTGACTAGGAATCTGGCCTTCCTTGAACTTTTCCCCATTGTGGTGACATTGGAACTCTGGGGTCTGGATTTAGGGACCGGTGGGTTGTCTTTCACTGTGACAACCTGGGGGCCGTGCAGGCGATTAACCAGCTCTCTGCCTCCTCTCCACCGGTGGTTTGTTTGCTCCAGCGCTTAGTGCTACGGTGCCTGTGCTTTAACGTGTCGTGTAGGGCGCTGCCTGTTCCTGGGGATCACAATGTAATTGCGGATGCTCTCTCTCATTCGCAGTGGTTGGAGTTCCGGGCAGCTGCACCTCACACTGACGAGGAAGGGTGCCGGTGGAACTGTGGTCCCTGAGCTTGGCAGGCTGATGGACCTGGTTCGAGGGTCAGTGTCGAGTTCCACTTGGGCCAGATATTCAAAGGTATGGCCGGAATGGCTCGAGTGGGAGACAAGACTGGGGGCTTTCCAGGATACGCCCGCTCGATTGCAGGGTCTGTTGCGGCTGTTGGATACTTGGGTGTCGGCGGGCATGTCGCCTTCGGCGGCGTCCTTGCGCCTGGCTGGGCTGAGTTTTTCTTTAAGCTGCAGGGGTGGAGGGACGTGACCAAGGAGTTTATGGTGAGGCAGGCAGTTAAGGGGCTGCGTAAGGGTCGGGTTACGGTGGATACCAGGAGGCCGGTGTCGGGGGCTCCTGGAGCAATTGTGTCAAGTGCTCCTGCAGGTATGTTTTTCGAACTTCGAGGTGCGGCTTTATTGCCTGGCCTTTTCGTTTGCTTTCTTTGGAGCCATGAGGATTGGGGAGTTGGTGTGTCCGAGCAGGTCGACCATTGGGGGAATCCTTTTCTCGGATGTCAGGGTTGGGCTGGACTGGGTTTCCTTTAAGACTCGCCGCTCCAAGACTGATGTGTTCGGGAAAGGTAAGTGGGTTCAGCTGGAGGCGACCCTGGGGTTGGCCATCTGCCCAGTCCTGTCCTTTCGGTGTTTTTGCTAGGTTCGCCCTGCTATGGCTGGCCCTTTGCTAGTGCATGAGGATGGGAGCTTCCTCTCCCATTTTCAGTTTGTCAGGGTGTTTCGTCTAGGGTTGCCTGCGTTGATTGTGGAGGGTGCAGAGTTTGGTGGGCACTCCTTCTGAATTGCCGCAGCGACGGAGTCTTCTTGGCTGGGTATGACGGATCAGGAGGTACGGAGGATAGGGAGGTGGGAATCCAGGAGGTTTGTGTCTTATGTGCGTCCTGCCGGTCTCTTGAGCTAAATGTTTTGTTTTCCTCCCCAGGTCTGGTGCCCTGCAAGGTCTGGTTGACCTTGTATCCACTGGGCGTGGCAGAGAGCGGCAGTCCGGCCCGGGGGGGCGTCTCTGTCTCTCGCCTTTAAACGGCGGGGGTACGGTGGTTTGGGGCCAGGGGCATGAGGTGGATCTGGCTCCTCTCGGACTTGGTTAGGCTCTCTCGCTTGCTTGGGGCTCCATCGGTGTTGATCATCCATCTGGGGGGTAATGATCTGGGGACTAGTGATGTACCAAACTGTTCGCCAGCAAATAGTTCCCGGCGAACATAGCATGTTCGCGTCCGCCACCGCGGGCGAACACATACGGTGTTCGGTCCGCCCCCTATTCGTCATCATTGAGTAAACTTTTACCCTGTACCTCACAGTCAGCAGGCACATTACAGCCAATCAGCAGCACACCCTCCCTAGCAGACCCTCCCACCTACTGGACAGCATCCATTTTAGATGAATTCGGATGCTGCAACCATTTTCTTTTTTCAATTTATTATTATTTTTTTTTTTTGTGCATATAAATGTTACGAGCAGAATAGGGACTGTTCCCCCTACAAAGGGTCACTTGGCAGATATGGATTGACACCTATCCTAAGGATCCCTAATAAACACTGACACGGAGCCCTCCATGGGTGAAGATGGATTAATTTTTTTTTGCTCCTGCGTTTTTTATTTTATTTTTAAGTTCGACGGGTATGATGGCTTTTTATTTGCCCTTTTTTGGGGGCTGAAAAATGAAGATTTTAGAAAAAAGAAGACGTTGAATAGTAAGTTGAATTTTACTTTACAGGGTAGTGTAACGGATCGCCTGGCACCCCGACTGGGTACCTCCGTTGAAGGATGCTCCTAGCATTTCCTGAGGACTCCAAGCACTCTGGCAGACACCACAATCACCAAACCGGAGAAGCATATTGTAACGGACCGTTTCAGCATATGAGGGGTTAAATCCGTTTAGGCGATAATCCCCTTTTCTCAGAAAGGCACAGCTACTGCAGAACATCAAAACTCACGAATTGGCTATAGGCGAATGCATCAAACTCCCGAACTGCATACCAGGGAATAAGATAGCACTCCAAGCTGGAACCTCACGAATAGCTGCTAGCAGATGAATAGGAAAAGCAGACATCAGCTTACACTCCTAGCAGTCAATCTCCAACAGCATACAGTGAATCCCCCCAAGAACGAGACAAGGCTCCGTGTTGAAGGTCAAGCAGTGGTCTGAGGTGCTGGGGCACCCAGCCTGGTTTTTATTACATGAGTACACATACAGGCCACACCCAGGGGGAGGCATAAAATAACCAATCACATACATGGTTCAGCCCACACATCCCCTCCCCTCAGATAACATTAAACCCAATTATCCGGTACACCTTTTCAGCCAAGTTCTGGATGTACCCCAAAAACAGGGGGTACACCTTTAAGCCCTTATTCAGGGGGACAACATATTCAAAATTCAAGTCATTCGGATGAACGGTTCGGGAGATATGGGGTTCCAAAGATTTGACCGACCGCATGGGTAAAGTATCCGAAAACAGTTCCACGCATTTTGGCCCTGCGGTCAGTCACAAACAAGGGAATGAAAACAGACGAATTGCCTGTGTTATAGAGCCTGGAGAGGGTTTGAATGAATTCCCTTGTTTGTGGGGTTCTTTCTACCGAACGGCGGGTCATTCGGTAGTTTCTATACGAATTTCTGGAAGTATGGAGGTCTCAGCGGTGTTTGCCTAGTTAAGTGTCCGATTTTAGTTCCAGACACTCGACGGCAAAGCACCGCTGTTCGGTAGTTTAAGATGGCCGCCGCCACGTGTTCGGCTCCCGAATGGCGGCCACCCAGAGGACACAGACCACACTGCACTGATTGCCAATTACCCGTTTGCAACATTTTTGCAAACGGTAATTGGAGGCACACTTATTCCTGGGTGGTCTGGTTGTTCGGTAGTTTCACTCAATATACTGAATGGAGTGATTCTACCGAACAATCAGATGAATGCTGCATACAAATCACCCAGGATAAACTTAACACATATATAAATACATATATAATATTACAGGCAGTATACTAGAATATGCTTCACAGTCTTAAAGGGACAGTAGTCCCAAAAGTCCCAATGTGTCCATAGATGCTGTTAAAAGGGCCAGTAGCAGCAATATACAGTACAATATGCCCCAAATAACCCAGGGGCCATAGTCAGTAGGTAGGAGGCTAGCAAACAGGCTTCTCCAGGGCCCAGTGGCGAGGTTGGTTTCGTCACACATATGAATCCTCTCAAGCCTCTGAATGTTGAATAGGAAACATACGAATAGGTTTGCACTCCTAGCAGTCAAACTGGAACAGCATACAATAAATCCTCCCCCAATAATGAGACGACACTTCACTTTGAGGGTTAAACAGGAACTCTCTGTACTGGCCCATACAGCCTCTTTTATTCCCAATCCCCAACCACATTACAGCCCACAGGGTTTTGCAGAACAACCAATAAACACATTACAACTCTGTGGCGAAACCGACCTCGCCACGTGTCCTTGGAGGGGGCTGCTTGCCCGCCTCTTGCCTTTGGACTATGGCCCTGGGAGATTGGGCCCTTTTACAAAACGTATTCGGCCCTAACAGAGTGCATGTCACTCATTTTGGCCCTTTAAACACAGTAGGGCCATTCGGTACTTGCCCTGTGTGAGCGGTGATACCCCCAGATAGCTATGCCATGGAGCCTATTCATTTAATGAAAGACTATGGGAAAGACTTTGGCTCCATGGCAATTAAACTGTATTTGTGTGGTCTGCGTGCCATTCACCTAATAATGTGCACGCAGACCTGAGCTATCTGGGGATATGTTACATGTCTGTGTTTAATGTATAAAAGTGTATAGAGAAATAGGAGAGCAGTTCTGTCCCTATATAGTATCGGAGAAAATCTCAGAAATTGGTAAATAAATAAAATTGATCCTTTATTGGTTAAATACTAAACACACGCACTGAAAATAACACAATCAGTGGTCATCGCTGCCTCAGTGCTGGATAACTGAGCTAGAAACAAATGACTCAAACTTAACGGTACTAAGTGAGGAATATGTACAGACGGGGAGTGAGGAAGACAAAGGGTATATATACATAAGACAAAAAACTAGGGCACAGGTCACCAAAAACGGCGAAGTGGAGAGGTCCCTAAACCAGTTTACAAAGTGTACTGGACTGGTAAGTCTCAACCTAAAAGAAATAGAGTAGCTACTGGTCAGTCACTCATATTCCTTATAGTCTAAACCTATTAGTCTAAATACGTTTAGTACACCTTGTGATGCCAAAAGCTCAAATACTAGCTGAGATGGCTAATCTGTATACATAGTATCTATGCCTTCTGGTTTAGTCAGTGGCACAAGCGAGCGTCAGGACAATGATTTGCACTGTATAGATTGCTCTGATCGCAAAAGTCTGTAGAATGTTGATACTTGTTTAAGGTATCAAAGTACGTCCCTAAGCAAGGGTGCTGTGTACACTGTATGGTGTGTGTGAACCAGAAAGTGACATAGTAACTAAACGTCAGTTACCAGTGTCAGTCATGAGTTTAAACACCTTGGTTCGGCACACCATGGACAGGATCCACTAATAGCTAGAGTGGCCCAATTATAAAGGTGACACAGTAACTTGTAGTCAGTTACCAGTGTTAGTAATAATTTGAACACCTTGATCTGGCATACCATAGACAGAATCCGTTAATGGCTAGGGTGGCACGATAATACACTGAATAATTGTAGTCCGCTTGTCTCTGCGGCCTGCCCGAGCGTGGGAACTGTGTTAGACACCGTATAGATTGCAATGATCGCAATAGTCTATAGGGTGTTGATCCTCTCTGAACGTATCAGAGTAGTGTTACACACAGCGGTCCAATGTCAGAACCGTGTTCCGCACAGCAGTGCCGATACGTGCAGTCCACTAAAACAATGCCCCGATAAGTAGGGGGCTGTAGTGGTCTGACAGTTCGTACCGGGGGGTGGGGGGGGGTTTATAGTGAAGACAGTATTATAAGGTGCGTGCCCGTTACCAACAAATCATGATCGTTGCCTAGTCTAATCAGAGCCAGGCAGACTATCGGAGGTGAGATGTCTAAATAGCACCGCTGCAGAGGCAGTAAGGTAGTGCCCCTTGCTTAGCACCCAGTGAGATAGTGAGAATAGACCCTCAGCTGTGCCTTCGAGGGCACCTACGTCTAAAGAGTAAATCTCAAATAACTATCTGACAGAGGAGCAAAAAATGCCCTAATCTGTGCCTTCAAGGGCACCTATCTGTCGTGCTAACAGTGCTAGGCTACGTTAGAACATGTAAGCAAACTAAGTCTTATCTTAATCGTTGCTCAGTCTAATGAAAGCCAGGCAGACTATCGGAGGTGAGATGTCTAAATAGCACCGCTGCAGAGGCAGTAAGGTAGTGCCCCTTGCTTAGCACCCAGTGAGATAGTGAGAAAAAACCCTCAGCTGTGCCTTCGAGGGCACCTACGTCTAAAGAGTCAATCTCAAATAACTATCTGACAGGGGAGCAAAAAATGCCCTAATCTGTGCCTTCAAGGGCACCTATCTGTCGTGCTAACAGTGCTAGGCTACGTTAAAACATGTAGGCAATCTGAGTCTTAGTAGGCTGTAGTCTGAAAATCTAGCTACAAGGTAGTAGGTCAAAAGATCCTGGGTGTAACTGAGGTGGCTAAGTGTAAAGTAGCACACCAAATGTCGTCAGATCACACCTATCGGATCAATATCAGGAGCCCCGACGCGCGTTTCACCCAACACACAGGCTCATCAGGGGGAACTGACTCCCCGAACAGAGTGAGCTTAAAAAGCCCGCCCCGAGTCCTAATTGGACAGGCCGCGGGCGTGACGTCATTGGCAACGTTAGGAGGGTACGGTGGCTCGGCGTGGTCAAAAATCATCATGAGAGGCGAGAAAACGCCTAAGAATAATGTGATTCGAGTTGGAGGCACTCAGAGAATGGTTATCCCGATAGGGGTGCCGAGCTGCATACTACAGTAGTCAGTATGGGATACCTAGTAAGGGTACCTAACTCAATGTAATAGTGAGGAAATGTATTTACCATGGACGTCAGCCAGCGGTTCGTGATATGGCATATGTGAAGAAATATCAATATGCATGTGGAAAGAAGGGGGGTTCAATTAATTAGAACTGTTAGGATATATAATATTAATCACAGCACCAGAGGTGCTAAGTAGTGGATATGAAATAAGAGAGAGTGTATTGTGCTCTTTCAGGGAATGAATGCTGTGTAATTAAATTCTTCATTCAATCCTGAAGGGGCCAATGTCTTAAAGAGGTAGATCCATTTGGATTCTTTTTGTAATAGGATTTTGTTAAAATTTCCTTTCCTTTGGTTTGGTGTAAGTCTTTCAATTGCCTGGAATTTCAGGTTTTCTGGTTTGCCTTCATGGAAGTTGTTGATATGTCTGGATACTGGTGTTGGGGTCACGGTATTATTGATGGAGTTGACATGTTGAAGAATTCTTCTACGAAACTGTTGGAAAGTCTTTCCTATATACTGGGTGCCGCAAACGCATGTGATAATATAGATAATGCGTGTGGTGCTGCGGTTCACCAGTGCATTGGTAGTGATGGTGATTTTTGATTGTGTTGACTGGACGGTTTTTGAGGGTATGATGTACTGGCATGCCTTGCAATGGCCACACCTGTAGGTTCCCTTGGTCTTGGATAGCCAGTTATCGGGTGGGGAAGGAGCGGCCAGATGACTGTGGACGAGGAGATCTTGTAGGTTGGTGGGTCTGCGGGCTGTCAGAGGTGGGTAGTCAGGTAGGCTGTTCCTCAGGGAAGGGTTGTGAAGTAGAATTGGCCAGTTGGTCTGCAGTATATGTGACATAGTGTTCCAACCCTGATCGAACGTGGCAATGCACCTAGGTGTTTTGGTTTCCATTTTGGGTTTGGTCATGGTGAGACTTAGATGTCTGTTGATGCCGCTGGCCCTTTGGAATGCCTGCTTGAGAACCCGATTAGGGTACCCTAATTCTTTGAATCTAGATCTCAGAAGTTTGCATTCTTTATAGAAGGTAGAGTCTTCAGAACAGTTTCTTCTGGCTCGTAGGTATTGGCCAAAAGGGATAGATGCTTTTAATCTGTAGGGGTGGTGGCTCTCCCAATGTAAGAGACTGTTTGTCGCGGTGGATTTCCGAAATAATTCGGTTTGGATGGTGCCGTCTTCGGTGAGTAGGATTTTTAGGTCAAGGAAGACGAGTTCTCGTTCATCGATTACATGTGTTAATTTGAGATTGATCTCATTCTCGTTGAGGATTTTTACAAATTCCTCAAAAATGTCAATGGGACCTGTCCAGAGGAGCAGCACGTCGTCAATATATCTGTGCCAGCTTAAAATGAACCTGTGAAACCGGTCAAATTTTGCTGATTTGACGACATGCTGCTCCCACCATCCCAGAAATAAGTTGGCGTATGTTGGCGCGCAAGTTGTCCCCATAGCAGTCCCAGATACTTGCAAATAATATTGCCCGTTAAAGATAAAATAGTTATGGGTCAGTATGAATTGGAGGGCTGTGATGAAGAATTTCCTTTGGGAGTCGTTGTACGTGGTGTTCTCCAAAAATAATTGACATGCTCTGAGGCCAAAGTGGTGAGGTATGTTAGTGTACAAGGCAACCACATCTAAGCTGGCTAGCATGGTATAAGGGGGGACTGTTTTATCTTGTAAGAGTTGTAGGGTGGTCTTAGTGTCCCGAAGGTAGGAGGGTAGCGTTAATACGATTGGATGTAAGATTTTATCCATGTATTGGCTCAAACGCTCTGTTAGGCAGTTGTTCCCTGATACTATGGGTCTCCCTGGGGGTGGTCGTATTCCCTTATGTATTTTCGGTAAGCAGTAAAACGTTGCAATTGTTGGGTTGTTGTGGGGTAGTAAAAATTTAAATTCCTCTGGAGTTATGATCTGAAGTGTCTTAGCTTCAGTTAACAGGGTGTCAAGTTCGTTAAAAAATGAAGTGGTTGGGTCCGAAGGAAGAGTTCTATAGGATTGTTTGTCATCTAAATGACTCATGCACATGTCTATATAGTCTTGTCTGTTCAATAACACAATGTTGCCCCCCTTGTCCGCAGGTTTAATAACGATGTTGTCCAGTGATTGGAGTTCTTTTAGTGCTCTGCGTTCTAGTGAGCTCAAATTGTTTGGGGTTAGGGAGTGATGAGAGGTCGTTTCGAATTGGTTTAGGGACATTTACACAAATAGGTCTACATGTGGGGTATCTTTGAAATTAGGGGTAAAGTAACTAGGTGGTTTGAAGTTGGTGAGAGGTCTATTGGGATCCTGCTCATCCTGGAGACTAGTTAGTATTTTGGACAATTCGTAGTCCTTTAGGGAGAGACCCAAATCGTTGGCGGTCTGTTGGTCTTTTTTAGAGTGCATGATGTTTAATGCAAGTTTCCTGCCAAAAAGGTGTATGTCTTTAGACCAATTGAATTTGCTGCAGGTAGGAGTGGGTACAAAGGAAAGACCTTTGCTGAGGAGGGAAATGTGATGTGTTTGCAGAATGAAGTCTGACCAGTTGATAATTCTGTTGGTCATGTCCTTTGTGTTCGATTCTGTATTTTGTATGCCCACCGATCCCTGTCCCGGAGTCTCCCCCGTTGTTGGCGGGGAGAGTCCTGCTCTAAAAAAGTCGCCGAGGGTGTGGTGGACGGGGTAGTGGGGTTGCTAGTTTCGAGAGGGATGTCAAGAAAAGATACAGATTTGTCAGTGCTTCTGAGGATGCTTTTGTTCTGATGGGGTTCCACACTAGGGTCCCTTTTCCTATCAGAGCTCTTGTTGTTGCGTCTAGGTCTCCGGGGTTGGTCTTGGTCAGACCAGTCAGTCTCACTCGAGGATGACCCTCTGTAACTGTTGGGTCTCCTGTTGTACTTTCTTTTTTCCCTAAAGATCTCACCGCTACTGAAATCTTTAAAGTCCCTTTGGAATTTATTGTGTTTTTTTATCTTTAAATGTTGTCTGTAGTTAGTGATGTTTTGCTGTAGTTTGTTTGCCATGGGAAGATACAGGTTATCTGACTTAAAGTTTTTTATTTTTGTGATTTCATTTTGTAATTTCAAGTTAGTTTCATCAAAATTGGTGGTTTCTAGTTTAATCAAATAGTCCATCAACCGGAAAGAACAGTCCAGGAGGATTGTGTTCCATTCCCCAAGCTGTTCATCGGTCCGGACTTTGTCTGGCAGGAGAATATCGGGGCGTAAGCCCCTAGGTACTAATTTTTGCTGTAAGTACTGTTTTAAACTGGTTAGCTCCCAGAAGCTCCTGGTTTGATCTTGATAGAGTTTTTGGATGGCAAAGAAAGAGGTGTTAATATCATTGTTAGTAATGTCATTATCAGTAAGAGGGTTAGTAGAAAAGACATTGGTTATCTCATCCTGACCTAAATTGGGATCACCCAATTTTTCCAACAGGTCAGTCATGAGCTGTGAGCACGGTCTAGCTGTGGGGAAAATAAACAATATATTGCGAGCCTGAGAAGATACTGAAATGTGGGCTCGTATTTCCCAAATGAGGGCCAAAATAGGTACTGAAACCTTAAGAATAAATGATTAGAGGGGTGGGCCCTATAGAAGTGTGAAACAAATCTGAGGGACAGATGAGGGGATAACCCTAAGTAAATGAGTATAGAGAAATAGGAGAGCAGTTCTGTCCCTATATAGTATCGGAGAAAATCTCAGAAATTGGTAAATAAATAAAATTGATCCTTTATTGGTTAAATACTAAACACACGCACTGAAAATAACACAATCAGTGGTCATCGCTGCCTCAGTGCTGGATAACTGAGGTAGAAACAAATGACTCAAACTTAACGGTACTAAGTGAGGAATATGTACAGACGGGGAGTGAGGAAGACAAAGGGTATATATACATAAGACAAAAAACTAGGGCACAGGTCACCAAAAATGGCGAAGTGGAGAGGTCCCTAAACCAGTTTACAAAGTGTACTGGACTGGTAAGTCTCAACCTAAAAGAAATAGAGTAGCTACTGGTCAGTCACTCATATTCCTTATAGTCTAAACCTATTAGTCTAAATACGTTTAGTACACCTTGTGATGCCAAAAGCTCAAATACTAGCTGAGATGGCTAATCTGTATACATAGTATCTATGCCTTCTGGTTTAGTCAGTGGCACAAGCGAGCGTCAGGACAATGATTTGCACTGTATAGATTGCTCTGATCGCAAAAGTCTGTAGAATGTTGATAATGACATTACTAACAATGATATTAACACCTCTTTCTTTGCCATCCAAAAACTCTATCAAGATCAAACCAGGAGCTTCTGGGAGCTAACCAGTTTAAAACAGTACTTACAGCAAAAAATAGTACCTAGGGGCTTACGCCCCGATATTCTCCTGCCAGACAAAGTCCGGACCGATGAACAGCTTGGGGAATGGAACACAATCCTCCTAGACTGTTCTTTCCGGTTGATGGACTATTTGATTAAACTAGAAACCACCAATTTTGATGAAACTAACTTGAAATTACAAAATGAAATCACAAAAATAAAAAACTTTAAGTCAGATAACCTGTATCTTCCCATGGAAAACAAACTACAGCAAAACATCACTAACTACAGACAACATTTAAAGATAAAAAAACACAATAAATTCCAAAGGGACTTTAAAGATTTCAGTAGCGGTGAGATCTTTAGGGAAAAAAGAAAGTACAACAGGAGACCCAACAGTTACAGAGGGTCATCCTCGGGTGAGACTGACTGGTCTGACCAAGACCAACCCCGGAGACCTAGACGCAACAACAAGAGCTCTGATAGGAAAAGGGACCCTAGTGTGCAACCCCATCAGAACAAAAGCATCCTCAGAAGCACTGACAAATCTGTATCTTTTCTTGACATCCCTCTCGAAACTAGCAACCCCACTACCCCGTCCACCACACCCTCGGCGACTTTTTCAGAGCAGGACTCTCCCCGCCAACAACGGGGGAGACTCCGGGACAGGGATCGGTGGGCATACAAAATACAGAATCGAACACAAAGGACATGACCAACAGAATTATCAACTGGTCAGACTTCATTCTGCAAACACATCACATTTCCCTCCTCAGCAAAGGTCTTTCCTTTGTACCCACTCCTACCTGCAGCAAATTCAATTGGTCTAAAGACATACACCTTTTTGGCAGGAAACTTGCATTAAACATCATGCACTCTAAAAAAGACCAACAGACCGCCAACGATTTGGGTCTCTCCCTAAAGGACTACGAATTGTCCAAAATACTAACTAGTCTCCAGGATGAGCAGGATCCCAATAGACCTCTCACCAACTTCAAACCACCTAGTTACTTTACCCCTAATTTCAAAGATACCCCACATGTAGACCTATTTGTGTAAATGTCCCTAAACCAATTCGAAACGACCTCTCATCACTCCCTAACCCCAAACAATTTGAGCTCACTAGAACGCAGAGCACTAAAAGAACTCCAATCACTGGACAACATCGTTATTAAACCTGCGGACAAGGGGGGCAACATTGTGTTATTGAACAGACAAGACTATATAGACATGTGCATGAGTCATTTAGATGACAAACAATCCTATAGAACTCTTCCTTCGGACCCAACCACTTCATTTTTTAACGAACTTGACACCCTGTTAACTGAAGCTAAGACACTTCAGATCATAACTCCAGAGGAATTTAAATTTTTACTACCCCACAACAACCCAACAATTGCAACGTTTTACTGCTTACCGAAAATACATAAGGGAATACGACCACCCCCAGGGAGACCCATAGTATCAGGGAACAACTGCCTAACAGAGCGTTTGAGCCAATACATGGATAAAATCTTACATCCAATCGTATTAACGCTACCCTCCTACCTTCGGGACACTAAGACCACCCTACAACTCTTACAAGATAAAACAGTCCCCCCTTATACCATGCTAGCCAGCTTAGATGTGGTTGCCTTGTACACTAACATACCTCACCACTTTGGCCTCAGAGCATGTCAATTATTTTTGGAGAACACCACGTACAACGACTCCCAAAGGAAATTCTTCATCACAGCCCTCCAATTCATACTGACCCATAACTATTTTATCTTTAACGGGCAATATTATTTGCAAGTATCTGGGACTGCTATGGGGACAACTTGCGCGCCAACATACGCCAACTTATTTCTGGGATGGTGGGAGCAGCATGTCGTCAAATCAGCAAAATTTGACCGGTTTCACAGGTTCATTTTAAGCTGGCACAGATATATTGACGACGTGCTGCTCCTCTGGACAGGTCCCATTGACATTTTTGAGGAATTTGTAAAAATCCTCAACGAGAATGAGATCAATCTCAAATTAACACATGTAATCGATGAACGAGAACTCGTCTTCCTTGACCTAAAAATCCTACTCACCGAAGACGGCACCATCCAAACCGAATTATTTCGGAAATCCACTGCGACAAACAGTCTCTTACATTGGGAGAGCCACCACCCCTACAGATTAAAAGCATCTATCCCTTTTGGCCAATACCTACGAGCCAGAAGAAACTGTTCTGAAGACTCTACCTTCTATAAAGAATGCAAACTTCTGAGATCTAGATTCAAAGAATTAGGGTACCCTAATCGGGTTCTCAAGCAGGCATTCCAAAGGGCCAGCGGCATCAACAGACATCTAAGTCTCACCATGACCAAACCCAAAATGGAAACCAAAACACCTAGGTGCATTGCCACGTTCGATCAGGGTTGGAACACTATGTCACATATACTGCAGACCAACTGGCCAATTCTACTTCACAACCCTTCCCTGAGGAACAGCCTACCTGACTACCCACCTCTGACAGCCCGCAGACCCACCAACCTACAAGATCTCCTCGTCCACAGTCATGTGGCCGCTCCTTCCCCACCCGATAACTGGCTATCCAAGACCAAGGGAACCTACAGGTGTGGCCATTGCAAGGCATGCCAGTACATCATAACCTCAAAAACCGTCCAGTCAACACAATCAAAAATCACCATCACTACCAATGCACTGGTGAACTGCAGCACCACACGCATTATCTATATTATCACATGCGTTTGCGGCACCCAGTATATAGGAAAGACTTTCCAACAGTTTCGTAGAAGAATTCTTCAACATGTCAACTCCATCAATAATACCGTGACCCCAACACCAGTATCCAGACATATCAACAACTTCCATGAAGGCAAACCAGAAAACCTGAAATTCCAGGCAATTGAAAGACTTACACCAAACCAAAGGAAAGGAAATTTTAACAAAATCCTATTACAAAAAGAATCCAAATGGATCTACCTCTTTAAGACATTGGCCCCTTCAGGATTGAATGAAGAATTTAATTACACAGCATTCATTCCCTGAAAGAGCACGATACACTCTCTCTTATTTCATATCCACTACTTAGCACCTCTGGTGCTGTGATTAATATTATATATCCTAACAGTTCTAATTAATTGAACCCCCCTTCTTTCCACATGCATATTGATATTTCTTCACATACGCCATATCACGAACCGCTGGCTGACGTCCATGGTAAATACATTTCCTCACTATTACATTGAGTTAGGTACCCTTACTAGGTATCCCATACTGACTACTGTAGTATGCAGCTCGGCACCCCTATCGGGATAACCATTCTCTGAGTGCCTCCAACTCGAATCACATTATTCTTAGGCGTTTTCTCGCCTCTCATGATGATTTTTGACCACGCCGAGCCACCGTACCCTCCTAACGTTGCCAATGACGTCACGCCCGCGGCCTGTCCAATTAGGACTCGGGGCGGGCTTTTTAAGCTCACTCTGTTCGGGGAGTCAGTTCCCCCTGATGAGCCTGTGTGTTGGGTGAAACGCGCGTCGGGGCTCCTGATATTGATCCGATAGGTGTGATCTGACGACATTTGGTGTGCTACTTTACACTTAGCCACCTCAGTTACACCCAGGATCTTTTGACCTACTACCTTGTAGATGGATTTTCAGACTACAGCCTACTAAGACTCAGATTGCCTACATGTTTTAACGTAGCCTAGCACTGTTAGCACGACAGATAGGTGCCCTTGAAGGCACAGATTAGGGCATTTTTTGCTCCTCTGTCAGATAGTTATTTGAGATTGACTCTTTAGACGTAGGTGCCCTAGAAGGCACAGCTGAGGGTTTTTTCTCACTATCTCACTGGGTGCTAAGCAAGGGGCACTACCTTACTGCCTCTGCAGCGGTGCTATTTAGACATCTCACCTCCGATAGTCTGCCCGGCTTTCATTAGACTGAGCAACGATTAAGATAAGACTTAGTTTGCTTACATGTTCTAACGTAGCCTAGCACTGTTAGCACGACAGATAGGTGCCCTTGAAGGCACAGATTAGGGCATTTTTTGCTCCTCTGTCAGATAGTTATTTGAGATTTACTCTTTAGACGTAGGTGCCCTCGAAGGCACAGCTGAGGGTCTATTCTCACTATCTCACTGGGTGCTAAGCAAGGGGCACTACCTTACTGCCTCTGCAGCGGTGCTATTTAGACATCTCACCTCCGATAGTCTGCCCGGCTCTGATTAGACTGGGCAACGATCATGATTTGTTGGTAACGGGCACGCACCTTATAATACTGTCTTCACTATAAACCCCCCCCCCCCGGTACGAACTGTCAGACCACTACAGCCCCCTACTTATCGGGGCATTGTTTTAGTGGACTGCACGTATCGGCACTGCTGTGCGGAACACGGTTCTGACATCGGACCGCTGTGTGTAACACTACTCTGATACGTTCAGAGAGGATCAACACCCTATAGACTATTGCGATCATTGCAATCTATATGGTGTCTAACACAGTTCCCACGCTCGGGCAGGCCGCAGAGACAAGCGGACTGCAATTATTCAGTGTATTATCGTGCCACCCTAGCCATTAACGGATTCTGTCTATGGTATGCCAGATCAAGGTGTTCAAATTATTACTAACACTGGTAACTGACTACAAGTTACTGTGTCACCTTTATAATTGGGCCACTCTAGCTATTAGTGGATCCTGTCCATGGTGTGCCGAACCAAGGTGTTTAAACTCATGACTGACACTGGTAACTGACGTTTAGTTACTATGTCACTTTCTGGTTCACACACACCATACAGTGTACACAGCACCCTTGCTTAGGGACGTACTTTGATACCTTAAACAAGTATCAACATTCTACAGACTTTTGCGATCAGAGCAATCTATACAGTGCAAATCATTGTCCTGACGCTCGCTTGTGCCACTGACTAAACCAGAAGGCATAGATACTATGTATACAGATTAGCCATCTCAGCTAGTATTTGAGCTTTTGGCATCACAAGGTGTACTAAACGTATTTAGACTAATAGGTTTAGACTATAAGGAATATGAGTGACTGACCAGTAGCTACTCTATTTCTTTTAGGTTGAGACTTACCAGTCCAGTACACTTTGTAAACTGGTTTAGGGACCTCTCCACTTCGCCATTTTTGGTGACCTGTGCCCTAGTTTTTTGTCTTATGTATATATACCCTTTGTCTTCCTCACTCCCCGTCTGTACATATTCCTCACTTAGTACCGTTAAGTTTGAGTCATTTGTTTCTACCTCAGTTATCCAGCACTGAGGCAGCGATGACCACTGATTGTGTTATTTTCAGTGCGTGTGTTTAGTATTTAACCAATAAAGGATCAATTTTATTTATTTACCAATTTCTGAGATTTTCTCCGATACTATATAGGGACAGAACTGCTCTCCTATTTCTCTATACTCATTTACTTAGGGTTATCCCCTCATCTGTCCCTCAGATTTGTTTCACACTTCTATAGGGCCCACCTCTCTAATCAATGTATAAAAGTGACTTTATATATTTTAAAACATAATCTTGTATTTAGGTCCCCACATGTGTAATGGAGTTTTGTCTTTGACCTGGGAGATAATTGGATTACTTCTCCAATTATCTCCAGGGCAGAAGGGAGGAAGCCAGGGTGCATTGTGGGGATGTTTTTACTTTTACTGTTTGCTGTTTTACTGTTTGATTAAAATACTGCCAGCCAGGGGGAACAAAATATACTTTTACTAACTTTTGAACCCCTGGTCTGATTCATGCCATTTTTTAATATGTTGTTCCCCTGAATGTGGATATGTATTTTTATGTGAATGTGATGTATGGTTTTAAAGTTACAGAGTATGTGTGGAAACTGTATTTTTACTGTATGTAGTAATTATGTTAATTGCTTATCTGAGGGGAGGGGATGTGTGGGTTGTACTGTTACTTGATTGGTTGTTTTATGCCTCCCCCTGGGTGTGTCCTGTATGTGCACAACTGTAATAAAAAGCAGGCTGGGTGTTCCAGACCTGAGATTCTGCTTGACCCTCAAACCGATGTGTCATCTCGTTTTTGGGGGAATTGGATTGTAGGCTGACTGCCAGGAGTGTAAGCGGATTATATGCTTTTCCTGTTCAGCTATTCCAGGGTTCGTGTGTTTCCAGTTTGGGAGTTGGAAGATTTGTACAGTTTGCAGTCCGGGAGATTGGTGCTTGCAGTAGCTGCTGGTCTATGGAAAAGGGGGATATCGCCTAAACTGGGTTTTATCCTTTTGTAAGTGAAACGGTCCATTACAAACTCATACAATGCAAGTACAGTGGCCAATCAGACACAATGGGACAATAGAAACACACCCAGCATATTCCTCCCCTCTGCTTAGGAGATAATTGAGTCAATTACTGTATCTACTCAATTATCTCCAAGCTGAAAAGTTACACTTTTTATACATTTTAATAACTCCCTGATCTTACATCACATACGGATAATATTATATTTCTGTGATCAGCATAACTTGGGGAGCAACATATGTAAAAATCACATGAATCCGTCCATGGGTTAAAAAGTTAGGTGAGGTCCCTTTATTATCCCTTGCCAGCATGGCTTTACCTGGTCTGGCAGTGTCACTGGGACAACGCCCTGATGGAGAACAATGGAGCTGGGGGAGGGGAAGAGCCTCACCTTCCCAGGGATTCAAAGGGGAAGAAAAAGTGTCCCAAAAGTTTCAGTATTTCCCTTCACTGTTGTTAAAAGGCCAGCACAGTACAATAAAGTACAATATGTCCAAATGCAGTTCTTTAAAGGGACAGCACAGTATAATAGCAGTTCATAAGCCCCAACTGAGTCCCTTAAAGGGCAATATCTCCCAGGGGCCATAATCACTGGGCAGGAGGCGAGGAAGCAGCCCCCTCCAGGAAACTGGGGCAGACTCTGGTGCAGGGTCCAGTCCGCTACATTTCTCCCCTTTACCAACTAGACTAACAGGGTATCTGACCTCCTGCCGGTCAGTGCCCTTGTTAGTCCAGCAACCCACCCACGAAGCACAAAAAGCAGTACAGCCCGCCCACAATAAATAGTTACTGCACCTGGATGAAGGAGAAACTTGTTTAGGTCCAGGTGCCTCACCACGGCTGTGTGGGGGACCGGTAGGCTGCCTTGGTGGGTTGCTGACTGGACAGAGACTAGGGGTACTCTGCCCTGGTGCCAGCGCTACCCCAGAAGTAGCCTGGTTGGAGCCTGGTTGTAGGAGGGGGAGAGCGACTGTCTCCCCTCTGGATACACGGCTTTGTGGCTGGGGGACAGGCCCGACCGTCCCTACCCCTTGTGCTGCAAGTGCAGAGACTACGGTCCCAGCTGCACAGTTGTGGGGTTTAACATCTCCCCTTGGTGGGTTAGGCTGCCGCTGGGGAGAGGGTGTAACAAACTCCTCTCCCTTACACACTTTCAGCCACTGGGGAGCAGGGCTGACCATCTGTACTCCCTGTAGCTTGGGCGCAGAGACCACGGTCCCATCTGCGCTGGTTTGGGGCTTACTGTCTCCCCTTGGTGGGCTAGGCTGCCGCTGGGGAGGGGGAACGCAACTCTCCCCTCCCGGTAAAATATTCTGCCACTGGGGAGCAGGGCTGACCATCTGTATTCCCTGTAGCTTGGGCGCAGAGACTACGGTCCCATCTGCGCTGGTGAGGGGCTTAGTGTCTCCCCTTGGTGGGCTACACTGCCGCTGGGGAGAGGGGGTAACAAGCTCCTCTCCCTGAACTGTAGACTGCCGCTGGGGAGGAAGGACGGCACCTTCAGCTCCCTGTAACACACACTGCCGCTGGGGAGGAAGGACGGCACCTTCAGCTCCCTGTAACACATACTGCCGCTGGGGAGCAAGGACGGCACCTTCAGCTCCCTGAAACACACACTGCCGCTGGGGAGGAAGGATGGCACCTTCAGCTCCCTGGGATATACACTGCCGCTGGGGAGGAAGGACGGCACCTACAGCTCCCTGTAACACACACTGCCGCTGGTGAGGAAGGACGGCACCTTCAGCTCCCTGGGGTACACACTGCCGCTGGGGAGGAAGGACAATACCTTCAGCTCCCTGGGATACACACTGCCGCTGGGGAGGGAGGACGGCACCTTCAGCTCCCTGGGGTACACACTGCCGCTGGGGAGGAAGGACAGCACCTTCAGCTCCCTGGGGTACACACTGCCACTGGGGAGGAAGGACAATACCTTCAGCTCCCTGGCATGCACACTGCCGCTAGGGAGGAAGGATTGCACCCCCAGCTCCCTGGGGTACACACTGCCGCTTGGGAGGAAGGACGAAACTCAACGCTCCCAATGGTGTACAGTCCATAAGCCCCCTCAGGTTAGAATCAGGTAGGGTTACTGTATCAAATAAAAGGGTATAATCCTGTTCAAACTCCCCCTGCTCTGGTGGTACTTGCAGAGTATAAGATGACTGGCTGGAACTAATCAGGTGTTGGTAATCCTGTTCAATCTCCCATTCCTGGACGGCCAAGTCAATCAGGTCTGGCTCCAGGTCTCCAGCCATAGGGAGATCCAGCATGGTCTCTCTATAGTTAAGTATGTCCCAAAGCCGGGATTCTGCTGCACTCCCAAAGTCCGGTTCCGCAAAGGCCCCCCATAATAAACCAGGGCCATTGTACTCCTGGCCCTCCGGTTTGTCGAACTTGGCCATTCCGTGAACCCGCTGAACCGCGTACCAACACATCGCTTGGTACGCATCATCGAGAACCAGTTCCCTCCATACCAGTGTATCCAGCTGTATCACCAACTCTTCCCGGGGCTGGTCCCCCAGCATAGGCATCAGTAGGGCCACTCGTGCTTGTAGTCGTTGCTCCTCGCTGGGGAGGCGCTCACCTCGCCAACGCTGGACACCCTCCAGAGTTTCTTCCCACATCTCTTGTCGGGCTTGTTCTCTGCATGCCATCCTGGCTGCCTCTGTTATCGACTTATCCAGTGTGGCCAAGAGGCTCTGTAACCTCCGGTTAAACTCCTCTATTACCTCGAGCGTTGTCCAGGGACTCGCTGGCTCTATGTCGCTCCATAATAATTCCTGTGTCTCCAGGGTGTTGTTCCTCTCACACCAGGACGCCATTGCCACCAATGTAACGGATCGCCTGGCACCCCGACTGGGTACCTCCGTTGACGGATGCTCCTAGCGTTTCCTGAGGACTCCAAAAGCACTCTGGCAGACACCACAATCACCAAACCGGATAAGCATATGAATCCTCTCAAGCCTCTGAATGCTGTAGACAGTTGAATAGGAACCATACGAATAGGTTTGCACTCCTAGCAGTCAAACTGGAACAGCATACAATAAATCCTCCCCCAATAATGAGACGACACTTCACTTTGAGGGTTAAACAGGAACTCTCTGTACTGGCCCATACAGCCTCTTGTATTCCCAATCCCCAACCACATTACAGCCCACAGGGTTTTGCAGAACAACCAATAAACACATTACAACTCATACAATGCAAGTACAGCGGCCAATCAGACACAATGGGACAATAGAAACACACCCAGCATATTCCTCCCCTCTGCTTAGGAGATAATTGAGTCAATTACTGTATCTACTCAATTATCTCCAAGCTGAAAAGTTACACTTTTTATACATTTTAATAACTCCCTGATCTTACATCACATATGGATAAAACTTATATTTCTGTGATCAGCATAACTTGGGGAGCAACATATGTAAAAATCACATGAATCCGTCCAGGCAGTGGTGTATCCTGGTTTTGTGCTGCCCTAGGCAGGACAAAACTCAGGCGCCCTCCCCCCCCCCTCCCCGCGCGCCACCCCCACCCAACCTTTACCCCGCCCCACATTTTAAATACACACACACACATTCACTGACAGATACGCATACACTCGCTAACAGAAACAGACACACTAACAGACACACTCAGTAACAGACAAACACACTCACTAACAGACACTCACTAACAGTCACGCACTAACAGACACACACTCAGTCACTAGCAGACACAAACTAGCAGACACACACACTCACTAACATACACACACACACACAGTCAGACACACACACACTCACAGGCAAACACACTAACAGACACACACACACTCACACACTAACAGGCAGACACACACACTAACAGACACACACACACACACACACTAACAGACACACACACACTAACAGACACACACACACACACTCACTAACAGACACACACACACTAACAGACACACACACACTCACTAACAGACAAACACTCACTAACAGACACACACACTCACACTCACTAACAGACACACACACACACACTCACTAACAGACACACACTCACACTAACAGACACACACTCACACTCACTAACAGACACACACACTCACACTAACAGACACACACACACTCACACT
This sequence comes from Pelobates fuscus, assembly GCF_036172605.1. Classification (NCBI taxonomy): domain Eukaryota; kingdom Metazoa; phylum Chordata; class Amphibia; order Anura; family Pelobatidae; genus Pelobates; species Pelobates fuscus. The sequence goes on along the minus strand of NC_086321.1, from coordinate 189,416,028 downwards.
CACTAACATACACACACACACACTCACTAACAGACACACATTCACTAACAGACACACACACACTCACTCACACTCACTAACAGACACACACTCACTCACTAACAGACACACACACACACACTAACAGACACACACACACACACTCACACTCACTAACAGACACACACACACACTAACAGACACACACACACTCACACTCACTAACAGACACACACACTCACTAACAGACACACATTCACTAACAGACACACACACACACACACACACTCACACTCACTAACAGACACACACTCACTCACTAACAGACACACACACTCACACTAACAGACACACACACTCACACTAACAGACATACACACACACTCACACTCACTAACAGACACTCACACTCACATTAACACTTTTTTTTTTTTACTTTAACCCCCCCCGCCCCAGCCTCCTTACCTTTGGGAATGCTGGGGGGGTCATCTTTTTTCCCTGGTGGTCCAGTGGCTGCTGGGTGGCGCTGGTGGGCAGCTGGCGAGGGAGCACTTCCTCTGAGCTGTCTGCTCAGCTCCCTTGCGCGCCGCACAGTGAGGCTGGGAGGCGGAGCCGGAATATGACGTCATATTCCGGCTCCCAGCCTCACTGTGCGGCGCACGAGGGAGCTGAGCAGACAGCTCAGAGGAAGTGCTCCCTCGCCAGCCGCCCACCAGCGCCGCCCGACCGCCCAGCAGCCCAGCATGTCTGTTAGCCGCAAGGCTAACAAGACATTTGCCTTGGGCATTTGGGGGGCGGCTTTTTTTGCCGCCCCCTGGAAAATGCCGCCCAAGGCAAATGCCTTGTTTGCCACGCGGCTAATACGCCCCTGCGTCCAGGGGTTAAAAAGTTAGGTGAGGTCACTTTATTATCCCTTGCCAGCATGGCTTTACCTGGTCTGGCAGTGTCCCTGGGATAACGCCCTGATGGAGAACAATGGAGCTGGGGGAGGGGAAGGGATTCAAAGGGGAAGAAAGTGTCCCAAAAGTTTCAGTATTTCCCTTCACTGTTGTTAAAAGGCCAGCACAGTACAATAAAGTACAATATGTCCAAATGCAGTTCTTTAAAGGGACAGCACAGTATAATAGCAGTTCATAAGCCCCAACTCAGTCCCTTAAAGGGCAATATCTCCCAGGGGCCATAATCACTGGGCAGGAGGCGAGCAAGCAGCCCCCTCCAGGAAACTGGGGCAGACTCTGGTGCAGGGTCCAGTCCACTACAGGTAGTAATTTTATTCCCCCCTCACTTTTTTTTTAGGGTAGGTGGGGACTTTTTTATTTGGTTGTGTGAATAAGGGCTTGGGGACCCATAGTCACCTTTGATGGGGGAGGGGGGGATTTTCATTTAGGGGCCCCACACACTGCACACACTATACACACACTGCACACACACTGCATACACTATGCACACTCTACACACACTGCATACACACTGCATACACTATACACACACTGCATACACTATACACACACTGCACTAACTATACACACACACTGCACACACTATACACACTGCATACACCCTATACACACACTGCATACACACTGCACACACTATACACACACTGCATACACACTATACACACACTGCACACACTATAAACACACACTGTACACACTATACACATACTGTACACACTGCATACACTATGCACACACTATACACACACACAATATACACACACTACACACACTGCTTACACACTGCACACACTATACACACTATACACACTGCACACACTATACACACTGCACACACTATACACACACTGCATACACTATACACACACTGCACACACTATACACACACTGCACACACTATACACACACTGCATACACTATGCACACACTGCACACACTATACACACACTACACACACACTATACACACAATATACACACACTGCATACACTATGCACACACTGCACACTCTATACACACACTGCACACACTATACACACACTGCACAGACACTGCATACACTATACACACTCTACACACACTGCATACACACTGCACACACTGCATACACTATACACACACTGCACTAACTATACACACACTATACACACACTGCATTCACTATGCACACACTGCACACACTCTATACACACACTGCACACACACTGCACAGACAATGCATACACTATACACACTCTACACACACTGCATACACACTGAACACACTGCATACACTATACACACACTGCACACCCTATACACACACTGCATACACACTATATACACACTATGCACACTGCACACACTATACACACACTGTACACACACTGCATACACACACTATACACACACTATACACACAATATACACACACACTGTACACACTATACACACACTGCACACACTATACACACACTGCATACAATATGCACATACTGCACACTCTATACACACACACTGCACACACTATACACACACTGCATACACACTGCACACACTGCACTAACTATACACACACTACACACACTATACACACACTGCATACACTATGCACACACTGCACACACTATACACACACTGCACACTCTACACACACACTATACACACACTGCACACACTGCACACACACTGCATACACTATACACACTCTACACACACTGCATACACCATACACACACTGCACTAACCATACACACACTACACACACTATACACACACTGCATACACTCTGCACACACTATACACACACTTCACTAACTATACACACACTACACACACTATACACACACTGCATACACTATGCACACACTGCACACACTATACACACTGCACACACTATACACACACTGCACACTATACACACACTGCAAACACTGCACACACACTGCATACACTATACACACTATACACACACTATATACACACTGCACACACTGTATACACTATACACACACTGCACTAACTATACACACACTACACACACTATACACACACTGCATACACTATGCACACACTATACACACACTGCATAAACTATACACACTCTACACACACTGCATACACACTGCACACACTGCACTAACTATACACACACTACACACACTATACACACACTGCGTACACTATGCACACACTATACAAACTGCACACAATATACACACACTGCATACACTATGCACACACTGCACACTATATGCACACACTGCACACACTACACACACTGCATACACTATACACACACTGCACAAACTATACACACACTACACACACTATACACACACTGCATACACTATGCACACACTGCACACACTATACACACACTGCATACACACTATACACACACACTGCATACACACTATACACACACTACACACACTATACACACACACTGCATACACTATGCACACACTACACACTCTATACACACACTATATACACACTGCACACACTGCACAGACACTGCATACCCTATACACACTCTACACACACTGCACACACTGCATACACTATACACACACTGCATACACTACACACACACTGCACTAACTATACACACACTACACACACTATACACACACTGCATACACTATGCACACACTACACACACTATACACACACTGCATACACTATGCACACACTATACACACACTGCACTAACTATACACATGTAACAGATCACCTGGCACCCCGACTTGGTACCTCCGTTAATGGATGCTCCTAGTGCTTCCTGAGGACTCCAAGCACTCTGGCAGACACCATAATCACCGAATCCGAGAAACCTTTAAATTCTCCCAAGCGTATGAATGCTGTAGACCATTGAATAGGAACCATACGAATAGGCTTGTACTCCTAGCAGTCAACTGGAACAGCATACAATAAATCCTTCCCCCAATAATGAGACGACACTTCACTTTGAGGGTAAAACAGGAACTCTGGACTGGCTCATCCAGCCTGGCTTTTATTTCCAACTCACACATACAGGCCACACCCAGGGGGAGGCATAAAAGAACCAATGACATAGATGTTACCTCCCACACATCCCCTCCCCTTAGTGTGACACATAATCCCATTATGCATTGTAACGGACCGTTTCAGCATATGAGGGGTTAAATTCCGTTTAGGCGATAATCCCCTTTTCTCAGAAAGGCACAGCTACTGCAGAACATCAGAACTCACGAACTGGATATAGGTGAATAAGGTAGCACTCCAGCTGGAACCTCACAAATAGCTGCTAGCAGATGAATAGGAAAAGCAGACATCAGCTTACACTCCTAGCAGTCAAATCTCCAACAGCATACAGTGAATCCCCCCAAGAACGAGACAAGGCTCCGTGTTGAAGGTCAAGCAGTGGTCTGAGGTGCTGGGCACCCAGCCTGGTTTTTATTACATGAGTACACATACAGGCCACACCCAGGGGGAGGCATAAAATAGCCAATGACATAGATGTTACCTCCCACACATCCCCTCCCCTTAGTGTGACACTTAATCCCATTATGTGTACAGTTCAAAATATACTTTTACACAACTTTCATAACTTTAAAACCATACATCACATTCACATAAAAATACATATCCACAATCAATCCATTCAGGGGAACAACATATTAAAAAATGGCATGAATCAGACCAGGGGTTCAAAAGTTAGTAAAAGTATCTTTTATTCCCCCTGGCTCAAACAGTAAAAGTAAAACATCCCCACAATGCATCCTGGCTTCCTCCCTTCTGCCTGGAGATAATTGGAGAAGAAATCTAATTATCCAGGACTAGAGGCAGACTCCATTAACCACATGGTTGCAAAACAACATAAAACTCTATAAAATACATAAAGTCACATTTTATACATTAAACACAGACATTTAACATATCCCCAGATAGCTCAGGTCTGCATGCACATTATTAGGTGAATGGCACGCAGACCACACAAATACAGTTTAATTGCCATGGAGCCAAAGTCTTTCCCATAGTCTTTCATTATATGAATAGGCTCCATGGCATAGCTATCTGGGGGGTATCACTGCTCACACAGGGCAAGTACCGAATTGCCCCACTGTATTTAAAGGGCCAGAATGAGTGACATGCACTCTGTTAGGGCCGAATACTGTTTGTAAAGGGCCCAATCTCCCAGGGCCATAGTCCAAAGGCAGCAGGCGGGCAACCAGGCTCCTCCAATACAATGTGGCGAGATTGGTTTCGTCACATCTCTCCCCCTTTCCAAAAAGACTAACAGGGTACCTGACCTCCTGCCGGTCAGTGCCCTTGTTAGTCCAGCAACCCACCCATAAAGCAAAAAAAACAGTACAGCCCACCCACAATAAATAGTTACTACACCTGGGTAGAGGAGAAGTTTGTCCATGTCCAGGTGCCTCACCACGGCTGTGTAGGGGACCGGTAGGCTGCCTTGGTGGGTTGCTGAGTGGGCAGAGACCAGCGGTACTCTGTCCTGGTGCCAGCACTACCACCGGAGTAGTCTGGTTGGAGCCTGGTTGCTGGAGACGGACTGTCTCCCCCTTAGTTGCATAGCTCTGCTGCTGAGTGGGGAGACCGGTTGTCTCCCCCTTGGATACACAGCTCTGTCGTGGGGGGGTAGGACCGACCGTCCCTACCCCCTGTGTGGTGAGTGCAGAGACCACGGTCCCATCTGCACCGGTGGGGGGTTTACAGTCTCCCCCTGGTATATTAAGCTGCCGCTGGGGAGAGGGGGTAACAGGCTCCTCTCCCACTAGAACACTTTGCCGCTGGGGAAAGGAGACTGGGCTCTCTATTCCCTGCCCATTACGGATCCGCCGCTGGGGAGAGGTGGTAGCAAGCTCCTCTCCCATACATACTTTCCACCTTTGTGGAGGGAGACCGACTGTCTCTCCTCCCAATACAGTGTCCTGCCGCTGGGGAAAGGAGACTGGGCTCTCTATTCCCTGCACATCAATGATCCGCCGCTGGGGAGAGGTGGTAGCAAGCTCCTCTCCCATACATACTTCCATCATCTGTGGAGGGAGACTGACTGTCTCTCCTCCCAATACAGTGTCCTGCTGCTGGGGAAAGGAGACTGGGCTCTCTATTCCCAAAACATCACGCTGCTGTTGGGGGGTAGGACCAACTACCTCTGCCCCCTGTAACTCAGCCTGCCGCTGGGGAGGGAGAACGCTGCTCTCCTCTCCCTGCACTTCACATTGCCTTCCCGGCATATCACTCTGCTGCTGGGGGGTAGGACCAACTACCTCTGCCCCCTGTAACTCAGCCTGCCGCTGGGGAGGGAGGACGCTGCTCTCCTCTCCCTGCACTTTACACTGCCGCTGGGGAATGGAGACTGGGCTCCCAATTCCCAATAAATCACGCTGCTGCTGGGGGGTAGGACCAACTACCTCTGCCCCCTGTAACTCAGCCTGCCGCTGGGGAGGGAGGACGCTGCTCTCCTCTCCCTGCACTTCACACTGCCTTCCCGGCATATCACTCTGCTGCTGGGGGGTAGGACCAACTACCTCTGCCCCCTGTAACTCAGCCTGCCGCTGGGGAGGGAGGACGCTGCTCTCCTCTCCCTGCATTTCACACTGCCTTCCCGGCATATCACTCTGCTGCTGGGGGGTGGGACCAACTACCTCTGCCCCCTGTAACTCAGCCTGCCGCTGGGGAATGGAGACTGGGCTCCCAATTCCCTGCAGGACCGGTGGAGAGACCTCGGTCCCATCTCTACAGGCCACCTGGGGTTCTTCCCAGTAAATCTCTACAATATCTTACCAGCGGAAGGGGTCTGGATCTGGGTCTGTCACCTTACTGTCCTGCTGAGCCTTCCCAATGAAGCGGAAGAGATCTTGGTAGTTTTGCTCCAGTTCCCACTCCAGGGCTGCTAGGTGAGCCAGGTCTTGCTCTACCTCATGGGGGTCATCCCACTCATGCCTAGCCTCCCTCTCATAGAAAATGTCCTGCAGTCTAGTTTGCGCAGGGCTCCCGAAGCAAGGCTCTGCAAAGGACTCCCATAACAAGCCAGGACCATCAAACTCCTCTCCCTCTGGCTTGTCATGTTCGGCTGTCCAGGGTATATACTGTGCCATATACCACCAGAGCGCCTGGTAGGCATCCTCCAGCCATAGCTCCTGCCATACCCGGTGCTCTAGTTCCTTCACCCATTCCTCCAGGGGCTGCTCTCCCAGGAAGGGCATCCGCAGGGCCACTTGCTTCTGCAACCGCTGCTCTTCACTGGGGAGACTCTCACCCCGCTGGTATTGTACATTATCCAGGGCCTGGTACCAGATGCCTTTCCTTATTGCATCCCGGTCATCCATGTCACCCTTATTGTACTCCACTGCTGGTTCCATCCTGGTGCTGTCAGGGTCGCTGTACTCAGACATGCGTTGCCCTCAAATTGTAAATCCAAAGAAATGGTGTTCTGTAGCTGTCCTTCTGGCTGTAGGAACGATCCCGCCGCTTGCCACCAATTGTAACGGACCGTTTCAGCATATGAGGGGTTAAATTCCGTTTAGGCGATAATCCCCTTTTCTCAGAAAGGCACAGCTACTGCAGAACATCAGAACTCACGAACTGGATATAGGTGAATAAGGTAGCACTCCAGCTGGAACCTCACAAATAGCTGCTAGCAGATGAATAGGAAAAGCAGACATCAGCTTACACTCCTAGCAGTCAAATCTCCAACAGCATACAGTGAATCCCCCCAAGAACGAGACAAGGCTCCGTGTTGAAGGTCAAGCAGTGGTCTGAGGTGCTGGGCACCCAGCCTGGTTTTTATTACATGAGTACACATACAGGCCACACCCAGGGGGAGGCATAAAATAACCAATGACATAGATGTTACCTCCCACACATCCCCTCCCCTTAGTGTGACACTTAATCCCATTATGTGTACAGTTCAAAATATACTTTTACACAACTTTCATAACTTTAAAACCATACATCACATTCACATAAAAATACATATCCACAATCAATCCATTCAGGAGAACAACATATTAAAAAATGGCATGAATCAGACCAGGGGTTCAAAAGTTAGTAAAAGTATCTTTTATTCCCCCTGGCTCAAACAGTAAAAGTAAAACATCCCCACAATGCATCCTGGCTTCCTCCCTTCTGCCCTGGAGATAATTGGAGAAGAAATCTAATTATCCAGGACTAGAGGCAGACTCCATTAACCACATGGTTGCAAAACAACATAAAACTCTTTAAAATACATAAAGTCACATTTTATACATTAAACACAGACATTTAACATATCCCCAGATAGCTCAGGTCTGCGTGCACATTATTAGGTGAATGGCACGCAGACCACACAAATACAGTTTAATTGCCATGGAGCCAAAGTCTTTCCCATAGTCTTTCATTATATGAATAGGCTCCATGGCATAGCTATCTGGGGGGTATCACTGCTCACACAGGGCAAGTACCGAATGGCCCCACTGTATTTAAATGGCCAGAATGAGTGACATGCACTCTGTTAGGGCCGAATACTGTTTGTAAAGGGCCCAATCTCCCAGGGCCATAGTCCAAAGGCAGCAGGCGGGCAACCAGGCTCCTCCAATACAATGTGGCGAGATTGGTTTCGTCACATGCATACAGTGTAAAATATACTTTTACACAACTTTCATAACTTTAAAACCATACATCACATTCACATAAAAATACATATCCACAATCAATCCATTCAGGGGAACAACATATTAAAAAATGGCATGAATCCGACCAGGGGTTCAAAAGTTACTAAAAGTATCTTTTGTTCCTTTCTGGCTGGCAGAAAAACATCCCCACAATGCACCCTGGTTTCCTCCCTTCTGCCCTGGAGTTAATTGGAGAAGTAATCCAATTACCCAGGACTAAAGGCAGACTCCATTAACCACATGGTTGCAAAACGACATAAAACACTTTAAAATACATAAAGTCACATTTACACATAACACACAGACATTTCACCTATCCCCAGATAGCTGGGATCTGCACGCACAAAACTACCGAATAGCGCGCAGATCCTACTCACACAGTACAATTGCCATGGAGCTAAAGTCTTTCCCATAGTCTTTCATTATATGAATAGGCTCCATGGTATGGCTATCTGGGGTATCACATTCCCATAAAGTCTGGTCCATAGTCCAAAGGCAAGAGGCGGGCAATCAGCCCCCTCCAAGGACACATGGCGAGGTCGGTTTCGCCACAACACACACTACACACACTATACACACACTGCATACAATATGCATACACTGCACACACTATACACACTGCACACACTATACACACACTGCACACACTACATACACTATACACACACTGCACACCCTATACACACACTGCATACACACTATACACACACTGCATACACACTATGTGGTGGAAGCTCGGTAGAAATTAAATTTAGTAGGCTGAGATTTCCACGTGGCATATGTGTAAATGTTAGTGTATCAGTTAGTCAGTTACACGTAGCTAAGATACAATCAACACTGTACTGAGCAAGTGCAGGAATGCAGAAACTGAAAACACTTCCCCTCCTCCATTGTTCTGGGTGAGCCATGTGGTCTAACAGGTAAGGGAAGTTAGGCTTTGTTCAGCTGATTGGGTAAAGAGTATATGTGGGTAGAGTTAACTATAGGAGGAGCTATATGTCTATATCTTGCATTTACACAGTCAGTTCTGGGCTCAGATCTTATTGTATTTTGGTGACATTAGTCCCTCTGAGCCCCGGTCGGTGAATCGAATAAAGAATCTCTTCCTTCCTGAAGAAACCTGTGTCCACTTCTCTGTGCTTGGCTTCCGTTAGTTTCTCCGGTATCAACTATATACACACTATACACACTGCACACACTATACACACACTGCATACACACTATACATACACTGCACACACACTATACACACACTGCACACACACTATACACACACTGCCCACTCTATACACACACTGCACACACTATACACACACTGCACACACTGCATACACTATACACACACTGCAATAACTATACACACTATACACACACTGCATACACTATGCAAACACTGCACACACTGCACACACTGCATACACACTATACACACACTGCATACACACACTGCACACACACTATGCACACACTATACACACACTATACACACACTATACACACACACTGTACACACTATACACACACACTGCACACACTGCACACACTATACACACTCTACACACACTATACACACACTATACACACAATATACACACACACTGTACACACTATACACACACTGCACACACTATACACACACTGCATACACTATGCACACACTGCACACTCTATACACACACTGCACACACTGCACAGACACTGCATACACTATACACACTCTACACACACTGCATACACTATACACACACTGCACTAACTATACACACACTACACACACTATACACAAACTGCATACACTATGCACACACTGCACACACTATACACACTGCACACACTCTACACACACTGCATACACTCTACACACTCTACACACACTGCATACACTATACACACACTGCACACACTATACACACACACTGCATACACCCTATACACACACTGCATACACACTATATACACACTGCACACACTATACACACACTGCATACACACTATACACACACTGCACACACTATAAACACACACTGTACACACTATACACATACTGTACACACTGCATACACTATGCACACACTATACACACACACTACACACACTGCATACACACTGCACACAATATACACACACTACACACACTGCTTACACACTGCACACACTATACACACTATACACACTGCACACACTATACACACACTGCATACACTGCACACACTATACACACATTGCACACACTATACACACACTGCATACACTATGCACACACTGCACACACTATACACACACTACACACACTATACACACAATATACACACACAATGTACACACTATACACACAGTATACACACACGGCATACACTATGCACACACTGCACACTCTATACACACACTGCACACACTATACACACACTGCACAGACACTGCATACACTATACACACTCTACACACACTGCATACACTATACACACACTGCACTAACTATACACACACTATACACACACTGCATTCACTATGCACACACTGCACACACTCTATACACTATACACACTCTACACACACTGCATACACACTGAACACACTGCATACACTATACACACACACTGCACTAACTATACACACACACTGCATACACTATGCACACACTGCACACACTATACACACTGCACACACTCTATACACTATACACACACTGCATACACACTGAACACACTGCATACACTATACACACACTGCACACCCTATACACACACTGCATACACACTATATACACACTATGCACACTGCACACACTATACACACACTGTACACACACTGCATACACACTATACACACACTACAAACACTATACACACAATATACACACACACTGTACACACTATACACACACTGCACACACTATACACACACTGCATACACTATGCACATACTGCACACTCTATACACACACTGCACACACTATACACACACTGCATACACACTGCATACACTGCACTAACTATACACACACTACACGCACTATACACACACTGCATACACTATGCACACACTATACACACACTGCACTAACTATACACACACTATACACACACTGCATACAATATGCACACACTGCACACACTATACACACTGCACACACTGCACATACTATACACACTGCACACTCTATACACACACTATACACACACTGCATACACTATACACACTCTACACACACTGCATACACACTGCACACACTACATACACTATACACACACTGCACACCCTATACACACACTCCATACACACTATACACACACTGCATACACACTGCATACACACTATGTGGTGGAAGCTCGGTAGAACTTAAATTTAGTAGGCTGAGATTTCCACGTGGCATATGTGTAAATGTTAGTGTATCAGTTAGTCAGTTACACGTAGCTAAGATACAATCAACACTGTACTGAGCAAGTGCAGGAATGCAGAAACTGAAAACACTTCCCCTCCTCCATTGTTCTGGGTGAGCCATGTGGTCTAACAGGTAAGGGAAGTTAGGCTTTGTTCAGCTGATTGGGTAAAGAGTATATGTGGGTAGAGTTAACTATAGGAGGAGCTATATGTCTATATCTTGCATTTACACAGTCAGTTCTGGGCTCAGATCTTATTGTATTTTGGTGACATTAGTCCCTCTGAGCCCCGGTCGGTGAATCGAATAAAGAATCTCTTCCTTCCTGAAGAAACCTGTGTCCACTTCTCTGTGCTTGGCTTCCGTCAGTTTCTCCGGTATCAACTATATACACACTATACACACTGCACACACTATACACACACTGCATACACACTATACATACACTGCACACACACTATACACACACTGCACACACACTATACACACACTGCCCACTCTATACACACACTGCACACACTATACACACACTGCACACACTGCATACACTATACACACACTGCAATAACTATACACACTATACACACACTGCATACACTATGCACACACTGCACACACTATACACACTGCACACACTGCATACACACTATATACACACTATACACACACTGTATACACACTATGCACACACTGCACACACACTGCATACACACTATGCACACACTATACACACACTATTCACACAATATACACACACTGTACACACTATACACACACTGCACACACACTGCATACACTATGCACACACTGCACACACTATACACACTCTACACACACTAGACACACACTATACACACAATATACACAGACACTGTACACACTATACACACACTGCACACACTATACACACACTGCATACACTATGCACACTCTATACACACACTGCACACACTATACACACTGCACACACTGCACAGACACTGCATACACTATATACACTCTACACACACTGCATACACACTGCATACACTATACACACACTACACACACTATACACACACTGCACACACTATACACACTGCACACACTCTACACACACTGCATACACTCTACACACACTGCATACACTTTACACACACTGCACTAACTATACACACACTGCACACACTATACACACACTGCACACACTATACACACACTGCATACACCCTATACACACACTGCATACACACTATATACACACTGCACACACTATACACACACTGCATACACTATAAACACACACTGTACACACTATAAACATACTATACACACTGCATACACTATGCACACACTATACACACACACTACACACAGCATACACACTGCACACAATATACACATACTGCACACAATATACACACTGCACACACTATACACACACTGCATACACTATGCACACACTATACACACATTGCACACACTATACACACACTGCATACACTATGCACACACTGCACACACTATACACACACTACACACACTATACACACAATATACACACACACTGTACACACTATACACACACACTGCACACACTATACACACACTGCATACACTATGCACACACTGCACACTCTATACACACACTGCACAGACACTGCATACACTATACACAATCTACACACACTGCATACACACTGCACACACTGCATACACTATACACACACTGCACTAACTATACACACACTGCACACACTATACACACTGCACACACTCTATACACTATACACACTCTACACACACTGCATACACTATACACACACTGCACTAACTATACACACACACTGCATACACTATGCACACACTTCACACACTATTTTTATTTATTTATTATTGCCATTTAAATAACGCCAACAGATTCCGTAGCGCTTTACACTATACACACTGCACACACTGCACACACTCTATACACTATACACACTCTACACACACTGCACACACACTGAACACACTGCATACACTATACACACACTATACACACACTGCATACACACTATATACACACTATGCACACACTATACACACACTGTACACACACTGCATACACACTACACACACTATACACACACTACACACACACTGTACACACTATACACACACTGCACACACTATACACACACTGCATACACTATGCACATACTGCACACTCTATACACACACTGCACACACTATACACACACTGCATACACACTGCACACACTGCACTAACTATACACACACTGCATACACTATGCACACACTGCACACACTATACACACACTGCACACTCTATACACACACTATACACACACTGCACACACACTGCATACACTATACACACTCTACACACACTGCACTAACCATACACACACTACACACACACTGCATACACTCTGCACACACTGCACACACTATACACACACTTCACTAACTATACACACACTACACACACTATACACACACTGCATACACTATGCACACACTGCACACACTGCACACACTATACACACACTGCACACACTATACACACACTGCATACACTATAACACACTGCACTAACCATACACACACTACACACACTATACACACACTGCATACACTATGCACACACTATACACACACTGCACTAACTATACACACACTACACACACTATACACACACTGCATGCAATATGCACACACTGCACACAATATACACACACTGCACACACTATACACACACTGCACACACTTCACACACTGCATACACTATACACACTCTACACACACTGCATACACACTGCACACACTACATACACTATACACACACTGCACATCCTATACACACACTATACACACACTGCATACACACTGCATACACACTATGAGCTGGAAGCTCGGTAGAAATTAAATTTAGTAGGCTGAGATTTCCACGTGGCATATGTGTAAATGTTAGTGTTGTAACGGATCAACTGGCACCCCGACTTGGTACCTCCGTTAATGGATGCTCCTAGTGCTTCCTGAGGACTCCAAGCACTCTGGCAGACACCACAATCACCGAATCCGAGAAACCTTTTAAATTCTCCCAAGCATATGAATGCTGTAGACCATTGAATAGGAACCATACGAATAGGCTTGTACTCCTAGCAGTCAACTGGAACAGCATGCAATAAATCCTTCCCCCAATAATGAGACGACACTTCACTTTGAGGGTAAAACAGGAACTCTGGACTGGCTCATCCAGCCTGGCTTTTATTTCCAACTCACACATACAGGCCACACCCAGGGGGAGGCATAAAAGAACCAATGACATAGATGTTACCTCCCACACATCCCCTCCCCTTAGTGTGACACATAATCCCATTATGCATACAGTGTAAAATATACTTTTACACAACTTTCATAACTTTAAAACCATACATCACATTCACATAAAAATACATATCCACAATCAATCCATTCAGGGGAGCAACATATTAAAAAATGGCATGAATCCGACCAGGGGTTCAAAAGTTACTAAAAGTATCTTTTGTTCCTTTCTGGCTGGCAGAAAAACATCCCCACAATGCACCCTGGTTTCCTCCCTTCTGCCCTGGAGTTAATTGGAGAAGTAATCCAATTACCCAGGACTAAAGGCAGACTCCATTAACCACATGGTTGCAAAACGACATAAAACACTTTAAATTACATAAAGTCACATTTACACATAACACACAGACATTTCACCTATCCCCAGATAGCTGGGATCTGCATGCACAAAACTACCGAATAGCGCGCAGATCCTACTCACACAGTACAATTGCCATGGAGCTAAAGTCTTTCCCATAGTCTTTCATTATATGGATAGGCTCCATGGTATGGCTATCTGGGGTATCACATTCCCATAAAGTCTGGTCCATAGTCCAAAGGCAAGAGGCGGGCAATCAGCCCCCTCCAAGGACACGTGGCGAGGTCGGTTTCGACACACTTCTCCCCTTTACCCCACAGACTAACAGGGTACTTGACCTCCTGCCGGTCAGTGCCCTTGTTAGTCCAGCAGCCCACCCACAAGACAGAAACAGCAGAGCAGCCCACCCACAATAAACAGTTACTACACCTGGGTGAGGGAGAATCTTGTCCAGGTTCAGGTGCCTCACCACGGCTGTGTGGGGGACTGGTAGGCTGCCTTGGTAGGTTGCTGAGGGGGCAGAGACCAGCGGTACTCTGTCCTGTTGCCAGCACTACCACGGGAGTAGTCTGGTTGGAGCCTGGTTGCTGGAGACCGACTGTCTCCCCTTGAGTTACACCGCTCTGCTGCTGGAGACCGACTGTCTCCCCTTGAGTTACACAACTCTGCTGCTGGAGACAGACTGTCTCCCCTTTGGCTAAACAGCCCTGTTGTGGGGGGGCAGGACCGACCGTCCCTACCCCCTGTGCTGGAAGTGCAGAGACCACGGTCCCATCTGCACAGGTGTGGGACTTACAGTCTCCCCCTGGTACATTAAGCTGCCGCTGGGGAGAGGTGGTAACCAGCTCCTCTTCCATTAGAACACTCTGCCGCTGGGGAATGGAGACTGGGCTCTCTATTCCCTGTACATTAATGATCCGCCGCTGGGGAGAGGTGGTAACAATCTCCTCTCCCATGCATACTTCCTGTCTCAACATGCCTTCCTGGCCTGCTTCAGGACGTCCTGTAAGCCCGTTGTACGATCAGATTACACACATGTGCCATGCACGGCACATGTGTCAACTTGCCCAACTTCAATGCCGCTAACAAATTTTTTCCGTTGTCACAAACCACTTTGCCGATATCCAGTTGCTGCGGAGTCAGCCACTTTTCCACCTGTGCATTCAGGACAGGAGTGCTTGTCCGGTGTGACTCTCTGCTTTCAAGCAAGTCAAACCCAATACGGCGTGACACTGCTGTATCCCGGATGTGGAATAGTACCTGGAGAGCTGGGGGGGTGCCGTTGATGTGGAGCAAGACGCAGCAGCAGAAGAGGACTCAGCCGAGGAGGTTGGAGTATGGAGTAGGAGGAGTAGAGGAGGTGGCAGCAGGCCTGCCTGCAAGTCGTGGTGGTGTCACCAACTCCTCTGCAGAGCCATGCATTCCATGCTTGGCAGCAGTCAGCAGGTTTACCCAATGCGCAGTGTAGGTGATATACCTGCCCTGACCATGGTTTGCAGACTAGGTATCAGTGGTCAGATGGACCCTTGCCCCAACACTGTGTGCCAGACATGCCATTTCTTCCTTTTGCACAATCGAGTACAGGTTGGGGATTGCCTTTTGTGAAAAGAAATTTCGGCCTGGTACCTTCCTCTGCGGTGTCCCAATAGCTACAAATTTTTTGAACGCCTCAGACTCCACCAGCTTGTATGGTAAAAGCTGGCGGGCTAATAGTTCGGACAAGCCAGCTGTCAGACGCTGGGCAAGGAGGTGACTTTCTGACATTGGCTTCTTACGCTCAAACATGTCCTTGACAGACACATGACTGTGGGCAGATGAGCGGGAACTGCTCAAGGCGGGAGATGGAGTGGCGGATGGTTGAGAGGGGGCAAGGAGGATAGCAGTGGTTGACGTGGCTGAAGATGCTGGACCAGGAGGAGGGTGGCGGATTAGAGTTTGCGTGCTGCTTGTACTCATGTGTTGATCCCATAGGCGTTTGTGATGTGCGATCATGTACCTACGCAAAGCAGTTGTACCTAGGTGGGTGTTGGACCTCCCACGACTCAGTTTCTTTTGGCACAGGTTGCAAATGGCATCGCTGTTGTCAGAGGCAGACACACAAAAAAAATTCCACACTGCTGAGCTCTGCAATGACGGCATTCTGGTGGTGGACACAGCATGCGTTGATTGGCGTGCTGTCGGGCTGACCCCGAGTGCCGATGCATGCTGTCTGACTGTGCCACTAGCTCCTTGCGACGACCTCCCCTGCTTCCATCTCGTCTCCTCCTCCTCCTCTCTGTCTCCCCATCTGAACTTTCGCCCTGTTCTTCTTCTTGCCGAGCGGGCACCCACGTGACATCCAAGGACGCATCGTCATCATCTACCGCTTCACTTGTATCTGACAACTCAGCAAAGGAAGCAGCAGCGGGTACAACATCATCATCATCACACCGTACCTCCATGTGTGTAATGCTGCCTGCCTGAGACATATCCCTGTTATCTACATCCTCTGGCAATAATGGTTGCGCATCACTCATTTCTTCAAACGGATGTGTGAATAACTCCTCTGACATACCAAGTGGTGGCGGCAGGCGGGTGAGTGGTATCTTGAGAGGTGCCTGAAGCTAAGCTGGAGGAGGATGGTGCATCAAGGTTCCGAGTGGAAGCTGTAGAAGATTGGGTGTCCTGTGTTAGCCAGTCAACTATGTCCTCAGAACTTTTCAAGTTCAGGGTACGTGGCCTCTGAAAACTGGGCATTATTCTAGGGCCAAAGGGAATCACAGCACCACGACCACGATGGCCCCTGCGGGGTGGCCTGCCTCTGCCTGTCATTTTTTTGGGGATTAGTGGTACTATGCGTGCAAGCTACTGTGAGACCAGATATGAATGGCAATGTGCAATGGCAGAGGTCTGCAGAGTACATGCTGTAGGCCTGACACACCCGCTTGAAGACAACTAACTGCTATTCAATCTATAACAGTGAAAAAAGTTTTTTCTTTGTAAAGGCATGCTATAGAGACACCAGATATGAGTGGTGGCACTGGGCAAATGGCACAGTATCCACTGAGCCTAACACAGAAGCTGGCAGACAACTAACTGCTCTTCAATCTATTCCAGTGAAAACATTTTTGGGGTTTTAAATGCACGCTATAGAGACACCAGATATGAGTGGCAAATTACACTTGCTGAGGTTGGCAGAGCACACGCTGAAGGCCTGACACCCAGACGCTTGCAGACAACTAACTGCTATTAGCTTACAGTGAAACACTTTTTTGTTTTACCCCTTAATGACACATGACGGAAATATTCTGTCATGATTCCCTTTTATTACAGAAGTTGTGTCCTTAAGGGGTTAAAGGCACGCTATAGTCACACCAGATATGAGTGGTGGCACTGGGCAAATGGCACAGTATCCACTGAGCCTGACTCAGAAGCTGGCAGACAACTAACTGCTCTTCAATCTATTCCAGTGAAAAAAGTTTTTTGTTTTAAATGCACGCTATAGAGACACCAGATATGAGTGGCAAATTACACTTGCTGAGGTTGGCAGAGCACACGCTGAAGGCCTGACACCCAGACACTTGCAGACAACTAACTGCTATTAGCTTACAGTGAAACATTTTTTTTTTTATATCTACCGCTAACCTACTGAACAGTTCCTCAATTATGGGAAGAGAATGGAGCCGGGCTTTGTATCAGTCTCCCCTCTTCCCTACCCTCTGGCAGGTATCACAGGTTTGGCAGTATCGTCTGACGCCCTGTGAGATACCTAGCCAGAAGAAGTTCTGGGTCAGCCTGTGCTTAGTACGGCTGATCCTTAAGTGCCCAGACAGGGGAATGTCGTGGGCGATGTGTAATTACTCCAGTCTATATTTTTTCGGCACTATCAATTGCTTTATGGGTAAGGGAATGGATCCGGACACTATTTTTTCTGCGTGCCGGTACAGCAGCCCCTTGTCCCAGGTGTACCTTTCCCCTTCTAATCCTGCCTGGTCTTTTTTAATACGATCTTTGTAGATCTGCAGGGAGGGATCTAGGGCCACTTCAGAACCGAATTCTAGGAGGGATGTCCAGGGCGTGACATTGGGCATGGGGTTACATTGCTTACCTGAGCCTCAGAGTGGTTAGGCGGAGCTGTGGTGTGGGCCTGCTGCCGGGTCACAACCGGACACGCCTCTTGCCGGGTCACAACCGGATACACCTCAGCACTATCAATTGCTTTATGGGTAAGGGAATGGATCCAGACACTATTTTTTCTGCATGCCGGTGCAGCAGCCCCTTGTCCCAGGTGTACCATTCCCCTTCTAATCCTGCCTGGTCTTTATTAATACGATCTTTGTAGATCTGCAGGGAGGGATCTAGGGCCACTTCAGAACCGAATTCTAGGGGAGATGTCCAGGGCGTGACATTGGGCATGGGGTTACATTGCTTACCTGAGACTCAGAGTGGTTAGGCGGAGCTGTGGTGCGGGCCTGCTCACAGCCAGATACGCCTCTTGTACTGCGGTTTGAGGAACAAAAGCTGAAGTCAGCTCCCCAGGTCGTTGCCCAAAATAACGTCAGCGGGTAGGTCATGCCTGCATCATCCCCACCTCCACGTTTCCATGCCCCGCTCCACAATTCAAATGTACCTTGGCAGTGGGTACTTTATAAATGCTCCCCCTGCCACCCGTACAGCAACACAGTCTCCAGTTAGGAGGACCGAACAAGCATCTTTTTCCATCTCACGGTTCCTAAAATCGATGCCATATACACGTCTCCTGATAGGGGACGCAACAGGGATTAAACTGATAAGAATAGTACTACTTAACACACCTTATAATAATGCAGAGAGAGGCAACACAGAGAGAGGAGTCTGAAGAAGAGGAGTCAGAGAAGGAAGGTGGCTTTGAGGAGGTGGAAGACCAAACACAGCAGGCGTCCCAGGGGGCTTGTTGTCACCTTTCGGGGACCCTTGGTGTTGTACGTGACTGGGTGGAGGAAGAGACCTTCAATGACATCAGTGAGGACAAGGAACGGGACATGGCTAGCTTGGTATCCAACCTTGTGCAAATTGGGAGTTTGCGGTTGTGGAAATGGATTGTTTGTGGTTGTTTTCGATGGGTTAAATGGGGAGTTTGGTCTGTCACTGTGAAGCGGGCGTAACCCTTACACTACCTGATCGATACAACATCATACAGTAGGTCCCCCCCCTCATTATTTTTATGGCCCCCACCCACCGCTCTCGGGTGGGGGGAGGACAGTAGGTCCCCCCATTGTGATTTATGTCCCCCACCTACCGCGCAGGGGTGGGGGCCGGGGGGGAGGACAGTAGCCCCCCCCTTATCCTTATTTACTGAATATTCCCCTGTATAACAATGTTTGGCATTTAGTGAATATTCCATATTCTGCTCTGTGTCAGTGTGTATCAGGGTCTCTGAGGACAGGTGTCAATCCATATCTGCCAAGTGACCCTATGTAGAAGGAACAGTCCCTATTCTGCTCTGTGTCAGTGTGTATCAGGGTCTCTGAGGACAGGTGTCAATCCATATCTGCCAAGTGACCCTATGTAGGGGGAACAGTCCCTATTCTGCTCTGTGTCAGTGTGTATCAGGGTCTCTGAGGACAGGTGTCAATCCATATCTGCCAAGTGAGCCTATGTAGGGGGAACAGTCCCTATTCTGCTCTGTGTCAGTGTGTATCATAGTCTCTGAGGACAGGTGTCAATCCATACCTGCCAAGTGACTCTATGCAGAAGGAACAGTCCCTATTCTGCTCTGTGTCAGTGTGTATCAGGGTCTCTGAGGACAGTTGTCAATCCAAATCTGCCAAGTGACCCTATGTAGGGGGAACAGTCCCTATTCTGCTCTGTGTCAGTGTGTATCAGGGTCTTTGAGGACAGGTGTCAATCCATATCTGCCAAGTGACCCTATGTAGGGGGAACAGTCCCTATTCTGCTCTGTGTCAGTGTGTATCAGGGTCTCTGAGGACAGGTGTCAATCCAAATCTGCCAAGTGACCCTATGTAGGGGGAACAGTCTCTATTCTGCTCTGTGTCAGTGTGTATCAGGGTCTCTGAGGACAGGTGTCAATCCATATCTGCCAAGTGATCCTATGTAGGGGGAACAGTCCCTATTCTGCTCTGTGTCAGTGTGTATCAGGGTCTCTGAGGACAGGTGTCAATCCATATCTGCCAAGTGACCCTATGTAGGGGAAACAGTCCCTATTCTGCTCTGTGTCAGTGTGTATCAGGGTCTCTGAGGACAGAGTTCAATCCATATCTGCCAAGTGACCCCGTGTAGGGGGAACAGTCCCTATTCTGCTCTGTGTCAGTGTGTATCAGGGTCTCTGTGGACAGGTGTCAATCCACAAGTCAAGGTGTCAATATGTCATATGTCAGGTGTCAATCCATATCCATTGTGATTTAGGAATGTTAGGTGATTTATGCCCTTTATGGATTAAAACCAGACTCTGCATCAACTGTGTAATTTTCCATGGGAGTTTTGCCATGGATCCCCCTCCGGCATGCCACAGTCCAGGTGTTACTCCCCTTGAAACAACTTTTCCATCACTATTGTGGCCAGAAAGAGTCGCTGTGGGTTTTAAAATTCGCCTGCCCATTGAAGTCTATGGCAGTTCGCCTGGTTTGTTTATGATGGCTGGTCAGGGAAAACTTTTTTTCTCATTCACATAAACTGATGCTTAAAAAGGGACACTATAGTCACCTGAACAACTTCAGCTTAAAGAGGTTGTTCAGGTGAGAACTATAGCTCACTGCAGCCTTTCTCATCTAAACACTGTAATTTCTGATAAAATACAGTGTTTACATTGAAAGCTAGGAACACCTCTAGTTGCAGTCACTCAGACTGCCACCAGAGGGACGTCCGTAATATGCCTCCATCCACTCAGATCTGCTGTCAGCAGACAGGGCAGCTCTGTGCAGCACTGTGCACGTGCTTCCTGTCTCGCAGAGCCTGTAAGCAGCAGCGAGTGGGAGTCGGCTGGGGCTGACAGGCTGAAGGCAGAAGGATGCAGAGATCTGATTTCAAACTGTAAATACACTTATTTTAAACATTTAGAGTTGAGTGTGTGAGTGAGAGACAGTGAGTGAGAGACAGTGAGTGAGAGACAGTGAGTGAGTGAGAGACAGTGTGAGTGAGAGACAGTGTGTGAGAGAGACAGTGTGTGAGAGAGACAGTGTGTGTGAGAGAGACAGTGTGTGAGAGAGAGACAGTGTGTGAGAGAGAGACAGTGTGTGGAGAGAGACAGTGTGTGAGAGAGACAGTGTGTGTGAGAGACAATGTGAGAGACAATGTGTGTGAAAGACAGTGTGTGTGAGAGAGAGAGACAGTGAGTCAGAGTGTGAGTGAGAGTCTGAGAGAGACAGTGTGAGACAGTCAGTGAGTGAGACTGTGAGTGAGAGTGTGAGTAAGTGAGTGAGAGAGACAGTGTGTGAGAGAGAGACAGTGTGTGAGCAAGATACAGTGTGTGAGAGAGAGACAGTGTGTGAGAGGGGCAGTGTGTGAGATCATAAGTGTGAGTGAGATCATGAGTGTGAGTGAGACAGCGTGTGAGTGAGACAGTGTGTGTGAGAGACAGACTGTGTGGATTAGTGAGTGAGTGATTGTGAGTGTGGGTGGGTGACTGAGTGATTGTGAATGTGGGTTAGTGATTGTGAGTGTGGGTTAGTGATTGAGTGTGGGCAGGTGACTGAGTGTGGGTGGGTGACTGAGTGATTGTGAGTGTGGGTGGGTGACTGAGTGATTGTGAGTGTGGGCGGGTGACTGAGTGTGGGCGGGTGACTGAGTGTGGGTTAGTGAGTGAGTGATTGTAAGTGGGGGTTAGTGAGTGTGGGTTGGTGACTGAGTGAGTGTGGGTGACTGAGTGAGTGTGGGTGACTGAGTGAGAGTGTGGGTGAAATAGAGAGAGAGAGAAATAGATAGACATGGATAGATAGAAAGAAATAGATATATATATATATATATAGATAGAAATAGATAGGTAGATAGAAAGAGATAGATAGACATAGATAGAAAGAGATAGATAGATATAGATAAATAGAAAGAAGTAGAAATAGTGTGTATGTGTGTTTAACAATATGTGTGCGTTTGTATGCAAACACTATATATAGAGAAATCTCTATATATAGTGTTTGGACTAGGAGGGTTGGCGTAGGAGGGGGGCGGGCACACACAGCGAGCTGAGCTGTCAGTCAGCTCAGCTCACAAATGCGCATACCGCGCAAATGATTAGTGCAAATTACATTATTTACCTAATTAGAAGGCTTGGAAGCACAACTTCAAGACACGTCTCCACGTAACCATTAAAGGATACATTAAAGGATCACTATAGTCAACATATGAAAGCAAGAAAGACAGGTCCCCCAGCCTTCTTTCTTGATTTTATATGAACTTTCATTTAATAAAAATAATTTTCGAAGTTTTGCCATGGATCCCCCTCCGGCATGCCACAGTCCAGGTGTTACTCCCCTTGAAACAACTTTTCCATCACTAAAATTAAAAACTTACTTCCGTTACAGTGCCAAGCGCCCCGCCAGGCCACGCCCCCTTTTTTATCAAAATGACTAAATCGCGAGGCTCAATCAGACGCTTCTCTCAGAGAAGCGTCATCGTGATGTGCAATGATGATCCACAAACTTAGCGAGGGGTTCCAGTACCCCTCCTCGAGCTGAGACTATAGGTCTCCTTGGGGGCTTTTTCGGATCCTTGTGTAGCTTTGGTAAGGTATATAGCACCGGAATCTTTGGATGTTCATTCACCAGATATGCTGCCGTATATTCGTAAATCCATCCTGAGGTCATTCCTTGTTCGAATAGTTTCTGTAACTTCTTCAGGAAGGACGTAGTGGGATCATAAGTAGCGTTGAGCAGACACCTGGATGTTCGGGTCCGGTGGGTTCGGCCGAACTTTGAAAAAAAATCCGAGTTTGGTTACGTTGCCTTTGAGACTGTATGGTAGCCCAGGAATGAAAATTACCCCCATGATGGCATACCATTTGCAAAAGTAGACAACCCAAGGTATTGCAAATGGGGTATGTCCAGTCTTTTTTAGTAGCCACTTGGTCACAAACACTAGCCAAAGTTAACGTTAATATTTGTTTGTGTGTGAAAAATGCAAAAAACTAATTTGAAAGCCAATTTTGGCCAGTGTTTGTGACTAAGTGGCTACTAAAAAAGACTGAACATACCCCATTTGCAATACCTTGGGTTGTCTACTTTTGCAAATGGTATGCCATTATGGAGGTAATTCTTATTTCTGGGCTACTATACGGTCTCAAAGCCAATGTAACCAATCTGGCGAATTTCATTATGAAAAAACTGAAACGCAAGCCTTATATTTGACTCTGTAACTTTTGAAAACACCATAAAACCTGTACATGAGGGGTACTGTTATACTCAGGAGACTTTGCTGAACACAAATATTTGTGTTTCAAAACAGTAAAAAGTATGACAGCAAAAATATCGTCAGTGTAAGTGCAGTTTGTGTGCGAAAAATGCAATAAATTTCACTTTCCCTGACGATATCATTGTTGTAATACATTTTACGGTTTTGAAACACAAATATTTGTATTCAGCGATGTCTCCCGAGTAAAACAGTACCCCCCATGTACAGGTTTTATAGTGTCTTGGAAAGTTATAGGGTTAAATATAGTGCTAGCAAATTAAATTCCCTATACTTTCGGCCTGGGTTGTTAGGCAGGTCCTGCAAATTGTAATTAATAAAAGGACCTAATTATGTAAAATTATTACATAAATATATATGTAAAATTATTATATATACACGTGTGTGTGTATATATATATGTATATATATGTATATAATTTTTTTACTATTATTTTTTATTTATATATAGTTATACATATAGTGATGTATACGTATATACTTGGGTATATACATATATATATTATTTTGTTCTACGTGTATTTTGATATATATATATATATATATATATATATATATATATATATATATATATATATAATATCAAAATACAGTTAGAACGAAATTACACACATATATATTTTTAATTTTTTTTTTTTTATTTTTTTTTTTTACGTATTTACATATTTTTTATTATAATATATATATATATATAATTATAATTATGTATATATTTAATCAATATCCTTCTACGTGTATTTTGATATTAATATATATATATATAATTATATATATATTATATATATATATAAATATTAAAATACACTTAGTGTATGTGTAAATGTGTGCGTATATATATATATATTATATATAGATCATATATATAATATATATATAAATGATGTAAGTGTATTTTATTTTTAACTTTAATTTTTATTGTTTTTTACTTTAAGGGGTTAATAGGGGAGGAGAGGGGCAGAGACAGTGTCAGCCAGTGATTTTACATCACTGGCTGACACACAGGATCAGTGATCACAGTGACAGGCTGTCACTGTGATCACCTCCTGCAGATCGCGGTAATTGGCCACAGGGGGAGTGCCTGGGTGGCCAGGCATGCCCCCCACCGCGATCTGCAGGGGGATCCTGATTGGAGTTACTATGGGTCAGCCAATAGGCTGACACATAGTAACTCTGATCGCAGTGACAGGCTGTCACTGCGATCAGATCGCAGGGAGAGGCTGTCTCTGCATTCAGATCGCAGAGACAGCCTCTCCCTGCGATCAGACTCTGCAGATCGCGGTCACTGACCGCAGGGGGACTGCCTGGGGGGCCAGGCATGTCCCCCGACCGCGATCTGCACAGTGAAAACGCGGCCGGCTCCATGTGTCAGCCGATTTTAAAATCGGCTGACACATGGTAAATACCGATCGCAGTGACAGCCTGTCACTGCGATCGGAAGCTGCAGACCGCGGTCCCCGGGCACAGGGGGGCTGCCTGGGGGGCCAGGCATGCCCCCCGACCGCGATCTGCAGCGGCCATGTGCCGCCGGCCACGTGGGGCTGAAGACCGCCCAGGACGTACAATGCCGTCCTGCGGCGTTTAGAGCCGCCCAAATAAGGACGGCATGGTACGTCCTGCGGTCTTAAGGGGTTAAGGACCGGACTGTTTTTGCGATGTTGTATATTTGCGACCAGGCATCTTTTTACACTTTTGTCGTGTTTGTGTTTAGCTGTAATTTTCCGCTCTCTCATTTACTGTTCCCATACAAATTATATATTGTTTTTTTCAGGACAAAAGGGGCTTTCTTTACATACCATTATTTATATAATCTTATGTAATTAAATTTTTAAAAAATTACAAAATATGATGAAAAATTGAAAAAAATACATGTTTTTTGACTTTTATGTGAAAAATCTTTTACTCATCTACAAAAGCGAATGAAAAAAAATGCTAAATAGATTCAAAATGTTGTCCTGAGTTTAAAAATACCCAGTGTTTACATGCTTTTTGCTATTTTTTTGCATGTTATAGGGCTATAAGTACAAGTAGGATATTGCGGTTTCAAAACATACATTTTTAAAATGTATCAATAGTGACATTGTAACACTATTATCTGTCATAAATCGCTGAATAACACCCCGCATGTACATATTTTTTTTAAAGTAGACAACCCAGGGTATTCAATATGGGGTATGTCCAGACTTTTTTAGTAGCCACTTAGTCGCAAACACTGGCCAAAGTTAGCGTTCATATTTGTTTGTGTGTGAAAAAAGTAAAAAACTAAATTGAACGCTAATTTTGGCCAGTGTTTGTAACTAAGTGGTTATTAAAAAAGACTGGACATACCCAATTTGCAATACCTTGGGTTGTCTTCTTTTGCAAATGGTATGCCATCATGGGGGTAATTCTCATTCCTGGGCTACCATACGCTCTCAAAGGCAACGTAACCAACCTGGCCATTTTCAATGTAAAAATATTTTACCCATATATTTGACCCTGAAACTTTCAAAAACGCTATAAAACCTGTACATGGGGGGTACTGTTATACTCAGGAGACTTTGCTGAACACAAATATTAGTGTTTCAAAACTGGAAAATGTATCACAACAATTATATCATCAGTAAAAGTGCTGTTTGTGTGTGAAAAATGCAAAAAAGTCACTTTCACTGACAATATCATCGCTGTGATATGTTTTACTGTTTTTAATCACTAATATTTGTGTTCAGCGAAGTCTCCCGAGTAAAACAGTACCCCCCATGTACAGGTTTTAGGGTGTCGTAGAACGTTACAGGGTAAAATACAGTGATAGCAAATTAAATTCTCTGGACTTTCGGCCTGGGTTGGCAGGCAGTTCCCTTAAATTGCAATCAATAAAATAACTTAATTATGTAAAAATATTACATAAATACGCACGTAGAATTTAAATACGTATATATGTATATTTATATATTTGAAGTCTACGTGTATATTTATATAATTATTTATGTAATTTTGTATATGGACATATGAATAGTTTGTATTCTTTTTATTTATTTATATATACATAGATATATATACAATTTCATTCTAAGTGTATTTTGATATAAATATATATACATTAATATCAAAATACAGTTAGAATAAAATTTCGTATAGATATATAATTTTTTTTACATTTTTATTATTATTTTTACATGTTTAATTTAATTTAAATTACTTATTATTTGTATTTTATAATAATATATATACAATATATATAGTTATTATATATATATTATATATATACGTGTGTAATTTAATTATAAGTGTATTTTTATATTAATATATGTACATATTAATATAAAAATACACTTAGCATGACATTATATATATGATATATAGACATATATTATATAGGTATAATATATGTCTATATATCATATATATATATATATATACACATATATAATAATAATTTTTTTTATTAACTTTAACTTTAATTTTTTTTTATGATTTTACAGCAGCAGGGAGACTGCCTGTCAGCACAGACAGTCCCCCTGCAGGCAGACACATGGACACCTATTGTGACCATGTGGTCGCCCTGTCGGGCGATCACATGGCTACAGGGGTCCTAATTCGCCATGGGGAGACTGTCTGGGCTGCAGGCAGTCTCCCCACAACGGGAGCACCGCCGATCGCCGCTGGGGGAACGACGGCGATCGGGTAAGTACATCTTAAAATTAGGACGGTTCAGGACCGTCGTCGGTCGGCAATGGAAAAATGCCGATGACAGTCCTGAACCGTCGTCCGTCCTTAAGGGGTTAACAATATGTGTGTGTTTGTATGCAAACACTATATATAGAGTGTTTGCATACACAGTTTGGACTAAGAGGGTTGGCGTAGGAGGGGGGCGGGCACACACAGCGAGCTGAGCTGTCAGTCAGCTCAGCTCACGAACGTGCATACCGCGCACATGATTAGTGCAGCGCAAAGCAGCACATTTGCACCACATCATGATGATGCTTCTCTGAGAGAAGCGTCTGAGCCCGGCGATTTAGTCCTTTTGAAAAAAAAGGGGGTGTGACCTGGCGGGGTGCTTGGCATTGGAACGGAAGTAAGTTTTTAATATAAAAAAAAACGTCGAAAATTATTTTTATTAAATGAAAGTTCATATAAAATCAAGAAAGAAGGCTGGGGGACCTGTCTTTCTTGCTTTTATATGTTGACTATAGTGATCCTTTAATGTATCCTTAAATGGGTACTTGGAGACGTGTCTTGAAGTTGTGCTTCCAAGCCTTCTAATTAGGTAAATAATGTAATTTGGGGACACAAAGAAGAGGGGAACAACTGTTCACACTATAACAACTTAATTTGGATAAAGTTGTTATAGCGAGTAAAGTGTTGCTTTAATGCTGAAATCCAGTGATTCTTATTAACTGGATGGTAGTGATATTTATTATACTAGCCAGTATAATAATGTGTCTAAATTAACTACTTGAATATAATATTTTGTATGAGTCTATCCATCCATGATAATTTCATACAAGTTCTATTTTAGTCCTACAAGTTGTTCCTGTTTCCTCCAATATTTCACTGAAGGAAATCTGAAATGCTTTTTGTTATACTCTAGGAAGGATATTTTTCATTGTGTCTTGCACAGTAATAAACAGCTGTGTCTTCAGTTTTCAGATTAGTCATTTGTAAAGACACAATGTTTTTACTGTTATCTCTGGAAACTGTAAATCTCTGTTTAAATAAATCTGCATAGTTCTTGCTGCCCCCATCAGGACTAATTTCACATATCCACTGTAACCCTCCTCCAGGAGCCTGTCTAACCCAGTGCATCCAGTAGCTGCTGAATGTGAATCCCGAGGCTGTACAGGACAGTGTGTGAGAGGCTCCTGGTTTTATCAGCACTGGGTCTGACTGCACAAGCTGGACTTCACAATGAACTCCTGAAAGATATAATGAAAACTATGTTATATTAGCTTTGTTAGTCATTACACTTAGATGTTTGAAAAAATCTGAACTGCAGTATATTACCTAATAAACATATCATTAATGTTAAGAGGCCCTGAAAAGTCTTCATATCTGCTTAGACTACTTAGGCTTGCAGTTCAAGATGCAAATAGTTCTATATCAGGACAGGACTAACTTCCTCTCTTTTATCAGCAGGCAGATTATATCTGTCTAGAGATGACATTTGATTACACATTTGCATAATGTTCTATTCTTATTTGTAACCAAAAAAATACCACTTATTTAAGAGTATATTTTAGTAATATAGTTAAATGATACCATATTAAGTTATTGTAATGATAATTACTGCACTATAGACCAATGGATTTTTTTATTGAGGTTTCAAAAAGTGCATAGTGGTGTATTTCAGTTTGCTCGAGTTACTGGACTTATCTGCCAGAGTTAGACAATTGAAAGACCTTGTGAGTTTTTCCCAAATAACAAGCTATAAAAATAATATCATGTAAAACATAAAACTGTGTTATACAGTATTATTACACTGGTTAAATATACAGTCCTACACAAAATTACAATACTTGTAGTTCTCTCTACACAAAATGGCAATACCAGCAGTTCTCTCTGCAAGATGTGGTTCCCACTCACAAGAGCCCCAGAAAAGCACATCAAGAAGTGCCTTGGTATATATCGGGAATGTTGTATATTAAACCAAAATGTTAATATGAGGATTATCACATAGAACTCATCTTAAATAACACTTAATATTTTAAAATGTTCTTTAAGTTGGCTATTTCAAGAAGGGGTTCAAGGAGTTTATGTACAGAATCCATTTCCGGAAGAATTTTTTTATTATGTATTCTTTTTGAAAAGGGTCTTCACAAAGTCCACATTAAACATGTACAGGTAGTGGAAATGCACTCAAACCCTCGTCACTGGAATCCTGGGTGCAATTCAAACTGGATCAGCCCCAGTACCAAAAGGGACCAAATATCAAATTTAAATGTAGAGAATAATCCAGGCACTCCAAGATGTTCCAAAACAAGTAGGCAATTTTATTGGACCCAAGAACCAAAAGTGCCTGGATTATTCTCTAGATTTAAAGTCCACATTAAAGGCATGTTGGAGCTTAGCTCCTAGAAGTGTTAGGTTAGGATTGTCTGAGTGGATCCACTGATAAAGAAGAGTCTTTTACATAATTTTATATAGGGCACAAAGTATAGAAATTACACTCTGCTACAATGTAAAGTAGTAAGTGTACAGCCTGTGGACTCCAGTGGCAACCTGTGAAGCTCTGGTGAACTCAATGCCCATGAGGGTTAAGACAGTGCTGGAAAATAATTGTGTCCACACAAAATATTGACACGTTGGGCCCAATTTGGACACTTTGGGGTGTACTCACTTTTGTTGTCAACTGTTTAGACATTAATGGCTGTGTGTTGAGTTATATTGAGGGGGACAGCAAATTTACACTGCTATACAGGATGTACACTTACTACTTTACATTGTAGCAGAGTGTCATTTCTTCAGTGTTGTCACATGAAAAGATATACCGTATATACTCGAGTATAGTAGTAGTAGTGTGTGTGTGAAAAAAATAAATATATAAATATGTTTGGAAGTATTGTGTATGTGTGTGGTGCAGTGTGTTGGGGGGGTTCTGTGTGTATGTGTGTGGTGCAGTGTGTTGGGGAAGTTCTGTGTGTATGTGAGGGGTGCAGTGTGTGTGTGAGGGTGCAGTGGGTGCTGTGTGTCAGGGTGCTGTGTGATGTGTGTGTGGGTGCTGTGTATGATGTGTGTATGGGTGCTGTGTATGATGTGTGTGAGAGTGCTGTGTATGCTGTGTGTGAGAGTGCTGTGTGTGAGAGTGCTGAGTGTGATGTGTATGAGAGTGCTGAGTGTGAAAGTGCTGTGGATGATATGAGTGATGTGTGTGAGTGCTGTGTGTGTGAGTGCTGTGTGTGAGAGTGCTGTGTGTGAGAGTGCTGTGTGTGAGAGTGCTGTGTGTGAGAGTGCTGTGTGTGGTGTGATGTGAGAGTGCTGTGTGTGATGTGAGAGTGCTGTGTGTGATGTATGTGTGAGAGTGCTGAGTGTGGTGTGTATGAGAGTACTGAGTGTGAAAGTGTTGTGGATGATGGGTGTGATGTGTGTGAGAGCGCTGTGTGTGAGAGTGCTGAGTGTGATGTGTATGAGAGTGCTGAGTGTGAAAGTGCTGTGGATGATGGGTGTGATGTGTGTGTGAGAGTGCTGTGTGATGTGTGTGAGAGTGCTGTGTGTGATGTGTGTGTGAGAGTGCTGTGTGTGAGAGTGCTGTGGATGATGGGTGTGAGAGTGCTGTGTATACATGTTAGAAGGGATTGTGTGTGTTTGGGGGTAAATAAAAGCAAAAAAAGTAGGCATTATGTCCCCCCCTCCCTTCTTACCTTTTAGCCTGGGAGGGGGGGACCGGAATGGCTGTACCTGGGAGGGGGGATTAGGCACTATCCCTGGTGGTCCGGTGGGTGAGTGAACTCTAGCCTGCGGGCTAGAGTTCACTCTCGCGAGATCCAGTCGTTGCCATGGCAACGCTCCGGATCTCGTGAGAGGAACCCGGCGGAGCTGCAATATAGAGCTCCTCTCCCTCCCTCCCCAGCCGCAGGTCTATTTGATCTCCCCACCGGCCCTTCATGGAAAACAGCGGGGCCGGCGCTCAGATAGTGCCGGCCCTGCATAGACCGGCAGGGGAGATTCTGGGACCTCCCCTGCCGGCCACGGCCCATGGCCACCGCGGCCCACCGGGCATTTGCCCGGTGTGCCCGATGGTCAGTCCGGGCCTGTGTATATATACATACATACATACATACACACATACACACACACACAGTTGTGGTCGTGTACAATAAGCCGAGTTATAGTGATGGTGGTGTAAGTCTGTTATGGTGTGCCGAAACCGACGTTCGGGTAGGCCTGTAAAAGAGGGCCCACCAAGATGAATGGCTAATAAAGGGAGTGGTGGGTCGGCTAAAGCCCAGGCAGTCTCAGCCCAGAGGGAGGGGAGGTCTGTGTATTTATAGGCCGGATAGCTCCTCCCACAAGTACAGACTTTGCCTAATGGCTCAGCCTTCTCATTTGTGGTCGTGTTGGTGTAAGTCGGTTGTGGTGTGCCGGAACTGACGTTCAGGTAGACCTGGAAGAGGGCAAAAAGTTTAACACTGAATACGTGTTGACATTACATAACCAATACTTAAATGCATGTCTCAATTCCCTCTAAGGTTGAGGGATATATATGGCATATGCAGATGACTCTACTGTCCTAGCCATTAGATGATATGTACTGGGATATTACTAGAGGTAGTAGGAGCAGTGCATATCCTTTTAGAATTACCTGAAAATTAACGGTTGTATTTGAGTAACGTTAAGGTGTTGTGAGCTAGTTAAAGGTTGAGGTGGCAAAAAATATGTGAACCCCTAAATGAAATCGAATGAGTATGGTTTGATGATTTCATATGCGGAAGTAAGTCTATTGAAAATGACCAGAGTCTAGCGAATGAAGAGGTAGCATTAGCAGAGAGTGTTGCATGTTCCTGCAATTAAATGCCGGAATGTCGGAGTTTGGTAGGTCGTTTGGCCACCGTGGGGAGAGTTCGTAAAAATACGAAAAATTGTGATCGAGTCACCCCATCGGTTGCTATGTTGTGACAGCCTGGTATGGGTATGTGAACAAAGTATAGTTTCTGTGATGCTGCCAGCCAGACCTCTTCCAAATCAACCTTATTATTGTTAGTGAGGGTAACTGACCGTTAATAATTCCCATGCTGCTGATTTACTAAAAGATGGTAGGTTCTGTGTTACTATGAGAAACGTGTCACAGATCAAGTTAACTATGAAATTGGCTGCAATCCAGTGTGGGCGGCTGTATTAGTCCAGAAATGAGGGACAATGGTGGAGTGAACATGGATTCCCTGTTCTGGTGGGAAAGTTTAGTGACATGAACAGGACTGCACAAGCATGTGTAGAATGTAACAGTGTTATTGTTCACAGGTGAACCTTAGCAGAGGCGGCTCTTTAATAAGGCCACTTAGGCGGCCGCCTAAGACCTCGCGCTGATTAGGGCCTCGCGGCACCCTAAATCGTCTTAGGGCAGAGTGACATGTTGGTTCTTTGGTCTCTGTCCTGTATGCAGCCAGGTTTGAGGCCCCTCCAGTCAGTCTGTACTGATCGAGCACTACAGTCAGAGCTGCAGACTGAACTGTCTCGTGATCTCCAGTGTATCAGAGCGTTGCCGTGGGTTACCACAGCAACGCTCTCATACATTTGGAGATTGCGAGACTTACCATGTGGTCTGCAGCTCTGCGCCCAGTCAAGCTGTAGACCAGAGAACCTGCCCACCGGACCACCAGGGACCGAGACACTGGACCACCAGGAAATAATTAAAAAGGAAAAAAAGGTATTTATAAGCCCCCACAATCTGTCACCCCACATCCTCCCTCTCTCAGCCCCCACTATCCTCTCTCTTCCCCCTACCCTCTCTCAGCTCCCCTATCACAGCTCCCCTACCCTCTCACAACACCCAATCAGGGCCGGTGCAAGGATTTTTGCCGCCCTAGGCAAAACATTTTTTGCCGCCCCCCCATATGTCCAGACCACCATGTGACATCACAATGCCCCGCCCATATGCTCTGCCATATGGGCCAAAGCCAGTCTTCACAAAGTGTCTTATCTGAAAAGACAGTGTGTTTACATTAAAAAGCCTACAGGCACAGGCTATAGACACCAGAACCACTACATTATGCTGTAGTACTTCTGGTGACTATAGTATCCATTTAATGTGAGGTAAATTAGAGATTAGTGCCACTCATAATATATTGGATTGCCTACTTACCACCAGATGAGGACAAGAGGCTGATGATGGGCTCAGTCTGGCTCCACAGGTCTGGTGTAGAAGAGGCTCTCTGGAGACTGTTTTTAACAGTGCTCACAACAATTAACGAACAGGAAGCAGCTCCATTTTTTAGGGCCCCTTACACAGCTCAAGGTCTGGGCCCCCAAGGGGCATACGCCTACAATGCCCACCCATAAATCCACCTACATGGCCCATCCATGAGTTGGGGATGTTTTATGTGTGCAATTTGTGTAAGGGATGTAGTGTGTTTATAGGGGATGTAGTGTGTGTTTGCGTGTAAGGAATGCATTGTATGTTTCTGGGTGTGTGTGTGTGTGTGTGTGTGTGTGTAAGGGGTGCAAGGTTTGTTTCTGTGTATGTAACTGAATGCAGTGTGTGTCTGTAAGGGGTGCATTAATTATGTAAGAGAACGTAAGGGATGAATTGTGTGTTTCGGGTGTGTCTGTGTGTGAGTAGGAATGCATTGTATGTTTATACCCCCCTCCCATAGTTGTCCTTATACCCCCCCTCCCTTAGTGGTCCTTATACCCCCCCTCCCTTAGTGGTCCTTATACCCCCCCTTAGTGGTCCTTATACCCCCCTCCCTTAGTGGTCCTTATACCACCCACCCCCCTTTAGTGGTCCTTATACCCCCCCTCCTCCCTTAGTGGTCCTTATACCCCCCCTCCTCCCTTAGTGGTCCTTATACCCCCCCTCCTCCCTTAGTGGTCCTTATACCCCCCCCTCTCCCTTAGTGGTCCTTAACCCACCCCCCCTCCGTGGTCCTTAACCCCCCCCCTCCGTGGTCCTTAAACTCCCCCCCTCTCCCTTAGTGGTCCTTAACCCCCTCCACCCTTCCTTAGTGGTCCTTAAACCCCCCCTTCCCCCCTTTCCCCCCCTTAGTGGTCCTTAAACCCCCCCTCCCCCCCCTTAGTGGTCCTTACCCTCCCCTCCTGCCCATGTAGCGTGGCCGGGTGGCGCGGAACGCGGGACAGGAACCTTTGTTTCCGGGTACAGGAAACAAAGGTTCCTGTTCCGCGCCGCCCGGCCATGCTACATGGAGAGACCGGCAGGAGGGAGCGCTCTGCGCTTCCCTCCTGCCGGTCATAAACCCGGCCGCCCTCCAGGCAGCAGTGCTGCGCCGCCTGGGGCTTGCTAAAGCGCTCAGGCGGCGCAGCATGAGGAGGCGCAGCGGGGACAGGGATCCGGCGCCCCCTGGTAAGTTGCGCCCTAGGCGGCTGCCTAGGTCGCCTTACAGGTGGCGCCGGCCCTGCACCCAATACCCTCTCACACCCCTCCTTCCCTGTCACAGCCTGTCACGGCCAGGGTGCATAATTTATATTATGGAATATTATCCTTTAATGTAATTTGTGTAGTGCATAAAGGACCTGCCAGCCTGGCAGAGATGGTATTGTCGATGTCAAAAGGGGTTAATCTGATTGTATTGAGGTCAAAAGGGGTTACATCTTTTGAAGCTGGGATCCCCACAGAGGTCAGATGACAGAAGGGGTAGTATGAATGGCATAGCAATGTAAAAACGATTTTACCATATGGATGTGAATTAATCAAGGCTCTGCAAGGTGTGAGATTCTACACTTTTAAAAGCCTGAATGTCTAGCTAGCTTCAGCCATTTGGCTGTACCTTTTAATGTATTAGTTGATTTCTATGCTAACGACCATTAGCCTTGTTCCAGGATAATTTGCAAAGGAAGGAAAAAACATTCCTATTTACCCCACAGAATAATAATTAAGCCTCTGCGGGGTAAATATGAATGTTTTTTCCTTCCTTTGCAAATTATCCTGGAACAAGGCTAATGGTCGTTAGCATAGAAATCAACTAATAAATTAAAAGGTACTGTGACAAGCGCCATCTTCTAAACAAGTCTGAAGTCCAAACATGAGTGGCCTAACTTGACCATAGAGGAAGGAATTTTGAGGTCCATCTTATTGGATCGCAAGGCCGGCATGCAACACATGTATAGAATGGGAAAATAATCACAAATTCATAGAGGCAATTATTATTTCTGTGGCGGGTACATAAGAGAAGATAGAGCCAAATGTTTCCATTTGGATTGACGTTGGTCTGGAACAAAGGAGGTGGTCACTTACTATTTCTGTAGGTACACCTTAACTCCACCCCATGGCAAGATTTGATCATCCACAATGTATATATGCAATGATTTGGAGGGGTGTTAGTGTACTTGCTTGGGACCAAGATCTAATTTTGAGTGAATCACCATCATCCTTCCTTGCCAGAGACCCCCTGAGCAGAAGTTGTACTTTGAAAACCTGAATAATTAGGACTTCTGTATTTTATCCGTTTTGTTTTTATCTGTTGTTGGTGAAAATAATTTGTTCATTATATATTTTTATATGCACTGTGACTATTTTTTGCTTATAATAAACATGCCTTTATTAAGTTCTGCCTTTGTCTGGTTAAGAATCACGTTACCTGAAGAGACTAATTAGTATTTTTGCAATTCCTTAAATATTGTGCTAAGTAATATTTGGTGGGTTTTATTATTGATTTAACTGGAGGACCAAGGCACCCCATTTATAAATTGTCTTGGTGGTGGCAGCGTTAAAATAGTAATAGTTATATTATTATGTTTAAGTGTGGGTGGTGTTAAAAGGGGGATTTTGTCATTATTTTCGGTCTAGCGCAGACAAATAGTGAACTTTAACCCTTTCACCACCACAACTACATCACGCACACTCGTGGAGTAGGGTGCGTTCTTGACACAATCCCCTTACCCTCTCACAGCCCCCTACCCACTCACCATTCACACACACACACACACACACACAGTCATTAAACGTAGCTGTGCCATAACACAATGCACAAAGGCCACAGGCAGCCCCCATAAACACAACACACTGCAAGCACACTGCAAGCAGCTACCCCACACACATGCTCACAAACACATACATTAACACACAAAGGTATACAATGCCAGACGCACTCAGAAATACACACACCTGCACTTATGTATACCCGACTGCAAGGCTATGTAACCATACCCCGCAATCGTGTATAAACGTATAGCATAATTGCTAATCAAATTTGTTTATTGCAAATTAATTTTGTTTGCCAATTATGCCATAACTTCAGTCAGAGAGCTCACAACGCAGTGGTACATGGAGCTGCAATACTGCAAGCCTCTGGACAATGAATACAGAGACTAGCTCTCTGTATCCAGCGCTGCAAGCCCATTTTTTCAATATAACTACAGCCAGTGGTGTATCCTGGTTTTGTGCTGCCCTAGGCAGGACAAAACTCAGGCGACCCCTTCCCGCCCGCGCCACCCCCACCCAACCCTTCCCCCGCCACCCCCACCCAACCCTTCCCCCAGCCTTCTAAATACACACACACACATTCGCTGACAGATACGCATACACTAGCTAACAGAAACACACACACTAACACACACACACACAAACAGACACACACACATTAACAGACACACACACATTAACAGACACACACACACTAACAGACACACACACACTAACAGACACACACACACTAACAGACACACACACTAACAGACACACACACACACTGACACACACACACACTAACAGACACACACACACAGACAGACACACACACACACACTAACAGACACACACACACACACACTAACAGACACACACACACACACACACACTAACAGACACACACACACACTAACAGACACACACACACACACACTAACAGACACACACACACACACACACTAACAGACACACACACTAACAGACACACACACACTAACAGACATACATACACACTAGCAGACACACACACACACACTAACAGACACATACACACACTAACAGACACATACACACACTAACAGATACACACACACACTAACAGACATACATAGACACACTAAGCCCATTTTTTCAATATAACTACAGCCAGTGGTGTATCCTGGTTTTGTGCTGCCCTAGGCAGGACAAAACTCAGGCGTCCCCTTCCCGCCCGCGCCACCCCCACCCAACCCTTTCCCCGCCACCCCCACCCAACCCTTCCCCCAGCCTTCTAAATACACACACACACATTCGCTGACAGATACGCATACACTAGCTAACAGACACACACACACACACACTAACAGACACACACACACACACTAACAGACACACACACACACACACTAACAGACACACACACACTAACAGACATACATACACACTAGCAGACACACATACACACACACTAACAGACACATACACACACACTAACAGACATACATACACACTAACAGACACACACACACTAACAGACATACATACACACTAGCAGACACACATACACACACACTAACAGACACATACACACACACTAACAGACACATACACACACACTAACAGACACATACACACACACTAACAGACATACATACACACTAGCAGACACACACACACACACACACTAACAGACACACACACACACACGCACACACTAACAGACACACACACACACACACTAACAGACATACATACACACTAACAGACATACATACACACTAACAGACACACACACACTAACAGACATACATACACACTAGCAGACACACACACACACACTAACAGACACACACACACACTGACACACACACACACTAAAAGACACACACACTAACAGACACACACACACACACACACACACACACTAACAGACACACACACACACACACTAACAGACACACACACACACACACACACACTAACAGACACACACACACACACACACACTAACATACACACACACACTAACAGACATACATACACACTAGCAGACACACACACACACACTAACAGACACATACACACACTAACAGACACATACACACACTAACAGATACACACACACACTAACAGACATAAATAGACACACTAAGCCCATTTTTTCAATATAACTACAGCCAGTGGTGTATCCTGATTTTGTGCTGCCCTAGGCAGGACAAAACTCAGGCGTCCCCTTCCCGCCCGCGCCACCCCCACCCAACCCTTCCCCCGCCACCCCCACCCAACCCTTCCCCCGCCACCCCCACCCAACCCTTCCCCCAGCCTTCTAAATACACACACACACATTCGCTGACAGATACGCATACACTAGCTAACAGAAACACACACACTAACACACACACACACACTAACAGACACACACACACACACACTAACAGACACACACACACACACACACACACTAACAGACATACATACACACTAGCAGACACACATACACACACACTAACAGACACATACACACACACTAACAGACACATACACACTAACAGACACACACACACACACACACTAACAGACACACACACACTAACAGACATACATACACACTAGCAGACACACACACACACTAACAGACACACACACACACACACACTAACAGACATACATACACACTAACAGACACACACACACTAACAGACATACATACACACTAGCAGACACACACACACACTAACAGACACATACACACACTAACAGACACATACACACACTAACAGATACACACACACACTAACAGACATACATAGACACACTAAGCCCATTTTTTCAATATAACTACAGCCAGTGGTGTATCCTGGTTTTGTGCTGCCCTAGGCAGGACAAAACTCAGGCGTCCCCTTCCCGCCCGCGCCACCCCCACCCAACCCTTCCCCCGCCACCCCCACCCAACCCTTCCCCCAGCCTTCTAAATACACACACATTCGCTGACAGATACGCATACACTAGCTAACAGAAACACACACACTAACAGACACACACACACTAACAGACACACACACACACTAACAGACATACATACACACTAGCAGACACACATACACACACACTAACAGACACATACACACACACTAACAGACACATACACACACACTAACAGACACATACACACACACTAACAGACACATACACACACACTAACAGACACATACACACACACTAACAGACACACACACACACACACTAACAGACACACACACACTAACAGACATACATACACACTAGCAGACACACACACACACACACACACACTAACAGACACACACACACACACACACACTAACAGACACACACACACACACACACACACTAACAGACACACACACACACACACAC
Source organism: Pelobates fuscus (assembly GCF_036172605.1). Lineage (NCBI taxonomy): Eukaryota > Metazoa > Chordata > Amphibia > Anura > Pelobatidae > Pelobates > Pelobates fuscus. The sequence goes on along the minus strand of NC_086321.1, from coordinate 189,375,099 downwards.
ACACACTAACAGACACACACACACACACACTAACAGACACATACACACACTAACAGACATACATGGACACACTAACAGACATACATACATACACACACACTAACAGACATACACACACACTCTAACAGACATACACACACTAACTGACATACTCACACACTCACATTTTTAACACATTTTTTTTTAAATGTAACCCCCCCAGCATCCTTACCTTTGGAAATGGGGGGGGGGGTTCTCTTCCTCCCTGGTGGTCCACTGGCTGCTGGGCGGGCGGCATTGGCGGGTGGCAGGCTGGCGAGGGAGCACTTCCCCTGAGCTGTCTGCTCAGCTCCCTCGCGCGTTGCAGAGTGAGGCTGGGAGGCGGAATATGTCGCCAGCCTAGCAGCCCGCCGGCATGTCTGTTACCTGCAAGGCTAACAAGACATTTGCCTTGGGCATTTGGGGCGGCTTTTTTGCCGCCCCCTGGAAAATGCCGCCCAAGGCAAATGCCTTGTTTGCCTTGCGGCTAATACGCCCCTGACTACAGCACCTTATACACACAATGAACCCCTATTTATTTTCACTTTGGGTATTAGTGGGGGCCTCGTGTTTGTGTTTTGCCTAAGGCCTCACAAAGTCTAGAGCCACCACTGACCCTTAGAGTAGGTTGAGTGGATGGGAAATGAATTAACTCCCTTGTGTATTTGTATGGTAAAGATCTGCAGACCAAGGAGAGACTGGAGATTCATATGGGAAACAGGCATCGTTGCCCAGAAAGGGTTTTCCCGTTTTCCTGATATGCTGTACTTAGTCTGCAAGGAGGCTGAACTGTAATGAAATCAAGACTAATGTATTTCCAGATATTAAAATTGGTGTAGGGGCAAAAGGTTGTTCGAGACAGCGGAGTTCCAAAGGATGTACCAGATTCAAAACACACATCTGCTTCAGGGTATGGCATTCGGTTCCATAATCGTTACACTCATGTAGATAATGTATTACTGAGGGACAGTACTGACATACAAAAGGAGATAGATTATGCAACTATATTGAATAGTTTGTGCATCTCTTCGCTCCAAACGTAAGACGGGTGGCAACGTAGAATGCTCAGTTCGCTTAATATTGTGCAAATGCCACTGGGACCGATGCACTGGGCGCAACTTGAAGATGAGGAATATGGTATTTTCATAGTCAGGCTGCTTCTACCATGCTGGGAACTTTAAAGAACGAGGAGCCAATAATAAAATTAAGCAGATATTATTTGCATTCCCATTGATTAGGCTAATATGGTAGGTATACCCGCAAATAAAGGGGTTGTCAAAATGGCACCAGCAAGAAACTAATACTTGATTCTGCCACTAATAGTAATAAAGTTGAATGAGTCTTCACTAACAGATTGGAGGTTAGGGCAAACTCTATATAGCCTGATATAAGTTAAATGATGCCTGTGCGGATGCCTACTGTGACACCTGTAAATAAACTCAACTAGAGGAAGAGAAGTGTGAGTATTGAGGGAGATGGCTCTTAGTGACAAATGGTGAGAACGAATATGGAACAGTCAGATTGTACCATCTGTGTTTCCTAGCTTTGAACTACTGGCAAGTCTAGTAGCTATGTCCTTCCCAATGGCAGGGGAACTTACTCTACAGATAATAACGTTAGACAAGGAAACGTGCTGGATAGCAACTGGTGGTGTAACACTGAGGGGTGGAAGTAATCTATGTAGGATACTACATGGGATGGTAAGACATCTAAAAGTCAGGACATTCTAAATGTCACTAGTGTCAACAATTGTTCATAAGGATGAAAGGATGGGAGCAATCATGGCGTACATCCCTGTCATGCTGTCTGTGTTTCCAGCTTGGGTGCTGACACAAATTAGAGGAGCCCAGAGCTAGAACCCAAGTCTATACAGCCCAAGTCTATACAGCACAGCCAAAGAAGGGAATGGCACACCTTTATGTTGGAGCTCAGAGGCTGGGTAAAATGGGTTATGGCTGGAGTGCATGAACCAGGTGGGGTGGAGGGTTTTGCTGGGATCCTTGACTGAAATATCTTATTAGTTCTGAGTTGTGCAACATCTATATGTAGAGTAAATGTGACAGTCATGTAAGTGATAGTATAACAACTGGCGGCTTGCATAGTGTCAAATGCTTAAAAATAAGCTAAATGAGGGAAAAGTGAGGCCCTGCTAAATGCCAAGTGACTCTGAAAGGCTCAAGCTATGAAACTGTGCATTGGGTAAACCTGCTGACGGCTGCCAAGCATGGAATGCGTGGCTCTGCAGAGGAGTTGGTGACACCGCCACGACTTGCAGGCAGGCCTGCTGCCCCCTCCTCTACTCCTCCTACTCCATCCTCTTCCATAACCTCCTCGGCTGAGTCCTCTTCTGCTGCTGCGTCTTGCTCCACATCAATGGCACGCCCCCCAGCTCCCCAGGTACTATTCCACATCCTGGATACGGCAGTGTCACGCCGTCTTGGGGTTGACTTGCCTGAAAGCAGAAAGTCACACAGGACCAGCACTCCTGTCCGCCCTGAACGCACAGGTGTATCAGTGGCTGACTCCGCACCAACTGGAGATCGGCAAAGTGGTTTGTGACAATGGAAGAAATTTGTTGGCGGCATTGAATTTGGGCAAGTTGACACATGTGCCGTGCATGGCACATGTGTGTAATCTGATCGTACAACGCTTTGTGCATAAGTACCCAGGCTTACAGGACATCCTGAAGCAGGCCAGGAAGGTGTGTGGCCATTTCAAGCGTTCCTACACGGCCATGGCGCACTTTTCAGATATCCAGTGGCGAAACAACATGCCAGTGAGGCACTTGATTTGCGACAGCCCGATACGTTAGAATTCAACACTCCTAATGTTCGACCGCCTGCTCCAACAAGAATAATATTAACGACTATTTGTATGACCGGGGTGCTAGGACAGCCTCTGCGGAGCTGGGAATTTTTGTGCCACGTTGCTGGACGCTCATGCGCAATGCCTGTAGGCTCATGCGTCCTTTTGAGGAGGTGACAAACCTAGTCAGTCGCACCGAAGGCACCATCAGCGACATCATACCATTTGTTTTCTTCCTGGAGCGTGCCCTGCGAAGAGTGCTGGATCAGGCCGTAGATGAGCGTGAAGAGGAAGAGTTGTGGTCACCATCACAACCAGAAACAGCCTTATCAGCATCGCTTGCTGGACCTGCGGCAACGCTGGAAGACGATTGTGAGGAAGAGGAGTCAGAGGAGGAATGTGGCTTTGAGGAGGAGGAGGAATACCAACCACAACAGGCATCCCAGGGTGCTCGTTGTCACCTATCTGGTACCCGTGGTGTTGTACGTGGCTGGGGGGAAGAACATACCTTCAGTAAGATCACTGAGGACGAGAAACGGGACATGAGTAGCTCGGCATCCAACCTTGTGCAAATGGGGTCTTTCATGCTGTCGTGCCTGTTGAGGGACCCTCGTATAAAGAGGCTGAAGGAGAACGACCTGTACTGGGTGTCCACGCTACTAGACCCCCGGTATAAGCAGAAAGTGCCTGAAATGTTACCGAATTACCGCAAGTCGGAAAGGATGCAGCAGTTCCAAAATAAATTAAAAAGTGTGCTTTACACAGCGTATAAGAATGATGTCACAGCACAATGGGAATCTAACAGGGGAAGAGGTGAAAGTAATCCTCTTCCTCCCACGACCACACCGGCAAGGACAGGACGCTTTACAGACGTGTTGTTGATGGAGGACATGCGGAGCTTTTTAAGTCCTATGCATCGCCACAGCCCTTCAGGGTCCACGACTCAACCGACCGGTAGCAGACTACCTCGCCTTAACTGCAGATATCGACACTCTGAGGAGCAATGAACCTCTTGACTACTGGGTGTGCAAGCTTGACCTGTGGCCTGAGCTATCTCAATTTGTGATAGAACTTCTGGCCTGCCCCGCTTCAAGTGTCCTCTCAGAAAGGACCTTCAGTGCAGCAGGAGGTATTGTCACTGAGAAGAGAAGTCACCTAGGTCAAAAAAGTCTAGATTACCTCACCTTTATTAAGATGAATGAGGGATGGATCCCGAAGGGACTGACAGTGGGCGATACATTCGACTAAAAAAGGCCTGATGAGATGAGCTGCCTTGAGCTAAAAATGGTCCACACGCTGCTGTATTTTATCTCTGAATGCCAGATGACTTGCGTGACTTATCCGCCACCAACTAGGGTTCAAGCCGCAATGTTTAGGGCACTTTCTGCCTGGGAAACAAACATCAATTTTTTCTGGCCGCTGCTTCAGCAGCGGCTGCAACAATACCTAATTTTTCAGGCATGTGTACATGCCTATTTTTTCTGGCCTCTGGTGCTGCACTGTGGCTTCAAAAACCAAACCAAAAAAAGGCACATAACAGGGATTAAACTGATAGGAATAGTACTACTTAATACACCACTCCTATCTGGTGGCACATTAGATTGCACGCGCAGTGCCCCAAATTTGAAGTAGGAGATCCGACCAAGCATCTTTTTCCATCTCCCGGTTCCTAAAATCGATGCCATATACACGTCCCCTGATAGGGGACATAACAGGGATTAAACTGATAGGAATAGTACTACTTAACACACCTTATAATAACGCAGAGAGAGGCAACGCAGAGAGAGGAGTCTGAAGAAGAGGAGTCAGAGGAGGAAGGTGGCTTTGAGGAGGTGAAGACCAAACACAGCAGGTGTCCCAGGGGTCTTGTTGTCACCTTTCGGGGACCCTTGGTGTTGTATGTGGCTGGGTGGAGGAAGAGACCTTCAATGACATCAGTGAGGACAAGGAACGGGACATGGCTAGCTTGGTATCCAACCTTGGATATGGGGAGTTTGCGGTTGTGCAAATGGACTGTTTGCGGTTGTTTGCGGTGCGTTAAACGGGGAGTTTGGTCTGCCAATGTGAAGCAGGCGTAACCCTTACACTACCTGATCGATACAACATCATACCTGATGTTTTAAAGCACGTTATTGCAAACAATTTAGGAATGTTGGGTAATTTATGCCCTTTATGGATTAAAACCAGACTGCATCAACTGTGTAATTTTCCATGGGAGTTTTGCCATGGATCCCCCTACGGCATGCCACAGTCCAGGTGTTAGTCCCCTTGAAACAACTTTTCCATCACTATTGTGGCCAGAAAGAGTCCCTGTGGGTTTTAAAATTTGCTTGCCCATTGAAGTCTATGGCGGTTCGCCCGGTTCGCGAACATTTGCAGAAACTCGCGTTCGCCGTTCGCAAACGGAAAATTTTATGTTTGTGACATCTCTAAACAGAACGTGTGATCCACCTATTGTATGTAATATATATATTTACTTGGTGTGGAAACATGCAAAGAACTTGTTTTCTACACAACGGAAGCTCAAAGATTTCTGTGATAGTCAAGCAAGACTCTCTGATATATATATTTAGATTAGTTATCATGATAATTTCTCCTTTGAGATGGGTCAAAACAATGATCATTCATATACTTTTGTCATCAATATACATTAAACTATCAACCATTTTATCTTAGGAATACCCTTCCTTCATCACCATCTAGACATAATACAGATTACTATTTTCATCAATAATAGTATTAAACTTTTTATAGAATTTGTATGAAACATACCAAACATTATATTCTCATGGACATTTTGCTAATAACTCTCGGTTCATATGAAAGAATGGCTGTGTTTTCTTTAAATCTTTTTTTACATTATAATTTAAGGGTAACTCCCATATAACTGGTTCCAAATGTGCAGTTTTAATGCCATTTCAAGAGATACATCCTTGGTGCAAAACCAATTGCCGGGATTTTTAAAGTGACCATGTAATCTTTATCATTTGTTTATTCCACAATGCTAGTACATATGTATTAATATGTTGTGTGTGTCTTTAAAAACTGAGATATTTGAAAAGAGACAGTCCTGTTTGATTATCACAGAAATCTTTGAGCTCCCATTCTGTAGAAAACAAGTTCTTTGTTTGCATGTTTCCACACCTAGCAAATATTGATATTTCTGCATCTAATTCCAAAATCTATTGCTATCCAAGCATGACTTAATGTGTGAAATTATATTTTGGAACAGAGAATTTATTTAGAAACATGATTATTTATATTTAGTTATGTCATATGTTCACAGTTTATCCACAAATATCCTAACATTAATTCTATTATGATGTATTTGTGGAAGATTTTGACAAGAGACACTAAAATCACTTTGGTTTTCCAAAATCAAGATATCTATTAACAGTAATTTAATGATATGTTTGAAAAAGACATTAAAAGCATGCAATATAAAAGTGTCAGAGTTGTGGTTTTCTGTTTCTCTGTTCTGTATTATGACAAGGGATGGATATTGTTACACTTCCTTATTCACTTCTTCCTCTGTGTCTCTCGCACAGTAATACATTCCTGAATCTTTCACTTCCATCTCATTCATTTGGTAGTAGACCTTTTTTTGTGCATTGTCTTTAGTGAGTGAGACTCTGTTTTTCATTGAATCAGCAATAACTGTGCTTCCACCACTCCACATAGCTCCAACCCACTCTAGACCCTTCCCAGGAGCTTGTCTGACCCAGTGAATACCATAACTGCTTAACTCAAATCCAGAGACTGTACAGGTCAGTTTGAGTTGTTCTGTAGGTCTCACTGTTCCTGGACCTGACTCCTGTAATGTCTGAGAGAGGACACCTGAAAAACAGTGGTAATATATATCAGGAGAAGTAATTTGCCATGATACTATAAATCAACTATAATGAAATTCTTAACTTACAGAGTGGGGAAAATAAAAGTAATAAAAAAGCCGTATCCATGTTTGCACAGGATGAGCTGCATTCGGTTGAAAAACTGCTAAGGGGCCAGCCATTTTATGTATCTGAGACGAATAGGGCATTTGCATATTGTGTTCAAGCACAGTTTATAATGCTGTTTTTAACATGTGTGCAATAAAATACATTTCCTCAGTTAGCTGCATACAAACATAATAATAATAAATATAGATGTTCATACTAAAAATTACAATAAGCATAACATTATAATTTTAACACAATTGGATGTTTGTAAGATATGTATTGTTATAAAGCAATGTGCTATAACATGCTTTCATTGCAATGAACCTCTGACAAAACTAGTGTGACAAAGTTATAATAAAGTGAAATTTACTAACGTACAGAATTCATGTGTTATAAAAAGAAGAATTAAACAGACATGTATCGTTACATAGAAATCTCAGTGCTGCCGCTATTTACAAGAAAGTGTTGTACTTTTTGTGTAAAAAAGGTGTAAATGCTATACCTAGAGAAACCGTAAGTAAGTTAAATAGGGATAGAGAAAGGACTTTGTATAAAGCAGTCAGAACTTTGTAGAACTTGCAATATCATTAAATATGCAATAAGAAAAAAAAGTAAAAATATGACATAAAATAATGTCTGTCTGTCTATCTGTCTATGTTTTAATCTATCTTACCAATATATATGAATTTTAGCAATGTCTGTCATTGCTCAATTATTCACATTGCTCAATTATTCACATTGACTTCTAAAATAACTATGCCAAATCTACAAATCTCACAGACATAGTCCCTCGTCTCCTCAGCCCAGCTCATTTACTCCTTCCACTGTTCGATTCTTCCACACATCCCTTTTACTAGCTTGTTTGAGCATCTTATCAGTCTCCCCTTCCCTCTGCCATGCTGTTATTCCTATTGTAGGTCTATACTGCTTAATCATAGATTGTAAGCTAGTTTGAGCAGGGCCTTCTTCACCTTTTGTCTCTGTAATATTTTGTATGTTAATTACTTTTTTATCAAATATCCCCATTTTATTAATGTAATGTGATACAGAAAATGCTGGCACTGTATAAATACTACCACTACTACCACACAATAAAAATAACAAGAAGGAAAAGGATGTCTGGAAAATGTATTGCTACAAACAAGAAACAAGATACATTTACATAACAATTGTAAACACAATTAATCAGATTTCACTGCCTACCTCAATTGCTAGGAAAATGTAATAATATGTTGGATATCTGTAGGGAAATGCTTAAACTGGAACACTTTTATCATATAAAATTATTGCATTTAGAGAATAGTACTACATTTTGAAGAGCAAAATATGATGTTTGGTTATAGAGGCACCTAGTGGTCAAAACAAATGTACATATATAAGTCACTATATGACAATGTGTTTAGGTTTATGACTGTCTTGGTCCAGATAAAGCTGTAGACTCTTACCCTGTACAAATGTACACAAGACAATAAGCATCCTAGAAAAACATAGAACTGGTAACACCAGTTTTGATAATCTCTCTCTAAATCCCCCTCACCCCCCAAAACATAATGAACAAAAATTCAGGACTAACAGATTTCTTGTTCCTAGTTTAAAAATATTACAGACCCACTGTTCCTGTCTCCAATATCCCAGCTACCAAACCACCATTATCATGAGTATCCTCAATTTTATGTACCCTATTTAATGTTCTCCCTCATTATGGAGGAAGGTAAACAGTGAGGGCTGTTGAATTTTAAGATGGTGGAATGCCAGACTCTAACCATGGACTCATGACTCAGGAGTAGCTGTACTGCAGGAAGCTGTTCCTTCTAACAGCCGTGGGAACAGCCCCTCTAGTACGGGTGGGGTTGAGAGGGTAAGGAAGTCTAGACAGGTTGTGGTGGTAGGGGACTCTATTATTAAGAGAGTAGATAGGGTAATCTGCCACTCTGATTGACTCAACCGGACAGTTTGCTGTCTCCCGGGTGCTCGGGTCCGGCATGTTGCCGACAGAGTGGAGGGATTATTGGGAGGGGCTGGGGATGACCCAGCTGTCATGGTCCATATTGGTACCAATGACAAAGTCAGAGGAAAATGGAAGGTCCTAAAGAGTGAGTTCAGGGATCTAGGAAGTAAGCTAAAGAAAAGGACCTCCAAGGTAATATTTTCAGAAATATTACCTGTGCCGCGCGCTACAGCAGAAAGGCAGCGGGAGATTAGAGAGGTCAATGCGTGGCTGAAGTCTTGGTGCAGGAAAGAGGGTTTTGGGTTTTTAGAGCACTGGGCCGATTTTGCGCTTGGGTACAACCTGTATAGTCGTGATGGATTGCACCTAAACGGAAGAGGGTCTGCTGTGCTGGGGGATAGGATGGCTAGAAGGTTGGAGGAGATTTTAAACTAGTAGTAGGGGGGGAGGCTCAAAGCAATCTAGATAGGATAGAAATGAGATGGGCCTTAGCTCAGAACAATGGGGGTGGAGATGGGGGAGGGGGACGCTCAGAACAGAGGAGGTATGTAATATTGATTCACAAAAAGTACAAATGACTCATGGTAATATAAAATGTATGCTTACTAATGCAAGGAGCCTATATAACAAAATGGGGGAGCTAGAGGCAATAGCATACACTAAACAATACGATATAATAGGCATAACAGAAACATGGTGGGATGAGACACATGACTGGGCAGTTAACTTAAATGGGTACACATTATTTAGGAGGGATAGGAAAAACAAGAAGGGTGGTGGGGTATGTTTGTATGTCAGCCATGAGTTCAAGTCAAATCTTAGGCATGTGGAGTGTGACGAGGAAAATGTGGAAGCTTTATGGGTAGATATCTGCTTGGGGCAAACAAAGGGAAATACGTTATTGGTTGGGATATGTTATAAACCACCAAATGTAAATATTAATGAGGAAGAACTGCTGTTAGAGCAAATTGGTGAAGCTGAAAATTGGGGGAACACATTAATTATTGGAGATTTTAATTACCCGGACATAAATTGGGATAGAGGGACTAGTACTTCAGCTAGGGGAATCCGTTTTTTAAATGTGTTAAATGACACCTTTATGTCACAACTGGTACAAGGACCAACTAGAATGGATGCTTGTCTGGATCTCGTTATAACAAACAATGTTAATCTTTTAACCAACATTCAAGTAGGGGAGCATTTGGGAAATAGTGATCACAATATGGTAACTTTTGAAATAAACTCAAAAAAGCAAAAGCGTGTGGGGTATATTAAAACGTATAATTTTAAAAAAGCCAATTTTAATAAGATTAGGGCAGCTCTACAACATATCGACTGGCATAAACGCCTTAGTGATAAAAACACTGAGGAAAAATGGAAACTATTCAAACAAATATTAGAAAGGTACATTTCACAGTATGTACCATTTGGTAATAAATATAAAAGAAACAAATTAAAACCAATGTGGCTTAGTAGAGAAGTAAAACAAGAGATTAAAAATAAGAAAAGGGCTTTTAAAGCATTTAAATCGGACCAATCAGATGCATCCTATATAAGGAAGCCAATAATACTTGCAAAAAGGCAATTAAAGTGGCTAAACTAGAAAATGAGAAATTGATAGCCAAAGAATGCAAAACCAACCCCAAACATTTTTTCAAGTACATTAATTCTAAAAAAACAAAAAATGAAAGTGTAGGTACACTGAAAACAGAGATGGGTCTGTTAGTCAATGAAGACCAGGAAAAGGCAGACATTTTAAATAACTATTTTTCTTCGGTATATATTAATGAGGATTCTATGGCAAGAGATATGCATATGATTGCTGCAACAAACTTGCAGATAACTTGTGATTGGATAACTCGAGACAAGGTGCTACAGCTATTAAAGAAAATTAATGTAAATAAAGCTCCGGGGCCTGACGGTATCCACCCACGAGTACTTAAGGAGCTAAGTGGGGAAATAAGTGAACCTCTGTATTTAATTTTTCAAGATTCTTTTGTTTCAGGTATTGTACCGGAGGATTGGAGGAAGGCAGATGTTGTTCCTATATTTAAAAAGGGTTCAAAATCCTTGCCTGGAAATAATAGACCTGTGAGCTTAACTTCTGTGACTGGGAAATTATTTGAACGGCTATTAAGGGATAATATTCAGGAATTCATTGGGAAGAACTGTGTTATTAGCAATAATCAGCATGGTTTTATGAAACATAGGTCATGTCAAACTAACCTAATTGCATTCTACGAAGAATATATGAATATTCTTGTTCTTGGGTAGAACATTGGCTTAAAGATAGGGTACAGCGAGTTGTCATAAATGGTACATTTTCAAGCTGGACAAAAGTGGTAAGTGGTGTCCCTCAGGGTTCTGTTTTGGGACCGCTTCTATTTAACATATTTATAAATGATCTTGAAATGGGCATTGAAAGCCATGTATCAGTGTTTGCAGATGACACAAAACTTTGTAAAGTAATAAAATGTGAGCAGGATATTGCCTTGCTGCAGAGGGATTTGGATAGATTGGGGGACAGGGCACTAAAATGGCAGATGAAATTTAACGTAGAAAAATGCAAAGTTATGCACTTCGGGGTTAAGAATGCACAAGCAATTTACACCCTAAATGGTAGTGAACTAGGGATAACCACACACGAGAAGGATTTGGGAATTGTTATAGACCACAAATTAGGTAGCAATATGCAATGTCAATCTGTCGTAGCTAAGGCCAGTAAGGTTTTGTCATGTATAAATAGAGGCTTAAATTCTCGAGATGAAAATATAATTTTGCCTCTTTATAAATCGCTGGTAAGACCACACCTTGAATATGCTGTGCAATTTTGGGCACCTGTTCTAATGAAGGATATCATGGCACTAGAAAAAGTGCAGAGACGAGCTACAAAATTGATAAAAGGAATGGAGCATTTTAGTTATGAAGAAAGGTTAAAAAATTTAAATCTCTTCAGTTTGGAAAAACGGCGCCTTAGATATGATAACATTATACAAATATATTCGGGGCCAGTACAAACCATTATCTGGAAATCTATTCATAAACAGGGCTATACATAGGACAGGAGGTCACACATTTAGGCTTGAAGAAAGGAGATTTCATCTAAGGCAAAGAAAAGGTTTTTTTACAGTAAGAACAATAAGGATATGGAATTCATTGCCGGAAGAGGTGGTTTTGTCAGAGTCTATACAGATGTTTAAATTGCAATTGGATAAATACTTGCAAAAACATAACATACAGGGATACAATTTCTAATTAGTGGGCTAATAGCTGCTTGATCCAAGGAGACATCTGACTGCTATTTTGGGGTCAAGAAGGAATTTTTTCCTAGTTTGTTACAAAATTGGAAGCGCTTCAGACTGGGTATTTTGCCTTCTTTTGGATCAACAGCAAAAACATATGTGAGGAAGGCTGAACTTGATGGACACAAGTCTCTTTTCAGCTATGTAACTATGTAACTATGCAACTATGTAACTATATGCACTATTAAAATTTCTGTAAAAAAACAAAACAAACGTATGTAATTTAACCCTTTGAGCCACATAAATATGACCAGCAAAGAAATGAGAAATGTACTTTGCACATCCCTGGCACCGAAATGGTTAGAACATTTTATATTTTATTCACTGTGCAGGAATCTGCATAGATTAATGATGAGGTACACTATTCCAGCTCTAGTAAAAATAAAAAAAATTGAATATCAGATCAAACCAACCAATCAAACCAATCAAACATGAATACATTTTCCCTAACCTTAAATATAATATTATTGACTGAACTGAAATGAAAATTCTTTCCATGCATATCTTTATTATGTGCTAACAAGAATAAGGGGGGACCTAATGTCCTCCCCCCTGGCCCCCACCCCTGATCGGTGGGTGGGGGCCTAAACAAGAATAAGGGGGGACCAATTGTCCTCCCCACCGGCCCCCACCCCTGAGTGGCGGTGGGGGCCCTAAATAAAAATTGGGGGGGGACCTAATGTCCTCCTCCATGGCCCCCACCCCTGAGCGGTGGGTGGGGGCCCTTAACAAGAATAAGTGGGGGGACATCTAATGTCGTCCCCCCTGACCCCCACCCCTGAGCGATGGGTGGGGGCCCTAAATACAAATGGGGGGACCTAATGTCCTCCCCCTGGCCCCCACCCCTGAGCGTTGGGTGGGGGCCCTAAACAAGAATAAGGGGGGACCTAATGTCCTCCCCCCTGGCCCCCACCCCTGATCGGTGGGTGGGGGCCTAAACAAGAATAAGGGGGGACCTATTGTCCTCCCCCTGGCCCCCACCCCTGAACAAGAATAAGGGGGGGGACCTAATGTCCTCCCCACTGGCCCCCACCCCTGAGCGGTGGGTGGGGGCCCTAAATGAAAATTTACCCCCCCAGGTGACTAGGGGTCCCCAAACCCCTAGTCACCCATTCCCCCCAAAAAATAAACTCCTTCCTACCCCCCTTACCCTAAAAATAATGAGGGGGACCATTTAACTAAGTACCTTTAAAAATACACTTACCATTCAATGTTTTCTTTCTTCTAAAATCTTCTTTCAGCCCCAAAAAAGGCCAAATAAAAATCCATAATAACCGACACAAAAAAAAAACCACAACGCAAAAAAAAAATTATCCATCTTCACCCGGCGAGGGCTCCACTCAGACTGAGCTCTGCAGGGCTCTGCATAAAGCCTTCCCCCGCCCTGCAATTAGGCTCAGAGCACTCTAATTGGTGGGTTTAAGCCATCCAATCAGAATGCTCTGACAGGTAAATGAAGAGACTGACAGGTAAGTCTCTACATTTACCTGTCACAGCACTCTGATTGGTTGGTTTGAAATCCACCAATCAGAGTGTTCTGTGTCATTTTACACAGCGTGGGAAAATTCTGTGGAATTTTCCCACGCTGTGTAATTTGACTCCTAACTCTCTGATTGGTTACTTAATCCACCAATCAGAGTGTTTTGAGTCAAATTACACAGCATGGGAAAATTCCACAGAACTTTAGGGACACCACCCACCGCTCAGGTCCTCCCCCCTTTTTTTTACTTTAGGGCCCCCACCCGCTCAGGTGCTCACAGACTGCTCACTGTTTAATAGACATGCCCCTACTCGCGGTATAGTGAGTAGGGGCATCATTTACTAATACTAAGTAATTTTTACTTAGTATTAGTAAATTTGGCTGAAAGGCCAATTTTGGTCTTTTAGCCTTTTAGTCGATAGCTCCCTAATACCGTGGGAATTAGGGAGTTATCTACTTATTAATTACTGTCATTACACTGCCTGGCTTAGTAACTTACATTTTATATGAATGTTTGTTAGTTGATTGTTGTAAATGTTGCAAATGCTTACAGCTGAATCCTGTCTATGTTTGTATACTTATTATTTGAAATTATATACAGTGTAACATTCTTCTTCTTTCACTGGGTAAGTATATTCATACTTAGGCAATACTGTGCTTCGGAACTTCGGCACTTTGACACCTCAGAACTTCGGCACTTCAGCACTACTACACTTCGGAAATTCGGTAATTTCGGCGCTTCGGGACTTCAGCAATTCGGCACTTCGGCAATTCAACTATTCGGACATTCGAAAGCACCCGAATGTCCGAATTATCTGAAATTCGGCCGAATTTTTATTCGGACCGAAATGAATTGCACATGTCTAGTATATAGTGATCATGATTTTTAGCGATATCTAATATTTTTAAGGTGGTCCCAGTGCCACCACTCATATCTGGTGTCACAATAGCTTGCATTTTACAAAAAAACTATTTTGACTGTAATATAATAGCAGTCAGTTTCCTTCACACGTGTGCGTTTCAGGGCCTGCCAGGGCACAGTGTCACACCAGTGCAACTCATATCTGGTGTAACAGTAGTGTACATTTAAAAAAAAAAATACAGGGGGCTTGTTGTCACCTTTCGGGGACCCTTGGTGTTGTACGTGGCTGGATGGAGGAAGAGACCTTCAATGACATCAGTGAGGACAAGGAACGGGACATGGTTAGCTTGGTATCCAACCTTGTGCAAATGGGGAGTTTGCGGTTGTGCAAATGGACTGTTTGCGATTGTTTGTGGTGCGTTAAACGGGGAGTTTGGTCTGTCACTGTGAAGCGGGCGTAACCCTTACACTACCTAATCGATACAACATCATACCTGATCATACCAAACAATTTAGGAATGTAAGTGATTTATGTAATTTTCCATGGGAGTTTTGCCATGGATCCCCCTCCGGCATGCCACAGTCCAGGTGTTAGTCCCCTTGAAACAACTTTTCCATCACTATTGTGGCCAGAAAGAGTCCCTGTGGGTTTTAAAATTCGCCTGCCTATTGAAGTCTATGGCGGTTCGCCCGGTTCGCCCGTTCGCGAACAGTTCGCGTTCGCCATTTGCGAACGGAAAATTTAATGTTCGCGACATCACTAGACAAGTGGTATAAAAAACGAATTGCTTAAAATCACATACATTGAGTAATGGTACACACAAAAATCAACAGTTAAGGAAGAGAGAAAGAGGCAAAGAACCCTGAGGCAATGCAGAAATTCACTGCTCTACCAGACAACCTTATAACGTTAGTTTGATTATCCTATGCCTCTGTCCCAGCAGTTGTAATATGTCCTCAGAGCCTCCTTGGATGCCATAATGCTGCATATCTCTCCAACCCCAGGGGTCACTTGCCTTCCCTCCTGCAGCCAAGTGGAGTCCCAGAGATGACAGGTACTCACCCTGCTGCCTGTAAAAAAAAAAAGGTTAAAAACTGTTTAAAATTAACTTATATATACTTAGATCATATATATATATATATATATATATATATATATATGTATGTATTTATTATATATATGATCTAACTATACATATATATACACATATACATAAATACACATGTATTAAGGCCGTTTGGCCTGTAATTGTGGGAGGGACTTAAGTTAATTCACTAACCTATATAAGGTACCCCCCTTACCTGACTCCATACCACTCGAGGTCAGTTTCTGAATGAACTTCCGGTTTATCCAGTCGCCATTTTGGAATAGCTTTTTGCTTTCCCATGAGGTCTTCCACGCTGAGCTGTGTCCAGGAATTTTACCACATGGCAGGATGCTTCGTATTTTGCATTATCTCTCTTTACTAACTCTAAACAGCAGTAAAGAAACACATAGAAAAAGAACCAATCACAAGAGAGTAGGATGTATATAAGGCAACGTCAGAGTATAACTCTTCTCTATTGATTTATATTGACCCTTTGTTTGAGATGATTTTAATACATAATATATAGTTTGTATGTGATTCTTACTTCATATCCTTAGTAGTGATTTATATCACTTGTAATCTTTAGTTTTATAGGCACTTCATTCTCCACGCTGGCGATCACGGTGTGGGGACTCACTTGGCATCCCAGGGAGTCCCCCTACTTCCATTCCAGCCCTACTGGGCCATGTGATTGTGAGGTCCTTGCGAGGACCTCACGATCACATGGACGGCATAGCATAGACATCGCTGAATACAAATATGTGTATTTTATTGCAGTAAAAGCAAACAGTATTATGACATTCACAGTTGAAATGTCACATGGAACTATTTTTTTTTTTTAAATTCTTATTTTCTCCCATTTCTTTTTTACATTTCATTTATTTTAAATTCTGTTTCATACCTAAATATTTGATGCTAAATGAAAGCCCTGTGTCCCCTGAATAAAATTATATATAATAAGTGCACATATGGGCCGGCCTTAAGGGTGTGTGAGGTGTGCGGCCGCACAGGGCGCCATGAAGCAGGGGGCGCCCTGCGGCCAACATAGCTCACACATGGCCAGGATAAAAAAAAAAAAATGCGATGGGGCGGGGCTTACTGTACCGCAGGGTGGGGCTTACCATACAGCGGGGCAGGGCTAAAAGTGCCGTGAACTGCTGCAGGGGAAGCAGGAAGGAGTCCCTGCTTCCCCCAACAACCAGAATCCAGGAGCTGCACTGCCTGTCTGCCTCCACAAGGAACAGAGGTAACTATGTGATTGACTGACTGTCTGCCTGTGTGTGACTGTCTGCCTGTGTGTGTGTGTGTGTGTGTGTGTGACTGTCTGTGTGTTTGACTGACTGCCTGTGTCTGTGTGTGTGACTGTGTGTTTGACTGTCTGCCTGTGTGTGTGACTGTCTGTGTGTTTTACTGTGTGTGACTGTCTGCCTGTGTGTGACTGTCTGCCTGTGTGTGGCTGTCTGCCTGTGTGTGACTGTCTGCCTGTGTGTGTGTGACTGCCTATGTGTGACTGTCTGGGCACACTAGAGGGGCCGAATGGTTCTTATCTGCCGTCACATTCTATGTTTATATGTCTGTGTGTGTGTGTGTCTGGCTGTCTTTGTGTGTGGGAGGGGGGGAAGGAGTGGGGGTAAGGGGGAGGGAGGGAATGGGGCGCTGTGAAGATTTTTCGCACAGGGCGCCCAAAGGCCTAAGGCCGGCCCTGGGTGCACATAATATAAAATAGGTGAATTATGCCTGAACAGACATATAGCGCAAATTCTAGGTTTTGTTTGTGTTTTGTTTTAATCATAACGTGTACATTTGGCTCAGTCCTTATGGGGTTAGTGGTTAATAGTAGGTGTTTAGAAAAATACCCCTGTCTGTCTCATTAGAGATTTTAACTTTAGTCAGGTGACGTGATGACGTGATGACGCTCACGCCAGGTGGGGAGGGGCTACGATCGGAGATGAGAGGTTGAGGAGATGTTGATGCCGCCATCACCGCGTGGAACAGAGAGACACAGAGAGACTGAGGAGAGATTTCGATTACGCTCGTATGGATACAACTTAAACAGGCACTAAGAGTCAGGAAGATGTGGTGAGACTGTGAGCTACTGGAGTATATACATCGGATTGCATCAGATTTTTTTCCCCAGTATATAGGGGTGAGTCAGTTGAGCCAGCGTGATATCAGGACACTGTAACACCAGGGGTAATAATGGTTAAACCACGGTTAAACCACTAAAACCACTAAAACCCCTGAAGATTACCAGGGTGCAAAGCTCCTGGTACAACGTTGCCCCTAAGGGGCAGGATATCGGGAAAGCTAACGGAAAGTGAACAGAGAGGGGGGAAAATAGAGAGGAAAAAAAAAAAGGGGGGTTGCCCCGTTTTTTTTCCCCTCAAAAGTATATTACGGACACTACAATCTCTGGAGGAAAACGAAAAGAGAGGAAGGGGGAGAGGAGAGAGTAATTATTTCTGATTATGTTATATAGTTACTCTTGAATATAAACTTAGAGGTGCCAGCAATTAGGGGATTATATGCTAAACCTCTATATGTTTTATGAAATATATGAAATATATGCTCCCACTGAAGCGATCTACTGCAGAAACAGAGATATCTCCCTAAGCTCTAATTTAATTTATGCTAATATAGTTACTTTGAAAAGACAAGTTTACTACGTATGAATTTAAGACACAGATCCTCCAAGCAGTTAGAAAGATAACGATAAATTATGAAAAATATAAAGACATAAGAGTTCTCACAGATGTCTCTTTCACAACGAGGCAAAGAAGAAACCTTTTCTCTATGACTTTCCCAACTCTGAAGAAATATAATTTAAAGTTTAAATGGAACTCGCAATCAGCTTTAATAATTTGCTATAAAGATTTATGGAAGTCCTTTAAGACACCGGAGACTGCCCAAGCCTGGCTTACAGACAATGACATGTAGCCACCCTACCAACATCTAGTTAATGAGGGGTCATCCCACTAACTTGAGATATTATATAATATTTTTAGTTTTATTAGTTTAGTGTTACCACTTTACCTTGCACTTAAAGCGATATAATGACTTAGGATTTTGTACTAGGACTTAGGATTACTAATTAATTCACTTACTATTAGTAGTAACCCAGACACATTAATTCAGTTCACAGTTAGTGGCTTTAATTATTATGATATAACTAATCTCACACCTATATAATAGATATATTTAGAGTCTATCCACAAAACACTTACAAAGAAAATGGGAAAATTAATAAGTAAAACACCAACCGATCTGGAATGATATAATGCCCTTCAAAAAAGTTAATGATACACGGGTTCGCTTTCATTATTACGTTTTTTTCTTTGACTATAATTAATTTTATTTTTTTTCTTTAAGTAACTAAGGATATAAGGGATTGTTGGTGATAGTATACAATATTTTTAGTATCTCTAGCTTATTTCTACTTCTCACTTTATCTTATGCATAAACTGAAATATGGACCTAGGACTTTGATTTAGGACTTAGGACCTTCAGTTAAATCACTTTCTATTAGTATTAACTATGACACTGTAATTAACTGCACATTTAGCATCCTTAGTTTTTTCGTTATAATTAATCTCATACTTATAGAGTGGACATAGTGAGACCTGATCCATAAAACTCTCATTAAGATGGTAGGAATAACAATAAGTAAAAGACGAAACGATATAGAGAGTTACAATGTTTCTTAAAACTAATGTCATATGGGCTTGTTATTACAATTTTTCTTTCCCTTCTCTCTCTCTTCTAATAAGATACTCCGAATCTATACACCCCTCCCTGTGGGACTCTATGGGATTCCCAGTACAAGGAATACTTTTTTGTATTCCAGGTTTCTATGTAAATATATATATGTTTTTATGTTGTTTTGTCAGTCATGTAACATGTGTAACCGGTCGGATATATCGCATATATGGTCAGGGAGCATAAGAAAGAAGATTAGGTTGAAATATGGTTAGAGTTTTAACTATTAATGCTCAAGGTCTTAATTCCCTTGTTAAACGAGGCTATTTATACAATACCCTTGTTCAACAACGTATACATATAGGGTTTATTCAGGAAACCCATTGGATGGCGGATTAGAAGAAATTTTGGTCTTATAAAAATTATCCTTTGATTTTTTCTGCTTCTATACAAGGGAAAAAAAATGCGGTGTCACAATAATTTTTTCTAGAGAAGTCAACTGTGATTGTTGTTTTAACTATTTAGACCCAGATGGGAGGTTTATCATACTGGTTGGTCAAATGAACTGATGTAGAATTAATAAAAACCTTTATTGATCCTGTATTGATTTTTTTGTACTAACTCCATTTTAACTACATTACATGACAGATTTTCCTAACAACATTTAGAATATTGAATAGAGAATGTATTTTCTAGAAGGACATGACTAACACCGGAATTATCAAGTTCCTGTAATATGAAACAAAGTATACTATAGCTAGGCCATGAGAAAACTGCTCTAATGAAATGTTCTTTCATAAAAAAGACCCTGAACCTGACCCCGAGTCTGACATCACTAACTACCCAAAATGACGCCCAAGTCCCCCTTCCCACCGAGTAAGCCTCGTGCTGGGTAAGATGGCGCTTGAGCCATCTGTCCACACCCGTGTCCAAAATGACGCCACCTCCCGGTGGGAGGACACTTAGTCAGCCACTTAGTACTTGAGCCAATTAATAATATTGATGGGTGGACATTGACATAGCCACTTAACACCTAATCCAATTAATGATGTTTATTTGTTGTTATCTTGATATTCAATGATGATGTAATTTTGCTCTTATAAGGGTCTGCGAGCCCGCTTTTAATCAGATGCCATTAAATTTTCTCGAAGTGCTTTTAACCTGAACTCCATGTGTCAGTGTGAATTTACTTCTGCGTATACGCAATTCAGATTTGGACAGGAGCAGATAGACATTTGAACATATTTGTTTATTTTTAAAATAATCTACATCAATTTGGCGCCCAACATGGGGCATCAGGCTATGGCCTCTGGCCGGTAAGCCGTCCTAAGGAAGACGCTGCTGGACGGAGGAATCCTGGGGGAAGGAAAGGAGACTGATCACCTCCCAGTACACGGTAGAGACTACTGCAGAGCCTAGCCGGTATGTTCCAGCCCCTTTGATTGACCCGTCCCAGTGTCTGTGACTGCTACCGGGAGGACATCAAAGACAGGTAATATCTTGCCCGGTGCCTTATTGTTACCCATTTGTTTACCTGCATTTAGTCTATCTGTTGCCTGGGTGTGTTTGCATTGGTCTGTCTCTAGCTTAATGTCACGTTTAAACATTTGTTATGAAGGAACACAACTGCAGATTTCGTATAGTTTGAATATTTATTATAAAAAGTAAAAGGTATTGACTTTAATTCCAATTTACAGGTACTGTAGTTTTAAGTAATAAACGATAACTGAGGTCCACAATTATAAGCACTGTAGCTTTAAGTAGTAAATGATAACTGAAGTCCACAATTACAGGCACTGTAGCTTTAAGTAGTAAATGATAACTGAAGTCCACAATTACAGGCACTGTAGCTTTAAGGAGTAAACGATAGTAAATTGCAGACACTGAATCAATAAAGAGTCTCTTAGTAGAATCAACGGTTTAGGTGATAAGTAATTACAATAGCTGTTCCATACTTTAACTGAAGCAAGACAGATGCAGATAACTGATATGAAGTATGAGTTGAAGTTAGCTGTAACGGGATTGTTTTTACCGAAGGACTTTTGGAGACAGGTAATAACAGCTTTTAGATGCAACTCTTATCACATTGGTTTTACTTAGCTTCCGGCATATAGAACACTGGTTCCCGAGATCTCCTCAGAGGCGTATGAAGAGTGTTTAATCTTTAGTCGTGGATGAGGAGAGGTGAAGGGAACTTGCAGAGTCTTTCAGTCCGGTCTGGTAGCAGAGGCTTTCACAACGAAGTTGTAGCCGGGTTGTGAGTAAGGAACGTAGTTCAATAATCCAGCCTTGATCAGCTGGTGCAGTCAGATTAAATAGGCAGACCGTGTCATACAGGGGTGTGGCTAGGCTCCGTGGAACCAGGAAGTAAGAGGATACCATAGTTAAGGCATTACACTTAAGTGCCCGGGTGGAGTGTTTGTCTGTGTGCTCCTTTGGGATAAAGGGGGGGGGGTGGACCTGTGGTGTTTGCCTGGGGGTCCTCTGTTGCCTGTTTACCCCTTTTAGGAGCCACGTGGCTGTGGCTGTAGGTAAAAAGGGGGGTGGACCTGTGGAAGTTTTCCTGGGGTTCTTCTTTGTCTGTTTACCTCTTTTAGGTGCTGGGTAGCTGCAGCAGTTAGGAAAAAGAGGAGGGGGAATCTGTGGAGGGGTGTAGACTCATTGCTTCCTGGGGATTCCCCATGGTGTCACTTTGATAGCCTAGCTAGCCTCATTGTGCACATAGCTCTGCTTGCAGAGAGGTGGTACCCTCCAACTTCGAGCGCTGAGGCTGGTGGCATTCCAATTTTATTTGTGGCGGGTGGATTCAAGCAGGCATTGCTGTCTCCAGCACCACGTGGTAGTGAGACTTACGGGTGGGTCCGTAGGGGCGCTACGGGAGTGAGGGATAGTGGTGGCCACTCTTAGTGGACCGCTGTAACAAGGGAGGCTATACAGGATTCGGATCGGAGATGGTTGCTGTTTCCTGTGGCCGCTGGTAGTGAGACTTGAGGAAGTCATTCTCCGAGCGGGGACACTACGAGGTTGAGGGAGGTGGCTTTGGCCACATGAGTAAAGGAAAGGGATTACTGTTGAATTTATTTGAACTGTGATGCATGCACTGTATTTCAATTGAATTGTTGTTTTAATTGGGAGTCATTCAAACTCCTGTGTCTGTCTCTACTTTCACTTTACTTTTACTTTTTACTCTACTTCCTGTGTTATTTACACTTTCCACTCCTATTTCTCTTGTGAGAGAAGTGATTGGTCACACACTTCTCACCTCGCTCCAATCCGTGGCTACCTCGGGTAGGCGGAATTAGTGACTAGTCTACGTTTTGGGAAGACGCACTTGGAGGGACCCACCCTCTCAAGTGGCAGTCGAGCATTGTAGACACTCTGTTTCATTTTCCTTCCTCTATATCTGGGACGCCTTTTATAGGGGGGAATGGGACAGGAATTAGGAAAGCCCAGTAAGGGCTGGTTAGCGTGTGATCTAGTTGAAGACAGAGAGGGAGAAGAGATGGTTAAGGGAATTGAAAAGATTGCTAAAGTGTGTAAAATTGCTGTTCCTTCATGTGGTAGATTGCAGCCAGAAAGCTGGCGTAGATTACTGACAGAGAAGAAAGGCAAGCTTGCTGATAATGATTTACTACGTACTGCAGAAGCCTGGTACAAAGTAGCAAGAGCTATTCAACAGGAAGGTTGGGTTGGGGAAGAAATAGATCACAAAGGTGTAAAATTGTATGTATATCATAATAATTATGTTGCTGGGGCATTCCCTCAGCCAGCGCCCCAAAATGGCGCCCAGGGGATGTTTATCCCCAAGGTTCAGTCAGCAATGAGTGACAGCCAGCTGACCATGTTCCCCACTCCCAATCCTCCCATAACCCATCCCGTCATTGCCCCTGTTTGTCCGGTCCTGAATTCTGATGGATCTTTATTCTCCCCCGCATCATCCCTAACACTCCCATCATCCTCATCCATCCCTACACTAACTTCTCTGTCTAAACCAAACATTTCATCCGCCATTCCTTCTCTACGCTCTCTCTCCGTCAATAACCCTACCCTCCCACTTGCAACCACCCTAACCCCTCCTCACCCGCTACTGTCAACCCCACTACACCCACTCCGGCTCCTCCTACTACACCCGCCTCTGCTAATCTCTCTCCGTCCTCTCTCCTGCCTATTCCTCCCACAGCCCAAGTTCCCACCCCTTCAGCTTCATTTCCATACCCCGGATATTCCTCCTCCTTTCCTAATCCCTGCCCAACTAACCCGCCCTCCCCAGGTTCCACCTCAGCCCCTGCCCAGATGACCTGGCCATACCCCTTCCCTTACCACATGGCCCTGCCCTATCCAAACCAAGCCTACTTCCTTTCCCAAGCCACTCCCCAGACCCCGTTCACGCCCAATCCGGTACAGTCTACCCCGGATGTGCCCACATCCAACATGGCTGCCACTACCTCCCTTAACCCTAACGCAGCTTCCTTTCACGCCTCCAATATGGCGGCCCCCAGTTATCCAGCACCCCTAATGCTGGTACTTCCCGGTGACTACTCACCCCAAGCTCATAATCCACTGGCCACCCCAGCATCCGGGATTCCCGCATTCCCCCCCGGTTCTGACACCTCAAGCGGCCCCACTACCCAGAGGGGTCCAGGTCACAGACGAGGATGAATATGAGGAGACCGGCTCTAATGGATACCAGGGCTCACAGGATGCCACGGGGCCTCCGCCTCGCCGTTCCCTCGATGATCCCTTCGGACATACGGGCCGGGGGGATCAGGCCCCTCCTAAATATGTTGCTTTTAATCCTACTCAGGCTAGTGCTCTGATGAAATCACTCCCTGACCCAGAAAAGCAACCTATGCCTTTTTACCGAGGAATAGTTCAAATTCAAAAGACTTATTCCGCCGCATGGCGTGATTTACTGAGCATTTGTGCTATTAAAGCCGGAGATGCATACTGGCCCAGCATTGCCCGCCACCTCAGCACAGATTTGCTTATAAGTGACATTGATTACCCCTCCGGAGTAGCATTCTGCAACCAGCTAAAGGAATGGGCTAAAGACAAACTTGCAGATCAGGCTGCTGGCCTTACTGATATTGTACAGGAAAAAGGAGAATCAGTGGAAAAGTTTCATGCAAGACTGTTTCAACTGTTTACAGATTTGGGATTTGATCTCACAGACAAGATCCATTCTCAAACGCTGTCTGATTCATTTGTCCAAGGTGTCAAAGACTCCATACGCAAGGGAATCATTGCAGCACGCCCTGAATATAAAGTAGTCCCTCTGGATACCTTACTCCTAGTTGCTAGGGGTCTGGAATCTGCCCAGACTCCTAGAAGGCCCAATTCAGATCCTCTCATGGTGTCCCGCCCCGGACCTGTTCCAAAAGGTACCAGACCCGAGGATGGACATTGCTTTAATTGTGGTGCTAAAGGTCACTTCAGGGGTGATGTCCAGAACCCAAAAAAGTGACAAAGGCTGCACATGTCCCCAAAGCCTCAAATACAGTTCCAATTGTAGAGGAACCAGAAGATTAGGAAATTGGCAAGCCTGTGTCATTAACCCCTGTCATGGCAGTGTCTGCAGGGGATAAGGGGGGGCCACTTGCCACTGTGACTCTACCCATTGAAGGACAACCTACTACATTTCTTGTTGACACAGGTGCAGCCCGAAGTGTTCTACGAGAACAAGATCTGCCAGACCCATCATTTCTGTCAAATATTGATGTCTCTTGTGTAGGAGTGGATGGCCTACCTAGACACAGTCCTTTAACAACTCCATTACGAGTTGGCAACTACCCTAGCTTGCTTGCTCGTTTTGTGGTATCTTCCACATGCCCCATTAACCTGTTAGGCGCTGATGTCCTCTCACGCCTGCAGTCATCTATCATCTTCACTCTAGATGGACAAGTAGAGCTATCTACCCCTCTATCTGTGTCAGACACCTCAGCCTTGTGCTCCCTGCCTCTGATGCTCCATTTAGAAAATCCCCATGAGGATTCAAAGGAACTGAGATCCAAATTTCCCGGATTCACTAAAGACACAAGTACCTGCAAAACTGTGGTCCTCAGGCCCAGAGGACATAGGTCACCTAAAAGTTCCACCTGTGGTGGTAAAACTCATTCCAGGAGCAAAGCTACCAAGGAAACCACAATACCCTTTAAAACCAGCTCAAGCTGCAGCTATCTCAATTCAAATCAAAGCACTCTTGGAGAAGGGTGCTCTCGTGAAATGTGAATCAAAATGCAACACCCCATTGTTTCCTGTGAAGAAAAAGACTCCAAAAGGTGAACCAGAGAAGTATAGAATGGTCCAGGATCTCCGTGCAGTGAATGAAGCAACAGTCCTGGACACCCCTATTGTACCAAACCCACACACTCTGCTCTCTGGGGTCCCACCTTCTGCAAAATACTTCACAGTCATTGATCTGGCCAATGCCTTCTTCAGTGTACCCCTGGATCCAATTTGTCAATACCTGTTTGCCTTCACACATGAAAAGCAACAGTATACATGGACTGTCATGCCCCAAGGGGCACAAAACTCTCCAAGTCAATTTGCAAAGGCCATGTGCTCTATCCTTGATCCATGGCAATCAGACCATCCAGAAGTTGTCCTACTCCAGTATGTGGATGATTTGCTGCTCTGTGGAGATGACATACCCACAACAGAAGAATGTTCAATTAGTCTCCTTTGCTTTTTAGCAGAACAAGGATGTAAAGCTTCACTTCTCAAGCTTCAATTCTGCCAACCAACAGTTATCTTCCTTGGCCATTGTCTATCTCAGAGTACTAGGCATCTCACTCGTGACCGAGTTAGAGCAGTACTGGATATTCCACCTCCAAGGACTTCAAAATCTCTACATGCCTTCTTAGGCCTCATTTCCTACTGCCGAGCATGGATCCCAGAAGCCTCTCTGCTCATGCAACCACTCTATGATGCACTCAAGTCAGACCCATTCTGCCTGACCAATGAAGCACTAGACAACTTCTGTACACTAAAACATGCCATTGCATCCGCTCCTGCTCTAGGCCTACCAGACTATACCAAACCCTTCAAGTTATTTGTCTCTGAAAGACAAGGCCATGCTACAGGAGTCCTTACACAAACAAATGACTTAAGAGGCCGTCAATGGCCTATTGGATTTTTCTCCTGCCAGCTGGATATTGTGGCCAGAGGGACCCCTTCTTGCCTTCGGGCCGTTTTTGCAGCAAGAGAACTTATTGAAAGAACTGCAGACCTGGTCCTTGGCCACCCACTAGTTGTCTTGGCCCCTCATGACATCTCTGCCATCATCAACCAAGTACAACTCAAGCATGTGTCTCCTGCAAGACACCTACGTCTTCAATGTCATCTCCTGTTACCTGACAACATTACCATACAAAGATGTCAAGTTCTCAATCCGTCCACTCTTCTCCCACTACCTGAGGGAGGTATCCACTATGGGTTTATCATGGATGAAACCTACATCTACCTTACTGGTACCATCAAGAAAATGCATCCTGATTTATCCTTTCATGATGGACAAACACCTCTCTGCGAGGGAGCTGGATATGCCTTCTGTACTATGTGGTACAAGTCAAACATCACTCCTGAACCTTGCTATGAAGATGAGCTCTATCATCTGGTGGAGGTGAAACTCACTGCACAAGACTTCTACTGTGACTCTGAAGGCAACAGCATGGTCCTGATTCTTCTACCTTCAGAACTCAAATACTTGTATCGTCATTGGGACATTGCTGTCCCACATGTCCCTGTCACCAAGCTGAAAACAAGATCATGGAATGATCTTGGACCCATGGCAAAATTATGGGCCACCATGAATGAATCACAGCTACAGGAAAATGGCATTGTCAGATACCCAACGATTGACCATCTTGAAGCATGGCCACGCCACCTCCTGGAAAATGAATTTCAAGATCTGGTCATAGTGAATGACTATGACCCAGAGACACCTCATGACTGTTTTGAACAGATGAAAATGGAGACAATACATCTACCAACTGTACATGAGGATCCATTAGCATTAGCATCTCACTCTGTTTGTGGACGGTTCAAGGTATGCTGATGAAGAAGGAAAATACCGCACAGGATATGCCGTAACCACAACAGATGAAGTTATCAAGTCATCATCTTTACCACCAACAATGTCTGCACAAGAAGCTGAATTGCAAGCCCTGACTTCAGCATGCAAGATCTCCGAAGGAAAACGTGCCAACATCTACACAGATTCAAGATACGCTTTGGGTTTGGCACATGACTTCGGACTAATTTGGAAAACAAGAGGATTTCTTACCACTGCCGGTACGCCGGTCTAACACAGTTCTGCAATCAAGGAACTAATGGATGCCCTCCTACTCCCGGAAGAAGTGGCCATTTTGAAAGTAAAGGCACATGGGAAATTGGATACAGATGAAGCAAAGGGCAACCACTTGGCCGATCAGGCTGCTAAACAAGCGGCAAGAAAATTGCAGGAAGTGGATGAAGAAGTGTCCGGACACGAAGAAATTCCTATTTTTACCTTGCAGACTCTTCCTACTGACCTAAGAATCCTACGGGAACAGCAAGCTACAACTGCCCCTGAAGAAATACAGAAATGGAAGAAGAAAGGAGCAGTCCTAAAGGATGGAGTATATTACAACAACTTTAGATTCTGCCTTCCTAAGAATCTATATCCAGCAGTTGTCCAATGGGCACATGGACCTGCACATCTGTCAAAAGACTTAATGGCTGCCCTCATACAGAAGTATTATGAAGCACCTGGAATCACAACATTGATCAACAGCTTCTGTAGGGCCTGTGTCATTTGCGCAAAATGCAACCCAGGAAAACCAATCAAAGTGCCCTTGAAACACCTGGCTAAGCCTATGTACCCATTCCAGAGAATTCAGATTGACCACATACAAATGCCCAAGAGCCAAGAGTGGGCCTCATGAATATGCACTAGTAATAGTGGACATGTTTTCAGGCAGGTCTGAAGCCTACCCAGTAACCAATATCACTGCAAAAACAACAGCAAGACGTCTGCTCACAGATATTGTATGTAGATTTAGACTTCCAGAAGTCATTGAAAGTGACCAGGGCCCAGCCTTTACAGCAACAGTGACTAAAGAAATTTGGACTGCTCTGGGAATGACCCTAGCTTTTCACACCCCTTACCACCCACAAAGTAGTGGCAAAGTGGAATGCATGAATGGCACCCTAAAAGCCAGAATGTTAAAAATGTCACAAGAAACAAAGATGCCCTGGCCAGAAAGCTTGTCAATAGCTTTATTCAGCGTTAGGCACACACCTAGAGGGAAGCACTCACTATCCCCATATGAGATTCTATTTGGGACTGCACCCAGACTAGGTTGTTATTACCCTCAACAGTTACAGCTTCAAACTGATGTTTTAGTAGATTATGTAACTGAACTTGCAAGTGCCTTGAACAAAATACATGCCCAAGTTTTCTCTTCAATTCCAGATCCCGAATTTGATACGGGTACCCACAACCTGCTTCCCGGAGATTGGGTTCTGGTCAAGAAATTTGTGCGGAAACACACCCTGGAACCAAGATTTAACGGACCATTCCAAGTTCTCCTGATCACTTCAACCTCTGTCAAATTGGCCGGCAGGCCACATTGGATCCACGCTTCCCATTGCAAGAAGACTCCTGCCTAGAGGAAGCAGATACCGCACAACCATGTACCTCTGGTACATCATCTCCTTAATTAGCCTAATTAAGGCTCAACAAGTAGCCATTACTAAAGACGCCAGTGGGTATACCTTCTGGTACAATTCCTCTTGTACCCGTGTGGCTACATACACTTTTGATTACTGTGACATTGTAGACTGCCCATTTCTTACGTCACAAATTCAAACTATCTATAGAGATATCCCACATGTAAAGGACCCCTATGTTTGTGTAGTTGACAAGCAATGGGGGCATAACTGTAACCATTGGGGGGCTGCAGGGTGGAATGCTGGGCCTGCCTGGGGTTACAAACCCAAAAGTGCCTTATCTAAGGTAGATGACCATGGTAGATCCCTCCTCCAAAGAATGACCCTAAGGAAGCCTGGAGGAGGTACACCCATGAAATTAATCCTAAACATAGAGCATCCCAGCCCAACGGATGCAGATCAGTATGTAATGGGAATGTATTGGAAGAAAGGTTCCTATAACAAATTGGGGCACTTCTACCTAAAAGATATGTGCCACTCTCCAGAGTGGCAAGGGGCCACCCACATGGTCTCAAATCCATTAAAACCACACATCCAGTCCTTTAAAGACATGATGGCCATCGCTAACCCCACCTTTGAAGATACTATGGCCGCTGAAACAGGTTTTAATGATGTTAATTTATGGTTGGAATGGATGAAATATAATGCCAACAAACATAACAGAACCGCATGCTATGTGTGTGGTGGTGCCCGGCCTCACCTTGGCACCGTACCTTTTACTTTGCCAGTAGATATAGAAGAATGTGTTTTGAGTCTTTTTGCCTACCACTACAACTTTAATAGGTCCCTCTGCAAAGCATGGACAGTAGAATACCCTCTCCTAACCAAGGATCTCAAACCCCCAGATGGTGTTACAGTTTATAAGGGAAACTACACCTGTTATGCCAATTATGATGGAATTGGTAAGTTCTTGGGTAATTTCTCCAAAGGGTATTGTGCCACTTACAGAACTGTCCCTATGTACCTGTTGCAATTTCATACTAGGTCATTAGGGGATATTTACTGGTTGTGTGGGGATTTACAGCTAAGATCCAGGATGGACAAGGAATGGTGGGGGGGAGTGTACTCTGGCTAAAGCCATCATGCCTATACATATTATCTCTGACACACACCCTGACATACATGAGTCCATACACACACCAGCCAAGGTTAAGCGTGAAGCCCCAGTAAGAGGCAGTTTTGACCCCCACATTTACATTGATGCCATTGGGGTGCCTAGGGGGGTGCCTAATGAATTTAAAGCAAGAGACGAAGTTGCTGCGGGGTTTGAATCACTTTTTACCATAGTTACTGCAAACAAGAATTTAAATTGGATAAATTACATTTATTACAACCAACAACGCTTTGTTAACTACACCAGAGATGCCCTCCAGGGTTTAGCCGAACAGCTGCAGGCTACATCTCAAATGTCCTTCCAGAATAGAATGGCCTTAGACATGGTTCTAGCTGAAAAAGGGGGCGTATGTAAAATATTGCCCGACACCATGACCTGTTGTACGTGCATGCAAGAAAACACGGGTCCTAATGGTAAAGTCACCATGGCCATAGAGAAATTAAATAAACTCTCTGAAGAATTAAAAAGGAATTCTGGGATAAAAGATCCCTGGGAAAGATGGTTTGGTTGGATGACAGGGTGGCAAAAAGCTTTAATGCATATTGGTATGGCAATACTAATTTCTCTTTTTATTTTTGCTCTTCTCGTTTGTTGTGTCCTCCCCTGTCTGAGAAAATTCCTACAGAAGACTGTAGACCAAGCGGCACCAACTTTTGCACATCTGACAGTTGATGACCAAGATTTCCAAGATTTCAACTCACCCTGTATACCGCTGCAAACTATCCCTTTTACTGATAAAGTGCAAGAGTTCTAGGTAGGGAACCAGCTTAGGGACAGCGTCCGTCTCTATGGAACTGACTGCCGTGCGGAGATGTGGTGGACAAGCCACCGCGGGTTACCAGCGGAGTGAAGAGATTTCCTGACCGTATTGACGGATGTGCTGCAGCCTGTTAGGGAAAGGAAGGGACAGAATTGCACTTTGCAATAACACCTAGCTAGCGGTCACTGGGTTTCTGTGCCTTTGGGCTAACACATCTTCTGGTATTAACAAATAAAGTTTATCTTTTTTAGAATCTAACATTTCATAGGGGGGACTGATGTAGAATTATTAAAAACCTTTATTGATCCTGTATTGAATTTTTTGTACTAACTCCATTGTAACTACATTACATGACAGATTTTTCTAACAGCATTTAGAATATTGAATAGAGAATGTATTTTCTAGAAGGACATGACTAACACCGGAATTATCAAGTTCCTGTAATATGAAACAAAGTATACTATAGCTAGGCCATGAGAAAACTGCTCTAATGAAATGTTCTTTCATAAAAAAGACCCTGAACCTGACCCCGAGTCTGACATCACTAACTACCCAAAATGACGCCCAAGCCCCCCTTCCCACCGAGTAAGCCTCGTGCTGGGTAAGATGGCGCTTGAGCCATCTGTCCACACCCGTGTCCAAAATGACGCCACCTCCCGGTGGGAGGACACTTAGTCAGCCACTTAGTACTTGAGCCAATTAATAATATTGATGGGTGGACATTGACATAGCCACTTAACACCTAATCCAATTAATGATGTTTATTTGTTGTTATCTTGATATTCAATGATGATGTAATTTTGCTCTTATAAGGGTCTGCGAGCCCGCTTTTAATCAGATGCCATTAAATTTTCTCGAAGTGCTTTTAACCTGAACTCCATGTGTCAGTGTGAATTTACTTCTGCGTATACGCAATTTAATCATCTCAGATTTGGACAGGAGCAGATAGACATTTGAACATATTTGTTTATTTTTAAAATAATCTACATCAAATGGGATAGATTACACTTTGGTTAATGTGTATCTACCCAATAAGGACCCAATTAAAACATTGCTCAAAATTCTAGATATGGTGGAGCAAGTAAAAAAGGGTATAGTTATGATTGCGGGCGACTTTAACTGTATCTGTGATACCTTAATGGATAAACAATTACCGTATATACTCGAGTATAAGTCAAGTTTTTCAGCACATTTTTTGTGCTGAAAAACCCCAACTCGGCTTATACTCGAGTCAGTGTCTGTATTATGGCAATTTACATTGCCATAATACAGACTGGGGCTGTGGGGGCTGCAGAGCATTTACTTATCTCTCCTGCAGCTCCTGTCAGCTCTCTCCTCCTCCGCGCCGGTCCGTTCAGCACCTCGGTCAGCTCCCAGTGTAAGTCTCGCGAGAGCCGCGGGGTCATAGTGCGGCCGCGAGACTTACAGTGTGAGCTGACAGAGGGAGCTGCACGGACCGGCGCGGAGGAGCTGACAGGAGCTGCAGGAGAGGTAAGTAAACTCTCTGCCAGCCCCTCCCATCCCCACTGAACTGACAATGCCACTGGACCACCAGGGAAGGAGAGCCCCCCTCCCTGCCATGTATCAAGCAGGGAGGGGGGACGAACAAAAATTAAATAAAATAAAAAATAATAATACAAAATAATAATAATAAAAAAGAATCATAATAAAAAAATATTAAAATAATAATAAAAAAAAATAATAAAATTGCCCACCCCCCACCAAGGCTCAGCTACACACACACACACACACAGACTGCACTCATACACACACACTGCACTCATACACACACACTGCACTCATACAAACACACACTGCACTCATACACACACACACTGCATTCATACACACACTGCACTCATACACACACACTGCACTCATACACACACTGCACTCATACACACACACTGCACTCATACACACACTGCACTCATACACACACACACACTGCATTCATACATACACATCACTCATACACACACGCTGCACTCATACACACACGCTGCACTCATACACACACTGCACTCATACACACCCACTGCACTCATACACACCCACTGCATTCATACACACACACTGCATTCATACACACACACTGCATTCATTATATACACACACTGTAAATAAATATTCAATTAATATAATTTTTTTAGGATCTAATTGTATTTAGAAATTTACCAGTAGCTACTGCATTTCCCACCCTAGTCTTATACTCGAGTCAATAAGTTTTCCCAGTTTTTTGGGGTAAAATTAGGGGCCTCGGCTTATATTCGGGTCGGCTTATACTCGAGTATATACGGTAGCTAAAAATAAAAAAATAGACAAATCCCTGAAAAGACAGGCAGCATCATTAAATAGAGTGTTAAAGAAAGCGGAAATGTATGATTGTTGGAGACTATTCCATCCTAATGAAAAAAATACGACCCATAGATCAATCCCTCACAATTCATCTGCGAGGATAGACATGATTATGGGTATTTTAAATTTAATCCATACGATGTCTACAATCTCTATTGTTGAAAATACTTGGTCAGACCATGATATGGTAATTGCAGATATGGTGGGAACCCGAAGACCCCCCATGATCTGGAGATTGGCAGATTTTCTTTTAAAGGATAAAACTAATATAGATCATATAGAGAAGCTAATTGATTATTTTATTGAGGGGAATTCATCAGAGGATATATCTAAAGAATGCCTATGGTGTTCCTTTAAAGTAGTTATCAGGGGATACTGGATAAAATTAGCAAGTCATCAAAAAAAGAATGTAGATAAGATTTTGTCAGATCTCTATATAGAATTCTATCACCTTGCTAAAGCTAATAAGCTTTGAGAGGAGAGCATCTGCTATTAAAATCTGCAAAGAAAAGATAAATGCACAGCTCAAAATTAGGATAGAACGTAATTTTAAAAAACTTAATATTAATTATTATTATAAGAGTAATCGTGCTGATTCAATGTTAACTAACAAATTAAAGAAAAAAAGGTCGGAGCAAAAAATCTCCAAATTAGGAGATGGTAAAAATTTTGTTTACAAACCAGATGAAATAGCTAATACATTTAGGTCATTCTACGAGAATTTATATAATTTGAATAAGTCCCCTGATATGGGTGTGATTGAGAAATATTTGGAAAAATCTAATTTGTTGAAAGTGTCCCCTGAACAAAAATTTAGACTTAATGGAACTATATCTCAGAATGAAGTTGAATTAGCTATTGATAACCTTGTTAACAGAAAAGCTCCAGGTCCGGATGGGTATACGAATTTGTTTAATAAGGTCTTTAAAAAACAACTTCTTCCGCTATTAACGAACACCTTTAATGAACTGGCAATTAAGGGATCTTCTTCTGTAGAACTATTAAGGGCACATATCCCTCCGATTTTAAAACAAGGTAAAATCCCCTACGAAGTGGGCAATTATCGCCCTATTTCGTTGGTCAATGTTGATATTAAACTCTATGCCGCAATTTTAGCGGAACGTTTAAAAATAGTACTGACATCACTTATCCATCAGGACCAGATAGGCTTTATGCTGGGTAGGCACTCATTTAATACGCGTAGGGTCCTGAACTTGCTGGACTGGGCGCGGGCTGAGGGAACACCCCTCCTGACCCTGTTGGTGGATGCTGAAAAAGCCTTCGACAGGGTCGGGTGGGGGTTCTTGAGGAGAACTCTCTCTCTCAATTTGGTTTTGAGGGGTGGTTTATGGATGCAGTTGGGGCTATATATTCGAACCCCTCAGCCCGCATAGTAACTCGTGATATCTGCTCAGAATGGTTCAGTATTAATAATGGGACAAGGCAGGGGTGTCCTCTTTCCCCCCTTTTATATGTATTATCAATAGAGCCTCTAGCGAATAATATTAGACAAAATAATGAGATTAGAGGAATGGGTCCAAGCAATGATGAATGGAAAATATGTCTGTTCGCAGATGATATCCTAATTTCTATAACAGAGCCTCACGTTTCGCTACCATATCTAATGCAAGAATTTGACAACTATAGTACTGTTTCAAATTATAGCTTGAATATGAATAAAACAATAGCTCTGTCTACTAATATACAAAGAGATAAATTAACATTGTTAAAGAAAGAGTTTGACTTTAAATGGACAAAAAAAGAGTTTACTTATCTAGGGGTGATTATATCTGCAGATACAAAAAGGACTATGGAAATTAATTTTCTGAAATTGCTAAAAGAAACTAACGCTCTATTAAAAGAATGGAGAGTACATGAAATCTCCTGGTGGGGAAGGATTAACACTATTAAAGCCTATATAATCCCGAAATGGGCTTACCTCTTTGGGATGCTCCCACTTTCGATATCTACACATTGGTTAACCATGTTACAAAAAAGTTTTACATCTTATATATGGAGAGGAAAGAGACCAAGAATCAATACGTACACCCTTTCCAAGAAAACACAACAGGGGGGAATAGGATATCCCTTAATTTCCCAAATCTATCAGGCTAATATGGTGATAAAACAAACAAGGTATAGGCGCTCGCTATAGTAGTACGAGTGATGTAAAGTGGGCAGCAGTGACCAGCACAAGGATTCCCTACCTTATGATAAAATAATGGTGAACAGAGAGAGAAAGGAAACCGCGCCCTTATTTTGATACGAACATACGTACTCAAATCCTTATGGTCGTATAAT
Source organism: Pelobates fuscus (assembly GCF_036172605.1). Lineage (NCBI taxonomy): Eukaryota > Metazoa > Chordata > Amphibia > Anura > Pelobatidae > Pelobates > Pelobates fuscus. The sequence goes on along the minus strand of NC_086321.1, from coordinate 189,339,718 downwards.
GGTAGACCTCAAAAAAAGAGAAATAAACAAAACAATAGTGTAACCCTGTAAATATTCTGGAAACAATAAAAAGCATGTAAGGTAGTACACTCACATTTAGCAGAGCTAAATACAGAGCTCTGCTGTTTTAGCGCGTAGACGGAATGATCCCCGTCCTAGGATAAATATGAGGTAGTCCACGTCTTGATGGTCTCAAACAGAGAAAACAGACAGGAAAATCCACATAGTGTAGTATATACTGGTATAAATATAAATGGTAAGTGAATAGAAAATATCGTACTCACATTTACTAGAGCGTGCCTCGCTCTAGTTAATAGCGCATAGGTGGTATAATCCCCACCAAGGAATAAAGATGTAAACCAGGAGCAAAATATAATGGAAATCTCAGAGTAGTAAAAAAGTTAAGATTATAACTATTTATTATACATATAAATCAGTAAAAAACAATATATATAGAATACTCAATGAGAAAGTCCATAAAAAATCCACTTTACGCGTTTCACCTATAGAGGCTTCTTCAGAAGCGTGGATGAAGTCCTGGTAATGTCCAAATATATATGCAAGACAATAAGAGTAATTAGCTTCATGTGGTAGAGAATTAGTTTACTTACTGTATCCTGGTTTCGCGCGCGCTGTCAAACCGGAAGTGACGCGGCGCCATATTAACCAATCATAGGCTTAAGGAAGTGAGTTGTTCTAACCACCGGTGGAACGCACGCGTCATACCGGAAGTGACGCGGCGTATCCGGACGGTGGTAATCTATGCGTTTCAGCGTGGAACGCATGTCCTGAACGGACCAATCATGGGGCCATAATAACCTTCCATGCATCAAGGGGAAATACTGTCCGCATGTCTGCATTAGCAGATTCAATACAAATGTCCATGGAAACACTGTTTGTGTGTATGCCTCAGCAGATTCAACACAGAAGTCCATATTCAAAAGAACAATTGGCATATCGATACAATGGCTCAGCATATAGTATTCTTAAAGCAAAAGCATAATTCAAAACAGAATATGAGCCAAAATAGTGCGATCTGATAGTATGTGGTACAAAAAAATACACAAATAAGACATAATAGTAGTGTCTGAATGTAAAGAAAATTAGGAATTAGAAATTAAACAGAAACAAACATAAAAAGCTGTACTAATATAAATACAGAGCATACATATTAATATTTTCAACAATGTGTGCGTATTAAGGATACATGAGATGCACATAGAATGTGAGTGCAATCACAATTAGTAATCAGCATATACATATGTATATATAAGTATAAGCATCCATATAAACTGAAAAGAGTAGAAAAAGGTTATATATATAATTGACACTGTAAACCACATGAAAAATAAGTGGTAATGATGGATAAAAAATATATAAATAAAAATAAGTATAAAAATAAAAATAAAATTTAAAATGATGGAAATAAAAGAGAGACCTGTAATATAAATCGGTGACCATATACTAAAATGCAAAATGTAAGAAACTTGATGTATACATGCATATATATACATATATATACGAGAAAAACATAAAAAACGAAGGGTATAAAAAGAGGAGGAGAGGGGATGGGAATAAAAAAATTGATACTATTAAAAAAGAGAAAAAAACAGCAACTGGTTAATAATAAATAAGAAAAATATATATAGAGAGCGGACATAAAAAATCTTATAAAAAATTAAAAAGATCAAAGTCTATATTTAATCCGTTGGGATGTAATGTATCAATTTTGAATACCCATTCCATCTCTTTTTGGCCAATTTTTTTAATAAAATCGCCTCCTCTCCAATGGCTTTTTACTATAGCAATTCCCATAAATGTGAGAAATTTGGGATCATTGTTGTGTTTACAAAAGTGAGCAGACACTGAATGTTTTTCGTATTTCTTTTCAATGTTTCTACAGTGTTCTGCTATGCGTATTTTTAATGGTCTAATGGTGTGACCAATGTATTGGAGGCCACAAGGGCATTCCAATAAATAAATGACATTTTTGCTTTCACAGGTGATAATCTCTTTGATATTAAAAATCTTATTATTATTATTCGACTTAAAAGTGGACCTTCTTTTTTCTGTTGGTTTTGTTTTTTTGCAAGCTATGCAATTGTTACATTTAAAAAAGCCATTGGCGAGGGGTAAAAAATCCTTCATGGGTTTACCTCCTATTTGATCTTTAGTGTAGTTGTTCGTCAGGTGCATTTTTAAATTCGGAGCACCTCTAAACACAATACGTGGTTTATTTGGAATTATACTTTTTAAAATAGGGTCTTCTTTTAGGAGGTGCCAATGTTTGTTCATTATTCTTTTTAGATGTTTGTTTTTATCATTGTAATCTAATACTATAGGTAGATTGACTTGGTTTTGTTGATGGGGTTTTGTTTTATGTATGAGCTCTTTTTGGTTGATCTCCAATGCTTGCTGTATGGTAGACTCTATTTGTTCTTTATTATAACCTTTATTTATCAGACAGTTTTTAATTTTATTCGCCTGCTCTAAAAAAACTTTATTGTCCGAACAGTTCCTCCTAAGTCTAGTGATTTGGCTCTTTGGGATGCTATTGAGCCAGACTTTATTATGGCATCTTTTTGTGTTAATATAATTGTTGACATGAACGTCTTTAAAATGGGTTTTAGTGTGAATAGCATCGTCTTTAATATAAATATTCAGATCCAAATAAGTAATCTCTTTATTGTTTATTTCTGAAGTTAAAATAATACCCTCTTGATTGGAATTTAAAAATTGGATAAAATCATGTGCCTCCTTTATTGTACCCTTCCAAATAAAAATAAGATCGTCTATGTATCTGGAGTAGGATACTAGATTCGACGTCCAGCCATGCCCACTCCAAATAAATCTGTCTTCCCACTCAGCCATAAAGAGGTTGGCATAGATGGGCGCGAATCTAGTACCCATGGCCGTTCCTCTATTTTGTAAGTAAAAAGAATCCTTAAACCAGAAGTAATTATTGTTAAGAATCAAGTTAATACCTTCAATCAAGAAGTTAATTTGTTCTTGTTCCATAAGCTTAGCTTTTTCTAAAACAGTTCTAACTGCATTGCACCCTCTGTCATGTTGTATGATGGTGTATAATGATTGAACATCGCAAGTAACGAATAAAAAATCATCTTGCCAAGTAATTTTTTCAAGTTTCTTTAAAAGATCTATAGTGTCCCTAAGATAAGATTTAGATTGGATAACATATGGCTGAAGTAAAATATCTATGTATTCTGACAAGTTGGAAAGTGCAGAGCCAATCCCAGAAACGATGGGACGTCCTGGGGGCTTAGTTATATCTTTGTGAATCTTAGGGAGAAAATAGATAACCGGAATTTTTGGATGCGTAACATTAATATAATGGAATTCCTTTGAATCTAAAATACCATTATTTAATCCTCTTTTTAGAAAGGATGTCAATTTTTCTTTTATGGTTGCAGTGGGATTCACTTTTAATTTAGTGTAAGTGGTAGAGTCGTTTAATTGGTTGTTGGCTTCATCCTCATATTGTTCTTTTGATAGTATCACTAAACCTCCACCCTTATCTGCCGGTTTGATTACAATGGATTTATCATTATACAAATCTTTTAAAGTTTGTTTCTCGTTTTTATTTAAATTTGCTTTGTCTTTGTATCTATTATTGTTTTCCAAGTTTCTTATGTCTCTCCCAACCTTTTTCTCAAAGATTTCGAGAGCACTAGATTTATAGTGTGCAGGATAAAAACTGGACTTGTTTTTTTTAATATGGTGATACACGGCAGTAATTTACAACTAAGTGATTCTAAAAGTCAAGCTTGGTATAAGATCGAAGCAGCTAGAACTGGACTGGATAATCTGGAATTTCTCCTATGGAGAGAAGCTAGTCAGAATAATCAAATAGTTGAGATCCCATCTTATTATCCTTTACCCTTAATTCAAACACTAAAAGAAATGGAATATTAGGAAGAGAAAATTAAAAATTAATAAAAAAATATATGAAAATTTGAATTTAAGCTCCATGGAATTTTATATGCTGGAGATTAACTTAGTAAATTGGTACAAAGATCCTAATTTTAAGATAAAAGATCTTTATAATGATAAACAACTAAAAAGCTTTGAAGTACTTAAAGCTCTGTTGGATTTACCCTCCAGAGAAATATTCAATTACCTCCGTATAAAGAGCTATCTCAAAGACAAACTACTAGTCCTAAATGGTCAATTGGGAAAACTGTTTAGAAAAATCTTTTCCAACTCAAGGGCTAAAAAGGTGTTTTCTCTGGCGATTGAATTAATAAAACTAAAAGGTATTCCAGATATCCCCAATGCTTTAACTAAATGGGAAAATGACTTGGCAATTTCTATCTCTCTTGATATTTGGAGCAAATCTTTTGTGATGACTAAAAAAGCTATACACTGTTTGAATATTCTAAAGACCTTTACTAAAATTATGTATAGATGATATTTGGTACCGATTAGACTAGCAAAAATATCGGAGTCCAACCCACCAAATTGCCGGCGGTGTTTTCAACAAGATGGCTCTATGCTTCATATTTGGTGGGCATGCCCTAGAATTAAGCCTTTGTGGATTATCTCATTCAACTTAATATACAGGATTGGGGGACTTAGATTGGAGCATAAACCAGAAATTGCTCTTCTCCATATTATGGGGGAATAATTATATGGTATCCCTGAAATTGTAACCCTACACTGTTTATTAGCAACTAAAATTCTTATCGCGAGATCATGGAAAAGTATCTTGATCCCTAATAGAGACCAAGTTTTAGCCCAATTGTTATATCAACTGGAGATGGAAAAAGGGATTATACTTACGAATGACTATCTTAATGTAGATACTCTGACGTTATACTCCAATCTTATTGATAGGACCAAAGGGCTGGCATGAAACTTGGATAACTGCTCCCTGACCATATATTTACTTTATATTGATATCAGATCTATTACTGATCTTTATTTTTCATTCTTCTCTTAATATGGAACTTTAGGCCTGATGATCTATTTCTTTTATTCCTGACCGGTTACATATGTCTGTATTTGTATTTTCTACATGAGTATCGATATTTTAGATATGGGATGACTTGATACACTGATAATGTAAGTTTAACCTTTTAGGCATAGTAATAGTTATCCAACTGATACACATGATTTAATTGAAATACTCTGTGTTTTGTACGTCTATACGAAGGAGGATGTCCTTGTGGTAATTCCTTCTTCGGTGTTGTATTGTATTTTTAATGTCATATTTGTCTTGTCTTTTGTACTAAAAAAAAATTCTAATAAAAAGTAATACAAAAAAAAAAAGAGAGAGATTTTAACTTTAAGCTGAAACAGGCAAGGTGAATTGTTAGTGTAGGACTCACTCACAAGAGATTTTGCCTTGACTTGGTAGGTTAGCTTAAACTTAAATGGCCATTGGAGTGATATTAAAAACATATAGATATTTAAATGTGCATTGGGATTTTGGATATTGTGTAAGTAACTTTTTCTTTTTATTGTATGTTTTGGGGCTCATATAGTCATTGCTGCCATCCAGGAGTAATGGGGGTTTGAGCGCAGGACTTCATTTTGTATATTTGTATTTGCTCTTCTATTACACAGCCAAATACATTTTCTAATCATACTACTTGTTCCTGCTCTTTTGTGGTTTCCGGATCTGTGGACCGAAAACATCTAGCAGTCCCAGTGTTGCATATTCCCCCTCTGCTACCAAGGGGTGATGTTCTGAATGCGCAAAACTCCTGACATCTTGTGAGTGTACCTGTTAGCGTGTCTTTATACATGCTCATAACAATCTTCACTATGTATTGTTAATTTCTTTTTTATAGGTATAGACAGCGATTTCCCTTCTACCTTTTGTATACATGTAATAGTCCTGCCATCCACCCCATGCATCCCCTATGAAGAGTTAATAAGTGTGTAGGGGTTTAAAAAAAGTATCTCCTTCTCATTAGAGATTATGCGTTATAGCTGAAGACAGAAAGGTGAATTGTTAGAACAGGCCTCACCTAGAGGTTATGCCTTGATGTGGCTGCTGAACGTACACTTAAATGGCCATTGGAGTGATACTAAAAAATGCCAGTTATTTAAATTTGCATTTTTGAAAGTGCACAAGTAACTTTTTTTCGTTGGCAAAATTACATACATTGCATTTTCATACAGCATTGCAGACTTTGGCTTTGATTTAACTGCACTGAATTTATCAAGTCTGCAAGTATGTAGGGGAGATGGTGCAAAGAGTGCTTCGGAACTAAATGGATCTTAGCAGAGAAATATATTCCTCTGATAGAAGAATATCAGTATGATGGAGCAGAATATACATGAATAGAGAATATCTAAATAAATGTATGCATTATTATTTCATTAAAAAACGTTTTGTTGTTGATGATAAATAATTGAATATTAATATTTTACAGTAAATTATATTAAATAGTAAATATTTTATTCATAGTTGGATTAGTAAACTTAGTAGAAGGCTGAACTTGATGGACGCAAGTCTCTTTTCAGCTATGTAACTATGTAACTATGTAACTATGTAACTATGTAACTATGAATTTATTTTTCACTTTACACATAACATAGATTATTCACAGAAGCACGTTATGTGAAATGCTGCTTCCTGCTGGTAAGATATTTTTGTATTGAGAACTGTTCACATATATCAATGTGCCTCTAGCATAGTAATAGATGGCTGTATCTTCTAACTTCAGGCTGTTAATCTGCACATATGATGTTGTAATTGAATTTTCTGCAGAGATTGTGAATCTCCCTTGAAATGATGAGGAGTATATAGTATTTCCATTTTCAGGGTCAATTCTCCCAACCCACTCCAATCCTCTTCCAGGAACCTGTTTAACCCAGTGCATGTAAACACTAGTAAATGTGAATCCAGATGTTTTACAGGGTATCTTCACACTCTCACCCGGCTTTTTAATTTCTGAACTGGGCTGAATAAGTTTAATTTCTGACTTGACTCCTATGTGGAAAAAAAAAACGTTTAAATATTAGAGAAAAAAAAAAACACATTATAGTTTTGTGAATTCATGGTTTAAATTATAGCTTACCATGGAGAGAGTATAAACTCAGAATACAGAAGAACAGAAACATATTTTAGATCGGCTAAGGAACAACTCGCTGAGTTCACATGGACACAGCTACAGGTTTTTAACCTTATAGAAATTTGACAGGAGGCAGGGCCAAGATTTGCATGTGCTGTTTATGGGTTACATAGTTAGATAGCTGAAAAGAGACTTGCGTCCATCAAGTTCAGCCTTCCTCACACCTGTTTTTTGCTGTTGATCCAAAAGAGAAAAAAAAAAAAAAAAAAACAGTTTGAAGCACAATTTTGCAACAAGCTAGGACAAAAAAATCCTTATTGACCCCAGAATGGCAGTCAGATTTATCCTTGAATCAAGCAGTTATTACCCTACATTGAAAGATTATATCCTTGAATATTCTGTCTTTGCAAGTATGCATCTAGTAGCTGTTTGAACATCTGTATGGACTCTGATAAAACCACTTCTTCAGGCAGAGAATTCCACATCCTGATTGTTCTTACAGTAAAAAAACCTTTCCTTTGCCTTAGACGAAATCTTCTTTCTTCCAGTCTAAACGCATGGCCTCGTGTCCTATGTAAAGTCCGGTTTGTGAATAGATTTTCACACAATGGTTTGTATTGGCCCCGAATATATTTGTATAATGTTATCATATCCCCTCTCAGGCGACGTTTTTCTAAACTAAATAGGTTTAAATTTGTTAACCTTTCTTCATAGCTGATATGTTCCATTCCTTTTATTAATTTTGTAGCCCGCCTCTGCACTTTTTCTAGTGCCATGATATCCTTCTTTAGAACAGGTGCCCAAAATTGCACAGCATATTCAATATGTGGTCTTACCAGTGATTTATAGAGAGGCAAAATGATATTCTCGTCCCGAGAATGAATGCCCTTTTTCATGCATGACAATACCTTACTGGCCTTGGCCACTGCTGATTGACATTGCACATTGTTGCATAGTTTGTTGTCTATAACAATTCCCAAGTCCTTTTCGTGTGTTGTTATCCCTAATTCGCTTCCATTAAGGGTATACGTTGCTTGTGTATTCTTTACGCCGAAGTGCATAACTTTGCATTTTTCAACATTAAATTTCATCTGCCATTTGAGTGCCCAGTCCTCCAGTCTATCTAAATCCTTCTGCAGCAAAGTAATATCTTGCTCACATTGTTATGGGTATAAGTATATTTTGTGTAATTACTAGAACATGACATTCATACTTGGACCCTTATACATAAATCAGTACATTTTATTAATTCAGAAAATATCCAGAGATTTAGATGTAGTAGCTAATGGGTAGCAAAACGTATACATAGCTAAACATTTCCATCTTCTGGATGTTTGGCAAAAGTTACATCTCCAGGACGTACTTGGAAACCAGAGCAAACTGAATGTACCTTTCCTGGTTAAATACTTTATTATTATTTCCAAATGTTTTCTTAATATACTGATTATTTGTAAGTCTGCTACATGTTTACTGTAGACAATATGAAAGGGAACAATAGTATTGATCATTTTGTAGTTTATACGCTTAACAGTAAATTGTGGTGAGTTAATTACGTATGGAAGAATTGTCCAGTATAGTATATATTTAAAATTGACTCTCATGACTTAAAATGTAAAGCATAGTTTCTATCTCAACATAATTTACCATTTGCAAAGCACATTAAGAATATATATGATGCACCGTGACAGTTTAATCTTTATGAAACAATGCCAACTAAATAAAAGTGAAAAAAGTAACTGAACATAGTAATACACTTTTCAGATATTAGTATGTAGTTTAAAAAGATGGACTCATTTTTTAAATGAGCTGAAAATCAATGCAAATACTTTACAATTCATCAAATTTGACTGTGTTCCTATTTTTTATATTGTCCAAAAGAGATAAAGTGAAAACATATAGAAAGGACAATTGCTGCAGGAGATAGAAATGTAAAGTGTATTCTAAACTATTAATGCTTGCTTTTAAGCTTTTGGGGTCTATTAATTTATTTATTACAAGTCAACCATTAACTATTTATCTCAAGTCAACCATTCACTATAGGCAAATGTCTGGAAAACTTACGTATTGGAACTGGTTTACAGTACAGGTGTGTATGAACAGAAAATTGGTTTCAGTTCATTTTGTTTCAGCTTATAAAACATTTTATTTCAGTTTGTCTGAAATGTAAAAAATATTTATTTGTAATGGAATGAAACTTTGAAAATATAAAGAACCAAAATGAAATTCTGTTACCATAATTTTGTACTATTCCAAAATTAGTGTGCTGTTTAGCAGACAGCGCTCTAATCTTTTTATCCTTAAAAATAGTAGTAACCCCAAATGACAGTGCCAAAATGTGAGAGGAATCTACTAAACAGCTGCCTGAAAGTCAATAGTAACAGGGTCTTTTCCCCCCTTTGATGTTACCCTTTCAGCTGTTTAGTAGATAGAATGCTTTTGAATCCTTAAAATAACACTATAGTCACCTAAACAACGTTTGCTACACGTACAGTGACATACACTCACGGACACACTCTGAGACACATAAATCCTCACTGATTTTATACACACTGACAGATACACACACACACTCACTGCAAGACAAACACATTCATTGATAGCCAGACACACTGACAGACAAACACTAACCGACATACAGACACTCTCTGAAAGACAGACACACACATTCACTGACAGACACACACTCACAAACAGAGACAATGACAGATAAAAACACTCACTGAAAGACACACACACTCACTGACAGACAGGCACACACTCATTCACTGACAGTCACACACATTTTATCAACTACTCAAAAATTATTACTTTTTTTTATTATTATGTTAACTTAAATCCACCCAGGCTCCTTACCTAGAGAACTGGAGTGGATTCTTTATCTACGGTCCATTGTGGCTGTTGCTAGCTGGTGACTCCTGTGCTACTGGCTTCTTTGCTGGGGGGAAGGGGAGAGGAAGGAGTGAGTGATTCTGTGCTGCTGAGTGGGGACTTCTGTGCTGCTGAGGGGGTACTTGGGCCTTCTGTGCTGCTGTGGGGGAGTGGGGTATTGTGCTGCTGTGGGGGGCTCTTGTGCTGATATGGGGGCTCTTGTGCTCCTGGGGGGGCTTCTGTGCTGCTGGGGTGGACTGGGGGCTCCTGTCAGGGCCGCACTGGCCCACCGGGATACCGTGAAATTTACCGGGGGTGCACAACTTTAACTCCCTATAGAGAGGGAGCCCTGCATCCATTTTCAATAAATATCAAAGCCACCGACCGCATGTTTGTACCGCCAGGTGGCTGGTCTGGTGGCACACTCTGAGGGAGTTACATTGCAGCTGGCGGCCCCATCTCATGTGGTGTATGACTGCTGTCAGTATCAGTGAGTGTGCTGGGTGGCAGCCTAACATTTACTAATACTGACAGCAGTGCAGCTGTAAGCACAGGAGGACTGAGGGAGGGGGCAGAGATAATTACCATGCTCCCTCGCGCAAGGCTAACAAGGCATTTGCCTTGGGCGGCATTTTCCAGGGGCGGCAAAAAAAGCCGCCCCCAAATGCCCAGGGCAAATGCCTTGTTAGCCTTGTGGCTAACAGTCCAGCCAGGTGGGCGGCTATGTGAAAATCCATGCGGGCGGCGCTGGCGAGGGAGAACTTCCCCCTGAGCGCTCTGCTCAGCTCCCTCGCGCACCGCCCGCAGAGTGAGGCTGGGAGGCGGAGCCAGAATATGACGTCATATTTCGGCTCCCAGCCTCACTCTGCGGGCGGCGCGCGAGGGAGCTGAGCAGAGCGCTCAGGGGGAAGTTCTCCCTCGCCAGCGCTGCCCGCACGGATTTACACATAGCCGCCCGCCCGCCCAGCAGCCACTGGACCACCAGGGAGAGGAAGAACCCCCCTCCCCCAACATTCCCAAAGGTAAGGAGGCGGGGGGGGGGGGGTTGGGTCAATTTCAAAAAACACTAGTGTGTGTTTGTGTGTTAGTTAATGTGTGTGTGTGTGTGTGTGTTAGTGAGTGTGTGTTAGTGAGTGTGTGTGTGTGTGTGTTAGTGAGTGAGTGTGTGTGTTAGTGAGTGTGTATGTGTGTGTGTGTGTGTTAGTGAGTGTGTGTTAGTGAGTGTGTGTGTGTGTGTTAGTGAGTGTGTGTGTGTTAGTGAGTGTGTGTGTGTGTGTGTGTGTGTTAGTGAGTGTGTGTGTTAGTGAGTGTGTGTGTGTGTGTTAGTGAGTGTGTGTGTGTTAGTGAGTGTGTGTGTGAGTGTGTGTTAGTGTGTGTGTGTGTGTGTGTGTGTGTGTTAGTGAGTGTGTGAGTGTGTGTGTGTGTTAGTGAGTGTGTGTGTGTTAATGATGTCATGTTCCGGCTCCCAGCCTCACTCTGCGGGTGGCACGCGAGGGAGCTGAGCAGAGCGCTCAGGGGGAAGTTCTCCCTCGCCCGACCGCCCAGCAGCCAGTGGACCACCAGGGAGATGAAGAACCCCCCCAACATTCCCAAAGGTAAGGAGGCTGGGAGGGGGTTGGGTCAATTTAAAAAAACACTAGTGTGTTAGTGTGTGTGTTAGTTAGTGTGTGTGTTAGTGAGTGTGTGTGTTAGAGAGTGAGTGTGTGTGTGTGTTAGTGAGTGTGTGTATGTTAGTGGGTGTGTTAGTGTGTTAGTGAGTGTGTGTGTGTGTTAGTGTGTGTGTGTTAGTGTGTGTGTGTTAGTGTGTGTGTTAGTGTGTGTGTTAGTGTGTGTGTTAGTGTGTGTGTGTGTGTGTGTGTGTGTGTGTTAGTGGGTGTGGGTGTGTGTGTGTGTTAGTGAGTGTGTGTGTGTTAGTGTGTGTTAGTGATTGTGTGTGTGTTAGTGTGTGTTAGTGAGTGTGTGTTAGTGAGTGTGTGTTTGTGTGTGTGTGTTAGTGAGTGTGTGTTAGTGAGTGTGTGTTAGTGAGTGTGTGTGTGTGTGTTAGTGTGTGTGTGTGTGTGTGTGTGTGTGTGTGTGTGTGTGTTAGTGTGTGTGTGTGTGTGTGTGTGTGTGTTAGTGAGTGTGTGTTTTAGTGAGTGTGTGTGTGTTAGTGAGTGTGTGTTAGTGAGTGTGTGTGTGTTAGTGAGTGTGTGTGTTAGTGAGTGTGTGTGTGTTAGTGAGTGTGTGTGTGTGTTAATGACGTCATATTCCGGCTCCCAGTCTCACTCTGCGGGTGGCGCACGAGGGAGCTGAGCAGAGCGCTCAGGGGGAAGTTCTCCCTCGCCAGCGCCGCCCGCACGGATTTTCACATAGCCGCCCGCCTGACCGCCCAGCAGCCACTGGACCACCAGGGAGAGGAAGAACCACCCCCCCCCAACATTCCCAAAGGTAAGGAGGCTGGGGGGGGCGGGTCGGGTCAATTTAAAAAACAAAAAACACTAGTGTGTGTTAGTGTTAGTTAGTGTGTGTGTGTGTGTGTGTGTTAGTGAGTGTGTGTTAGTGTGTGAGTGTGTGTGTTAGTGAGTGAGTGTGTGTGTTACTGAGTGAGTGAGTGTGTGTGTGTGTTAGTGTGTTAGTGAGTGTGTGTGTGTGTGTTAGTGAGTGTGTGTGTGTGTTAATGAGTGTGTTAGTGAGTGTGTGTGTGTGTGTGTGTGTGTGTGTGTGTTAGTGAGTGTGTGTTAGTGAATGTGTTAGTGTGTGTGTGTGTGTGTGTGTGTGTGTTTGTGTGTTTGTGTGTTTGTGAGTGTGTGTGTGTGTGTGTGTGTTTGTGTGTTAGTAAGTGTGTGTGTGTGTTAGTGAGTGTGTGTGTGAGTGTGTGTTAGTGAGTGTGTGTGTGAGTGTGTGTTAGTGAGTGTGTGTGTGTGTGTTAGTGAGTGTGTGAGTGTGTGTGTGTGTTAGTGAGTGTGTGTTAATGACGTCATGTTCCGGCTCCCAGCCTCACTCTGCGGGTGGCGCGCGAGAGAGCTGAGCAGAGCGCTCAGGGGGAAGTTCTCCCTCGCCAGCGCCACCTGCACGGATTTTCACATAGCCGACCGCCCAGCAGCCAGTGGACCACCAGGGAGAGGAAGAACCCCCCCAACATTCCCAAAGGTAAGGAGGCTGGGAGGGGGTCGGGTCAATTTAAAAAAACACTAGTGTGTTAGTGTGTGTGTTAGTTAGTGTGTGTGTGTTAGTGAGTGAGTGTGTGTGTGTGTGTTAGTGAGTGTGTGTATGTTAGTGGGCATGTTAGTGTGTTAGTGAGTGTGTGTGTGTGTGTGTGTGTGTTAGTGTGTGTGTGTGTTAGTGAGTGTGTGTGTGTGTGTTAGTGTGTGTGTGTGTGTGTGTGTGTTAGTGTGTGTGTGTGTGTGTTAGTGGGTGTGGGTGTGTGGGTGTGTGTGTGTGTGTGTTAGTGAGTGTATGTTAGTGAATGTGTTAGTGTGTTTGTGTGTGTGTGTTTGTGTGTTAGTGAGTGTGTGTGTGTGTGTGCTAGTGAGTGTGTGTGTGTTAGTGAGTGTGTGTGTTAGTGAGTGTGTGTGTGTGTTGGTGGGTGTGTGTGTGTGTGTGTTAGTGAGTGTGTGTGTGTTAGTGAGTGTGTGTGTGTGTGTGTGTGTGATAGTGAGTGTGTGTGTTAGTGAGTGTGTTAGTGTGTTAGTGAGTGTGTGTGTTAGTGAGTGTGTGTTAGTGTGTGTGTGTGTTAGTGAGTGTGTGTGTTAGTGTGTGTGTTAGTGAGTGTGTGTGTGATAGTGAGTGTGTGTTTTAGTGAGTGTGTTAGTGAGTGTGTGTGTTAGTGTGTGTTTGTGTGTGTGTTAGTGAGTGTGTGTGTGTGTGTGTGTGTGTGTGTGTTAGTGTGTGTTAGTGAGTGTGTGTGTTAGTGTGTGTGTGTGTGTGTTAGTTAGTGTGTGTGTGTTAGTTACTGAGTGTGTGTGTGTGTGTGTTAGTTAGTGTGTGTGTGTTAGTTACTGAGTGTGTGTTTGCCTGTGAGTGTGTGTTTCTGTAAGCTAGAGTATGTGTATCTGTCAGTGAATGTGTGCGTCTATTTAGAAGGCGGGGCGGGGGGAAGGGTTGGGTAGGGGTGGCGCGGGGAGGTTAGGGGGGCGTCTGAGTTTTTTTTTCAGCACAAAACAAGGATACACCACTGCCCTCGCGGTTCTCACAATTGCCAGCATAGCCACATCATAGAGTAGTGATTACTCACTGATGTGTCCATGCTGGGAATTATGGGAACCGCGAGGGAGAAGGTTAGTCAGCTCTGCCCCCTCCCTCAGTCCTCCTGTGACAAGGTCAGCATTAGACACAGGGGAAGGGGGGACAAAGAGAGGGGTAAGAAAGAGACACAGGGGGATGGCAGAAAGAGACAGAGGGGAAAGATAGAGACACAGGGGGGTGGCAGAAAGAGACAGAGGGGAAAGATAGAGACACAGGGAGCAAAGAGACAGATGAGTAATAGAGAGACACAGGGGAAGGGGGGACAAAGAGACAGAGGGGCAATAGAGAAACATAGGGGGTGGGTGAGAAAGAGACAAAGGGGAAGAGAGAGACACAGGGGGAGGGGGAAAGAAAAAGACAGAGGGGAGGGGTAGAAAGAGACACTTGGGAAAGAGAGAGGCAGAGGGTGGAGATAGTGACACATGGAAAGGAGGGAGAAAGAGACAGAGGGGGGAGAGAGAGACACAGGGAAAAGATGGAGAGAAAGAGACAGAGGGGAGAGAGAGAGACACAGTTTTTTGGGGGGGACAAAGAGACACAGGGAAGAGAGGAAAAGAGACACAGGTTTTTTGGGGGGACAAAGAGACATACAGAAGGGAAGGGGAACAAAGTGACACTCATGGTTTGTGGGGTGCAAAGCTGGGCTGGGGAAAAAGAGACACAGAGTGGCTGGGAGGAGAGAAAGAGGCACACAGAGAGTCTGGAGTTAGAAAGAGGCACATACAGTGTATTAGAAGGGGATAAAGAGACATAGAAACATAGAAACATAGAATGTGACGGCAGATAAGAACCATTCGGCCCATCTAGTCTGCCCAGTGGGGCTTGGGCTAAGACAAAGGGGCTTGGGCTAAGACATACACAAAAGGGGAGCTAAAAGAGAATTACAAGGGTGGCTGTAAGAGACAAAAAGGAGAAAATTGGAGACAAGATACACTAAACAAGGTTAAAAAAAAAATCAAAGTAGGGAATAAGAAACACAAAAAAAGGCAAGAAATTCATAAGGGAGTTAATAGAAACACAAGAGAAGATGCATTTTTTGTGTGTTTGGGGGGTATGCATTTTCGCCTCTGTCTCCTGTTCTCTTTCACCTGTGTCTCCTGTTCTCCCTGTAACTCAGTTCTTCAGCATGGGAGTTTATGCCGACGAGCTATTTGACAGGTGAGAGAAAGACCTCTTATTAAATAGATTTTCCTTCCAATATATGCATTTTGCTAGCAAACTTGCTAACACAATGTACAGATAGACGTAATTGATGTGATCTTGACCGTAATAAACATATATATATATATATATATATATATATATATGTATATAAATGTGTGTATTAGAAACATACATAATTATGCCTATACTATTTACACATATATTAATATACATTTATATATCCATAATACACACATAAATGTAATTAATATATAACACATATGTAATGAGCATGTATTGGCCTAGTCTTGTTGCTAGTTGCATACTCCAGCACAATAAAATATTCAAAGTGAAGAGCGTACCCATAGAGCTTCAAAATAAACAAGATAACTTTATTCATATGTCAAGGTTGTTGGACTGAAACATTGATTACATGCAAATGTACGTCTGCTTAAAATAAAGGCGCTCTTTTGTTTATTTTTAATCCGTTTATGCTTTCTTTCACACTATGCTGGTGCGATGCATTATTGTGCTGGTATAGAATTTTTTCCAGGGCTGCTTTTAGTTCAAAGTTCAGCCCTGGCTCCTGTGCGGCTAGTGAGGGCCTCTGTGCTGCTGTGGGGAGAGTGGGGGTTCCTGTGCTGCTGGGGGGGCCTCTTGTGCTCCTGGGGGGCATGTGTGATGCTGGGGGCGGGAGTGGGGGCTCCTTCACTGCTGGGGGGGAGTGGGGACTCCTGTGCTGCTATTGTGAGGGGGAGGGAGTGGGGGCTTCTGTGCTGCTGGGGGAGTGGGGGCTCTTGTGCTGCTGTGGAGGCTTCTGTGCTGCTGTTTGGGCTCCTGTGCTGCTATGGGGGCTCCTGTCCTGCTAAGGAGGAGGGGATGGGGGCTCCAGTGCTGCTAAGGAGGAGGGGATGGGGGCTCCTGTGCTGCTAAGGAGGGGGTATGGGGGCTACAGTGCTGCTGGGGGGAGAGGCTCCAGTGCTGCTGGGGGAGAGCTCCTGTGGCTGCTGCTTGCGGAATTTAGCCGGAGCTGTAATCTTGTAGCCCCATGTAGCAAAAGCGCAGCTTAGCGGAAAAGGGCCTTGATGGGGGTTAGGAGGCGGGCATAGGAGGAAGGAAGCAGGGATTGGAGTTATGGGTAAGTGGTCTGGCTAATTAAATAGGCAGTCATTTTAGAGCAATCACTTTTAATTTCCTACCTTGCTGAGTTTGTGTGCATTCCTGTGCCCACAGATTTGGCCTGGTGGGGTTTTTCTCTCTTTTCTCATTGCTGCAGGGCCATGGATGAAGTAGAGAGGCTGCTTGCAGGGATCCGGTCGGTGGCCCGAGATCAAGGAGCAGACTGACTGCGGGCCTAACTGGGACCTGCCCTGGCGTTGGCGGCGGATCCGGGGAGAGGGAGAGGACGTCCTGTGCGAGCCAGGAAGCCACCTAGGAGGTTGAGCCCAAGCACAAGGCCTGGTGAAGATGACAATGGAGTCTGCAGGTCAGCGGCAGGCCCGGCGGGCGTGTGGTTGAGGCCCCGCCTCCCAGCGCGCTGCCGGGGCCTCGGAGAAACACTACGCCGAGCCCGGGCTCGGGGCCTGGTGGGGACGACCCCGGAGTAGGCATGGCGACTGTAGCGGGCCGCATGGCGGCGACGGGCGGCTGCCCGGACTGGAGACGGTGCGGCTCCCAGGTCGGGAGGGGCCGCACCAGGAGCGGGGACCACAGTGAATGTCGGGCAGCCCCCTGGAGTGACCGGGGGCGCAGGGGCGCGGCCCAGGAGGTCGCCCCCTCCATCGGAGGCCTCGGATGACGGGAGGACACACAGCAGGCCCCCGGAATGGCAGGCGAGTACAGGGGGCTCCAGCAGGGGCCCCCTTGGCGAGCAGGGAAAAGGGGGAGCCCGGATGGGGAGCCATAGGTGGTGGGAAGTAAGGGGGAGCAGGCTGGCACCTACTGGGTCTCAGGGGGAGGGGTGGAGAGCACTGGGGGGGCACAGGTGAGCTTAGGGGCCGGTGGGGGTGGGCCAGTGCCTGTGGAGCCAGGGGTTGGGATTCGAGAGGGGTCTCCAGGGAGGGGGGGTCCTCCTTGGGGGCTAGGACTGGGCCTGTATGCCAGGGGCAGTTAGGGTCACATAGGGAGAGGAGGATGGCTGAGGGGGCTGTAGCTGGGCAGGAGGTGCGGGGGGTGGGGTTCATCCCAGGAAGGTGGGCAGCTGGGGGGGCATAATCCAAGGGGAGGCTCCGGGTCCAGCAGTGTTAGCATTTCACCTGTTAGGGCCAAGAGGGCTGAGGGGGTAAGGGGTGGGTCACGGCGTGACCAGTCCACTTCAGCTAGCTCTGTGGGGGAGAGGGTTAGGGCCCCCAGGCATGATAGATGGGGTCTGTCCTCGGGTAGGGATGGTAGGAGTAGTCCCCAGGGGGGGGCTGCCCGGGCCTCTAAGGCACGCAGCAAAGGGGCCACGCGGCGGGAGGTTTTGGTGGCTAGCAGGCGCTCCATGGATCGGGACAGGTGGGTGGCAAAGGAATGGTTCAGGACTTATTCTTCTCCTCATTGCAGATCTCGGAGCCGCACCTCCTCTGTGTTGGCAAGACACCGGGTTGGCTCCCCGGTCGGCGGAGCATTGACGGATGTCGCTCATCCTGGACAAGTGGTGGTTGGCACTGCAGCCCCGGGCGCTCCTGGGACAGGGGACTTGGCCGGTGTAAAGGACCGTTTCGCTCACAAGGGGATAAAAACTGTTTAGGTGATAATCCCCCTTTCCAGATACACAGGCAACTACTGCAAGCACCAATCTCCCGAACAGCAAACTACATGAATACTGGAATAGCTGAACAGGAAAAGCATACAATCCGCTTACACTCCTGGCAATCAGCATACAATCCAATTCCCCCCAAGAATGAGACGACACTTCAGCTTGAGGGTTAAAAACAAGAAGCCAAGATTTATTCACACACTGTCTTATAAAGGATTCTCCCATGCAAGGGAGGGATTTACAATACACCAATCACACAATGGTTACATCCCACAGATTCCCTCCCCTTTACCTGAGAGCTAATCCAATTATACATACAGTTTAAAACATACTTTTTAACCAACATTCATAACTCTAAAACCATAGATCCAATTCACATAAAAATTACATATTCACAATCAATCCATTCAGGGGAACAGCATATCAAAAAATGGCATGAATCAGACCAGGGGTTCAGAAGTTAGTAAAATATATTTTGGGCCCTGGCTGGCACATGGCTATCTGGCTCAAACTGGTTTCAGAGTCTTCCATCCTGGAGATAATGGATAAGTAATCCAATTACCTCCCAGGACAGAGACCAGACTCCATTATGCACATGGGGACACAAAGACAGTAAAACACTTTAAAATACATAAAGTCACCTTTTACACATAACACACAGACATTTCACATATCCCCAGATAGCTGGGATCTGAGCGCACAAAACTACCGAATAGCGCTCAGATCCTATTCACACAGTTCAATTGCCATGAAGCCGAAGTCTTTAACTACACGAATGGGCTCCATGGCATAGCTATCTGGGTTAACACATTCACATAAAGTCGGGTCCATAGTCCAAAGGCAAGAGGCGGGCAAGCAGCCCCCTCCAAGGACACGTGGCGAGGTCGGTTTCGCCACACTTCTCCCCTTTACCCCCCAGACTAACAGGGTATCTGACCTCCTGCCGGTCAGTGCCCTGGTTAGTCCAGCAACCCACCCACAAAGCACAATTAGCAGTACCTCCCACCCACAATAAATGTTTACTCCACCTGGATAAAGTAGCAGCTTGTCCAGATCCAGGTTCCTCACCACGGCTGTGCGGGGAGCTGGTAGACTGCCTTGGTGGGTTGCTGAGTGGGCAGAGACCAGCGGTACTCTGCTCTGGTGCCAGCGCTACCACTGAAGTAGCCTGATTGGAGCCTTGTTGTGGGAGGGGGAGACGGACCGTCTCCCCTCTGGGTACACAGCTCTGGGGCTGGGGGACAGGACCGACCATCCCTACCCCTTGTGCTGCAAGTGCAGAGACTACGGCCCCATCTGCACTGTTGGGGGGTGTAACATCTCCCCTTGGTGGGCCAGGCCGCCGCTGGAGAGAGGGTGTAACAAGCTCCTCTCTCTGAACTGTAACCTGCCGCTGGGGAGAGGGGGTAGCAGGCTCATCTCCCTGACACTCTCTCTGCTGGTGGAGAGGGGGACCAGCTGTCTCCCCTTTCAATATTTTGTCCTGCTGCTGGGGTGCGAGACTGACGGTCTCTGCTCCCTGCAGGACACTCTGCCGCTGGGGAGGAAGGATGGCACCTTCTGCTCCCTGGGGTACACACTGCCGCTGGGGAGGAAGGCCGGCACCTTCAGCTCCCTGGGATACACACTGCCACTGGGGAAGAAGGACGGCACCCTCCACTCCCTGGGGTACACACTGCCGCTGGGGAGGAAGGACGCACCTTCTGCTCCCAGGGGTACACACTGCCGCTGGGGAGGAAGGACGGCACCCCCAGACCCCGGGGCACACACTGCCGCAGGCGAGGAAGGACAACACCTTCAGCTCCCTGGGACACACACCGCCGCCTGGGAGGAAGGACGGCACCTTCTGCTCCCTGGGGTACACACTGCCGCTGGGGAGGGAGGACGGCACCTTCCGCTCCCTGGGATACACACTGCCACTGGGGAGGAAGGATGACACCTTCAGCTCCCTGTGATACAATCTGCCGCTGGGGAGGAAGGACGGCACCTTCAGCTCCCTGGGACTTACTCTGCCGCTGGGGAGGAAAGACGGCGCCTTCAGCTCCCTGGGGTACACACTGCTGTACCTTTGGCTCCCTGGGACTCACACTTCCGCTGGGGAGGAAGGCCGGCACCTCCCTGGGATACAATCTGTCGCTGGGGAGGAAGGACTGCACCCTCAGCTCCCTGGGGTACACACTGCCGCTGGGGAGGAAGGACGGTCCCTTTGGCTCCCTGTAACTCACTCTGCTGCTGGGGATCTGGGCCTACTGCCCACCATCCCGTTGGGCCCGGTGAAGAGACCTCGGTCCCATCTCCACCTGCCTGTTGTGGTTCCTCACAGGACCAATCTATGAGGACCCCTACTTCGGGTTCTTCCTGCCGCCTCAGGGGGAGACGGCTAACCTCCTCGGATGCAGCCTCTACTCTGCTGCTGTAACACTCTTTCCGCTGAGCATACTCTCCGTCCATCCTTGAGTTTCGCACAGCCATGACCTGGTTCCAGATCACCTGGAATATTTCCATGGATACATCACCCCCATACTGGGCCACTCGCTGCCTCACCTCGGCAAGCCAATCAGCTTCAGCGTCAGAGCCTTCCATACTTGTCTGCTCCAAGTCGCTGGTTACCTCTGCTGCCAGTGGCGCTGCACGGGTGCTAGCGTTGCCCTCAATTTGTACCTCCAAGGAATGGTGTTGCCCTGTAGCTGCCCTCCTGGGCTGTGGGAATGATCCCGCCGCTTGCCACCAATTGTAAGGGACCGTTTCGCTCACAAGGGGATAAAAAACGTTTAGGCGATAATCCCCCTTTCCAGATACACAGGCAACTACTGCAAGCACCAATCTCCCGAACTGCAAACTACATGAATACTGGAATAGCTGAACAGGAAAAGCATACAATCCGCTTACACTCCTGGCAATCAGCATACAATCCAATTCCCCCCAAGAATGAGACGACACTTCAGCTTGAGGGTTAAAAACAAGAAGCCAAGATTTATTCACACACTGTCTTATAAAGGATTCTCCCATGCAAGGGAGGGATTTACAATACACCAATCACACAATGGTTACATCCCACAGATTCCCTCCCCTTAGCCTGAGAGGTAATCCAATTATACATACAGTTTAAAACATACTTTTTAACCAACATTCATAACTCTAAAACAATACATCCACATTAGCCAAATCCAAATCCAAATTCACATAAAAATTACATATTCACAATCAATCCAGGGGAACAACATATCAAAAAATAGCATGAATCAGACCAGGGGTTCAGAAGTTAGTAAAATATATTTTGGGCCTTGGCTGGCACATGGCTATCTGGCTCAAACTGGTTTCAGATTCTTCCATCCTGGAGATAATGGAGAAGTAATCCAATTACCTCCCAGGACAGGAACCAGACTCCATTATGCACATGGGGACACAAAGACAGTAAAACACTTTAAAATACATAAAGTCACCTTTTACACATAACACACAGACATTTCACATATCCCCAGATAGCTGGGATCTGAGCGCACACAACTACCGAATAGCGCTCAGATCCTATTCACACAGTTCAATTGCCATGGAGCCGAAGTCTTTAACTACACGAATGGGCTCCATGGCATAGCTATCTGGGTTAAGACATTCACATAAAGTCGGGTCCATAGTCCAAAGGCAAAAGGCGGGCAAGCAGCCCCCTCCAAGGACACGTGGCGAGGTCGGTTTCGCCACAGCTGGTGAGTCCTGTGAATCATTGTAATCCAGCATGAGGATTTAACACGCTAGTTAACACACTACAGACACTACTCCACTCACTGGGAGTGGGGCGTGGCTCAAGGGGCAGCATGTTCTAGCAAGGGGGTGACCGCGGGGCCCGGTTCAAGCACGGTCGTCAGGGCGGCGGCTGGAACGGCGGACATGGTGAGTGAGCGGGCTGAGTTGACCGGTGGCAGGGGTTCCCCGAGGCGGCCAGGCAACACACATATGTGTTGTTTGCGGGTCCACTGGGGGTACACCTCAAACAGGAAGTGAAGGAAAAGATCTGGAAAGGTGAATTCTGTGAGATATTTTCCCTTCTCCCTTTGGAAGAATTTATCGACCTCAAAGAGGAAGATAAAAAAGATGAGAAGAAGGAGGAGGAAGAGAAACGGAAGCGGTATCGGAAGTGTGGCGAAACCGACCTCGCCACGTGTCCTTGGAGGGGGCTGCTTGCCTGCCTCTTGCCTTTGGACTATGGACCAGACTTTATGTGAATGTGTTAAACCAGATAGCTATGCCATGGAGCCTATTCATATAATGAAAGACTATGGGAAAGACTTTAGCTCCATGGCAATTGAACTGTGTGAATAGGATCTGCGCGCTATTCGGTAGTTTTGTGCGCTCAGATCCCAGCTATCTGGGGATATGTGAAATGTCTGTGTGTTATGTGTAAAAGGTGACTTTCTGTATTTTAAAGTGTTTTATGTCTTTCTGTAACCATGTGGTTAATGGAGTCTGCTTCTAGCCCTGGATAATTGGATTACTTTCCTCTTTGTCTCCAGGATAGAGGCCTATGTAAAACCTGTCTAAACCGGTTTGCCATGCGGCTAGTAAGGGACAAACGATACTTTTAGTAACTTTTGAACCCCTGGTCTGATCCATGCCATTTTTTAATATGTTGTTCCCCTGAATGGATTGATTGTGGATATGTAATTTCGTGTGAATGTGATGTATGGTTTTGAAGTTATAAATATTGTGAAAAAAGTATATTTTAAACTGTATGAATAATGGGATTATGTGTCACACTAAGGGGAGGGGATGTGTGGGAGGTAACATCTATGTCATTGGTTATTTTATGCCTCCCCCTGGGTGTGGCCTGTATGTGTACTCTTGTAATAAAAGCCAGGCTGGATGTGCCAGACCTGAGTTCCTGCTTAACCCTCAAAGTGAAGTGTCGTCTCATTATTGGGGGAGGATTTATTGTATGCTGTTCGAGTTTGACTGCTAGGAGTGTAAACCTATTCATATGGTTTCCTATTCAACTGTCTACAGCATTCATATGCTTGAGAGGATTTATACGCTTCTCTGATTCGGTGATTGTGGTGTCGGCTAGAGTGCTTGGAGGCCTCAGGAAGCGCTAGGAGCATCCTTTAACGGAGGTACCCAGTCGGGGTGCCAGGCGATCCGTTACATTGGTGGCAAGCGGTGGGATGGCGTCTTAGTGTGAGGTAAAGCAGCTCGGAGACACAGTTCGTTTGGATTACAAATTGAGGGCAACGCTAGTACCCGTACA
Organism: Pelobates fuscus; assembly: GCF_036172605.1. Taxonomy (NCBI): domain Eukaryota; kingdom Metazoa; phylum Chordata; class Amphibia; order Anura; family Pelobatidae; genus Pelobates; species Pelobates fuscus. The sequence continues at coordinate 189,316,461 of NC_086321.1, read as the reverse complement.
GCGACCCTATCTACAAAGGAACTCAGAAAAAGGAGGAGAAGTTTCAAGATAGATTGTACAGTTACGTATCCCTGTGGTCTGGAGCAGTCTCAGAGGAGGACATGTTGAGGTACAGAGAGATGGCCAGAGCCAGATTGTGGGACGAAGCCCTAGAAGAAGTACAGTATTCGCAAGGGGATCGGCGCCGCAGCAGAAGGCAGCGAATCCTGGCTCGAATGGCAGAACGGATGCCCCTCCTGAGAAAACAGACCAAAGAAGCGTGGGTGACTAGACTCGAGATTCTAGTATATGCAGAACTGGCGCTAGACGACGCATACCAGGCAATACAATGGTACGCAGCTCAGTGTGTCCCCGAGATGGCAGAGTATGAGTTCCCAGAAGGCGGAGATTACACTGACCTTGGCCGATTTTGGGATAATATTGATGATGAGGACTTTGGGAAAGTGACCGACTCTCGTTTTTGGGACCTGTGTTACGACCGAGAGGACATGCTGGGTCTCCCTAGCGCTATTGACCTCGAGGAAGACAGTATTTGGTCGCCAAGGAATGGAACCTGGAGGGGGATTACCTGTGACTCATCAATGAGGCCCGGGAAGAGACAACCGGTCCGCCTTCCCAACAGCAACCAGCGGTACCCGAGGTAGCAGATCTCCTAGACTGGTCCTGTGAGGATCCCCAGTGGCAGTGTGTATCCCAGGGAACTGAAGGTACAGTCCTTCCTCCTCAGCAGCAGAGTAAGTCCCAGGGAGCTGAAGGTGCAATCCTTCCTCCCCAGCGGCAGTGTGTATCCCAGGGAGCAGAAAGTGCCGTCCTTCCTCTCCAGCGGCAGTGTGTATCCCAGGGAGATGAAGGTGCAATCCTTCCTCCCCAGCGGAAGTGTGTGGCCCAGGGAGCAGAAGGTATCGTCCTTCCTCCCCAGCGGCAGTGTGTATCCCAGGGAGATGAAGGTGCCGTCCTTCCTCCCCAGCGGCAGTGTGTAACCCAGGGAGCCGAAGGTGTCGTCCTTCCTCCCCAGCGGCAGTGTGTCCTGCAGGGAGCAGAGACCGTCAGTCTCACACCCCAGCAGCAGGACAAAATAATGAAAGGGGAGACAGCTGGTCCCCCTCTCCACCAGCAGAGAGAGTGTCAGGGAGAGGAGCCTGTTAACCCCTCTCCCCAGCGGCAGTTGACAGTCCAGAGAGAGGAGCTTGTTACACCCTCTCTCCAGCGGCAGCCTAACCCACCAAGGGGAGATGTTAAGCCCCGCAACTATGCAGATGGGACCGTAGTCTCTGCAGGGGGTAGGGGCGGTTGGTCCTGTCCACCAGCCACAGAGCGGTTTAACCAGAGGGGAGACAGTCTGTCTCTCCCTCCCACAACCAGACTCCAACCTGGCTACTTCCGCGGTAGTACTGGCACCAGGGCAGAGTACCGCTGGTCTCTGCCCCCTCAGCAACCCACCAAGGCAGACTACCAGTCCCCCACACAGCCGTGGTGAGGCACCTGGACCTGGACAAAGTTCTCCTCTACCCAGGTGTAGTAACCAGTTATTGTGGGTGGGAGGTACTGTGGTTTGTGCTTTGTGGGTGGGTTGCTGGACTAACCAGGGCACTGACCGGCAGGAGGTCAGATACCCTGTTAGTCTGGGGGTAAAGGGGAGAAGTGTGGCGAAACCGACCTCGCCACGTGTCCTTGGAGGGGGCTGCTTGCCCGCCTCTTGCCTTTGGACTATGGACCAGACTTTATGTGAATGTGTTAAACCAGATAGCTATGCCATGGAGCCTATTCATATAATGAAAGACTATGGGAAAGACTTTAGCTCCATGGCAATTGAACTGTGTGAATAGGATCTGCGCGCTATTCGGTAGTTTTGTGCGCTCAGATCCCAGCTATCTGGGGATATGTGAAATGTCTGTGTGTTATGTGTAAAAGGTGACTTTCTGTATTTTAAAGTGTTTTATGTCTTTCTGTAACCATGTGGTTAATGGAGTCTGCTTCTAGCCCTGGATAATTGGATTACTTTCCTCTTTGTCTCCAGGATAGAGGCCTATGTAAAACCTGTCTAAACCGGTTTGCCATGCGGCTAGTAAGGGACAAAATATACTTTTAGTAACTTTTGAACCCCTGGTCTGATCCATGCCATTTTTTAATATGTTGTTCCCCTGAATGGATTGATTGTGGATATGTAATTTTGTGTGAATGTGATGTATGGTTTTGAAGTTATAAATATTGTGTAAAAAGTACATTTTAAACTGTATGAATAATGGGATTATGTGTCACACTAAGGGGAGGGGATGTGTGGGAGGTAGCAGCTATGTCATTGGTTATTTTATGCCTCCCCCTGGGTGTGGCCTGTATGTGTACTCTTGTAATAAAAGCCAGGCTGGATGTGCCAGACCTGAGTTCCTGCTTAACCCTCAAAGTGAAGTGTCGTCTCATTATTGGGGGAGGATTTATTGTATGCTGTTCCAGTTTGACTGCTGGGAATGTAAACCTATTCGTATGGTTTCCTATTCAACTGTCTACAGCATTCATATGCTTGAGAGGATTTATACGCTTCTCTGATTCGGTGATTGTGGTGTCGGCTAGAGTGCTTGGAGGCCTCAGGAAGCGCTAAGAGCATCCTTTAACGGAGGTACCCAGTCGGGGTGCCAGGCGATCCGTTACAGGAAGATACCGAAATCTTTCGGGAATTGCTTACGGATGTTTTGCGTGTTGGCCAGTGTATTGGGCAAGAAATCACCTGGTTTATGCTTCTCCCTGTTCTGCTACTTGGATGGAATTTGGGAAGTGTACTGCACCTATGGCGGATTGGCATGGTGGCGGTACGATGAGCAGTTTCGGCAGCAGCTGGCAGCCAACCCGGGTATGAGTTGGGACCAAATGGACCTACCTCTCTGGATGAAACTAATGATGGCGCAGAAAGCGCAGCCCTTTCAGCACAAAGCTGGCGCAAAGGGGCAGTCCGCCTCGTTGGCTGCCTTTTAAAAGGGCTTATGCTGGCTCTTCAACGAGGGGAGAAATGGGGAGCCACCTGTCGCTTTAAACATGAGTGCTCAGGCTGTGGCGGCACCCACGGGCTCAACCTATGTTTTAAAAGAGGAATGCCGGAGTCTCTACCGCGTACGGGGGAGTGGGGGCTTCCCCTGCCCCGGGGCTTAACCCGGTGAGCCTAGACACGATGGAGCCATGGCTAAGCCACTACGGTAACAGGGCGGATGCCACGGTGCTCAAGGCGGGCTTCGGGCAAGGGCTCTTTATTCCCTTCCTGTAAAGGGTTGGGGCGGGGGGACTGCGCAACCTAAGATCGGTGGCGGAGTTCCCGGGAGTAGAGCGGGATAAACTGAGTAAAGGATGGTGGGCCCGTTCCCGGTACCGCTGTTGGAGGGCCTCAGGGTTTCCCCCCTCGGGGTAGTCCCCAAGAACAAGCCACCTCTCCTATCCAAAAGGAGCGTCGGTGAACGACGATATCGACAGGGATCTGTGCTTGGTCTCTTATGCATCATTCGACCGGGCGGTCGAGCTGGTAAGCAGGGCCGGGCGCTGATGGCTATTGTGGATATTGAGGCCGTGTTTCGGCTGCTTCCGGTCCACCCGGCTTGTCATCACCTGTTGGGGTGCTTCTTCGAAGGGGGATATTTCGTGGACTTATGCCTCCCGATGGGATGTTCCATCTCTTGCGCTTACTTCGAGAAAATCAGTTCCTTTCTCAAATGGGTGGTGCAGGTTGAGTCGGGGAGTGGAGCGGTGGTGCACTACCTGGATGACTTTCTCTGCGTGGGGCCGGCGGGATCCCCTGCGTGCCTGCACGTGCTGAGAACCGTCGAATGGGTGGCGGGCCACTTCGGGGTGCCGCTGGCAGCGGATGAAACGGAAGGCCCGATGGCCTGTCTTAGTTTCCTGGGGCAGGAGATAGATTCGATGCTCGGGGAGTGTTGGCTGCCGGTAGCGAAACTGGAAGGGCTGCGGTGTATGGTGGCGGCGGTGGCGCGAGCGCGCAAGGTTACCCTGCGTCAATTGCAATCGCTGGTTGGAATGCTCAACTTTGCATGCCGGGTGATCCCAATGGGTAGGGTATTTAGCCGCAGCCTGTCAGCTGCGACGGCGGGGGTGCGCTCCCCGCACCATTTCATTTGGGTGTCGGCGTCCATGCGGGCCGACTTGGCGGTATGGGATACCTTCCTGTGGGACTTCAATGGGACAGTGTTTTACCGGCAGGAGGGTGTATCGGCGGCGGAATTGTAACTGTTCACTGACGCACCGGGTAGCGTGGGCTTTGGGGCCTACTTCGGGGGGAAATGGTGTGCGGAGAGATGGCCGGAGGCATGGGGGCTGAGCCCCCTCATGCATAACCTGGCTTTCTTGGAACTGTTCCCGCTGTTCGTTGCGATGGCACTGTGGGGAGAAGGGCTGAGGGATCGGAAGGTGGTCTTTTTCTCGGACAACATGTCCGTAGTGCACGCAGTCAATAACCAGTCCGCGGCATCGAAACCAGTGGTTAATACCACCTTTAACATCCTGTATCCTTAGACGGGGATTATACCGTCCACGCTGAATAAAGTAGAGCTCTTATGTAGCTCTACCGTATGTGAGTGTTTTTCCTACAGTTACCCAGCACAAATATTTGCCCTATTATATATACTGTTATATATACTGTATTGCACTATTATTTTTTCTCTGTTTTATTACTCCGAGGTATTTACCAATTCTCCCTCGCAGAAGTGTATGTACGTATTACCCTTGGGCGCAGTATACGCCATATTTTATATATCTCCGCTTATAATCCAAGTGAGACTCAGGAACAAGGAAATTATAAATCCACAAGCAAGGTTTCCAGCAGGTAAAGTAATACAGCAGTATCCCAACAGCAATCCCAATAACTGGACGACACACAGTTTCAGGAGCAGAACTCCACAGTGCTCCCATGCAAGGGAGGAGTTTTTAACAATTAGTACAGTATCCAATCTGGGATTAGTAACCTCCCACACATCTCCTCCCCTCAGCTTACATCATAATTCCCTTATACTGTACCCAAATTCCCCCAGTTCCTGGATGTACCCCTAAACCTAGGGGTACCCCTTTAAATGTCACATCCCCTGGTGGCCCTGATCTGGGTGAGCAACATATCTAAAAATCACCCAGATCGGACCACGGGTTCGGGAAATTTATGGAGGTACTAAAAAGACAGACCGTGCTGGATACAACAGCCGAATTGGGTTCCATGCGATGGGGCCCTGTGGTCGGTCGCCGTATAAGGGAACATTTTACACGAACGGCTAAGGTTACAGGGATTAGGTAGGATTCACATGAATCCCCTCGTTCGGTTGTTTCTGTCTACCGAACGAGGGGCCGTTCAGTAGTTTGGAACCGAACGGACCGGGCTTGTGGAGGTCTCAGCGGTGTTCGCCTAGTCGAGTGTCCGATTTGGGTTCCAGACACTCGACTGCAAAGCACCGCTGTTCGGGAGTTTGTAAAATGGCCGCCACCACGTGTTCGTTTCCGAATGGCGGCCACCCCGAGACAAAGGACCTACTGCATATCTTGGTAATTAGCTGCTCGCAACATTGTTGCCATGGGTAATTGAGGGCACACTTCACACAGGGGAGGTCTGATTGTTCGTTAGTTTCATTCCCTTAGTTTACTCGAATGATTCTACCGAACAATCGGATAAATACATTTCTTTTAAACACATATAAAACTGGCAGGTTATACGAATACAGTTATTCACACGAAATTTGTAGGACAGCCCAGGGCCATCCGCTACAGAAAGTTGGTTGTACACCTGGCCAAGTCCAAGACGGACGTCAAAGGGGTGGGCCAGGACGTGACGCTGTGGGCCCTGCCGGGCTCCGCGCTGTGTCCAGTGGCCACGGTGGCAGAGTACGTGGCCAGGAGGCCGGCGGGCGGGGGATCGTTCTTGGTACACGCGGACGGGTCCTCCCTGTCCCGGTTCCAATTCACCAAAGTCTTTCAGTCGGGCCTGGGGAAACTGGGTTTACACGCGGATAGGTTTGGGATGCATTCCTTCCGCATCAGGGCGGCCGCGGAGGCCACACGCCTGGGTTTGGGGGATGATTTAGTGAAACAGATTAGGAGATGGGAGTCTGTGAGGTTCCGTTCCTATGTTCGTTTGGGCTTATTGGATTAAGATATAAGGCTAACAAGGCATTTGGGTGGAGGCGTTTTTTGCCGACCTCCTGGAAAGTGTCGCCGAAGGCAAATGTCTTGTAAGCTTCGCAATAGATACATCGCTGGCTATGGAAAGAATGGTCCCATGCCATCTGTAATTAAATTGGGTCTGCAGCATGCCAGGTGGCGGTACACTTCTGTTAGTTATATGAGGATGTGAATTTATTTATTTTAAACTTTTTAGGGGGGAATCGCTGGGTAGTAAAAACTGGCTATTTGATACACACCCACAGCCAAAGGTTTGTTTTTAACAATGTATGCTAGCAGAGAGCACATCCGGATCTATAGTTTAACAATCAAGTCCTTATTTTCAGGATTCAGACCTGGAATTCAGCTATTCTGGTTTTAAATTTTAAAAAAATCTGGTGGATTTAAATGCACTCAGATGTTGCTTTGCGAAATGAGAACATTTTGTAAACAATGTCTGGATTTTGTAAATAAATGTATTAGAGGGTGCCAAATACCAGTATTAAATTGTATACATACCATAATAAAATTATTAGTGGTCAGAGAATCAATATAAAGGGCAAAATATATATCCCTCTATATTGCATTTATTATATTAAAAACACACCAAAAACAATAAGAAGCATACTCACAAACATGAATGCACATATATCCAAACCACTCAGTAGAAAGTTGCTTCCAAGGGGCACATCAACCATTGGTGTAGATTTTGTCTGAAGTTCCAAGACAGATCTATATGAAATTTGCAAATCCAGACAAGGGGCATTCAGACATTAGTGATATATCTGTTACACATTTTAAGGAACATTTTTATAGAAACAATGTTGTTTGTAAGCATTAGTTTTCTGTAAAAATAGCCAAGCAGGTGACTCATATAATTTAGTTTTTAAATCTATTTAGAAGCCCAAGTTGTGTGCATTTTACTCCAGGTTAAATATCTTTGTCTCTGGATATGTGTTTTACAAGTTTCAAAATACTAGAAATACCTGTTGAAGTGGTTATGATGCTGAAATTGCGCAATAATAAATTGCTTACTGCTTACTCACCGGCCACTAAACTAGCAATATAATGTAGATAATTGTAGAATATGCTAGCTTTAGTGTACCTATAATCTTAATTGTATTAATGACAGGAGGCAAGTATTTGCTTAAGTCTCTCTTTACTAGGACTCCACAGCAGCACAGAAAAACAACCAATCAGAAAAAAGTTAGTTACTATAAAACTCCCCTCCCCATGCATCATTTCCTCTTCCAAGCTGCGACAAAACAGAACAAAAGGCAGAAAATATAATGGGGAAGAAACAAAGCCCTAGATACGATGAATACAACAATGTCCACCATCCGAGAAGAACTGACAAAACAGATAGCGTTGTAAACTGAAACTAGAGAAAAACAGAATCAAACAGGTTGATTATCCAATGAAATGTACTCTGAATAAACATGTTGGTACCCAATGTAGCAACCAAAAGTACCTTAATATGTAGATATCCCAACCCTACTTATGCAAAAACAGACATAAGAACAGGTGACAGGTAGCAGAGACAACAAGCAGAGTTGCATACGTACCTGATTAATCCAAACTATTAAAATTAAACAAGGGAGGGATAAGAATGGGTGGGAAATACTCGCCTCCTGTCATTAATAAAATTAAGATTATAGGTACATTAAAGCTAGCATAATCTACAATTTTATAACATGACAGGAGGCTTCATATTTGCTGTTTGTTCAGAGAGAACGAAATAACACACATATATATTATATATTTTTTAATATTTTTATATATATTTTATTTTTTAACATATCTTTTTTTATTATATATATATATATATATATATATATATATAAAGAGAAAAATAATCTTGCACTCCACTCCCAAGGTATGAATGCCCGGTGCTTGTCCAGCAAAATACAAAGAATCCAAATAAGATAGCACTCCCAGGACTTATAAATAAGTCCTGGGAGTGCTATCTTATTTGGATTCTTTATATATATATATATATATATATATATATATATATATATATATATATATATATATATATATATATAATAAAAAAGATATGTTAAAAAATAAAATATATATAAAAATATTAAAAAATATATAATATATATGTGTGTTATTTCGTTTTATATATATATATATATATATAAATATAATCAATATCATTATAGATGTATTTTGGAAAATGTATGTGTGTATGTACAGCAGCTAAAACTTTCCCAAACCAGAGTCTCTACTTTTTGGTGGTTAATGCAAGTAAAACTGGGGATGTAGGGTAGCAGCGCTTAACCCTTAAAATCCTTGTGTGGAGTCCAATGGAGCCAATATAAAGGAGAAAACAAAATGGGACAGGAATACTATTATAGTGTAGTATGTCTAACAGCAGAGGCAGAACATAAGGAAAAAATATATTGCACTCACACTTTTCTGGAGCTCAAGATCAGCTCCAGATCACAGTGTATGGATGGTACAATCTCCGTCTGTGGATGTTAGGATGGTCCTGATTTCCTCTGGTATCGTATCCCTGTGCCAATAATCCAAGTGGTGTATTCCAGATGATGCTCTAGTGATATATATATGATATAAAAGAACAGGAATATTGTTCTCTGTATATAATTAAACAAATAAAATAAAGAGAGAAATATACTCACAATGGATGAGCAAATAGGGATTGCTCAGTCCTTTACAGCATAGGTGGTTTGTTCCCCACCCGGGAATGTGAGATACAGCTTCTCCAATGAAGGTCCAGGGGTGCAAAAATGCAGATTAATTTTATTAAACAAATAAAAAGTAAGTAACACACTAACGTGTTTCACCTATACAGAAGGCTTTTTCAAAGTGCTACAGAGTAGGGGACCTTCATTCTTAAATAGATTAGAAATGGAAAAAAAAAATCAATGTGAAGGTCTTCTACTCTGTAACACTTTGAAAAAGTGGTACTATGTTACTTACTTTTTATTTGTTTAATAAAAATAATCTGCATTTGCACCCCTGGACCTTTTTTTTTTGGAAGCTGTATCTCACATTCCCGGGTGGGGGACAAACCACCTATGCTTTAAAGGACTGAGCAATCCCTATTTGCTCATCCATTGTGAGTATATTTCTCTTTATTTTATTTGTTTTATTAATACAGAAAACACTATTCCTGTTCTTTTATATCATATATAATCTATCACTGGAGCATCATCTGGAATACACCACGTGGATTATTGGCACAGGGATACGATACCAGAGGAAATCAAGACCATCCTAACATCCACAGACTGGGATTGTACCGTCCATACGCTGTAATCTGGAGCTGATCTTGAGCTCCAGAAAAGTGTGAGTGCAATATATTTTTTTCCTTATATTCTGCCTCTGCTGTTATAGACATATTACACTATATTAGTATTCCTGTCCCATTTTGTTTTCTCCCTTCTATTGGACTCCACACAAAGATTTTAATTGTTAAGCACTGCTTCCCTACATCCTCCGTTTTACTTAGACAGTGTATTTGTGTGTGTATGTATATATATATGTGTGTGTGTGTGTATATATATATATGATTTTTAACTGTTTTAATATTTTATTTTACAGCCAGCAGGAGGACTATCTGTCATTCCAAGCAGTCCCCCTACTGGCAATGCTGTGGACAGCTATGCCGTCTATGTGTTCGTGAGGTCCTCGCAAGGACCTCACGGTCACATGGCCCAGGAGGGCCAGATCGGAAGCAGGGGGACTCCCTGGGATGCCAGATGAGACCCCCAACCGTGATCCCCGGCATGGGATCGCCAGCGACCGGGTAAGTACATAGGACAGCGGGGACGTTCTATGCCGCCCGCCGGCGTTTAGGACCTGGTCTCCAAGGATGGCATAGAATGCCTGCCGCCCTTAAGGGGTTAAGCATCATTGTTGCAGAAAAATCGATAAATAGACCCATACAATAGAAATGGTCTGGAGACAAGCATAACTAATATGCTGCCTGCATGAGGGCCTCTTTAGTGCTATAATAGTAAAGACATGCAATCATATCTCTAGGCACTCAATAGCCAGATTGTGGTGTTTGGGCACCCGCTAGGCTCTGTCCATGGGTATGGAGAAGTGTGTTGAAAAGAAAATGCAGGTTAGACTGTAGGTACTATACAGTGACGGTTTCGAGGATTCCTCTGATCCTAACAGATTGCCACAATATATTCTCTATATCTGTTAACTTCAGCTGAAAGCTTTTGTAAATGACTCAGTATCTTCACCTTGTCCAAAACGTAATAATGTACACTACATAGCCCGTTCATTATTGATTCTAGGTGGTCTGTGCATTCACTCAGGGACTGTACAGCCTTGTATATGTCTGATGTAATTATTTAAAATCAGTCTGCAGGGTAGCTCTGAGAGTTTGAAGCATTTGGTGGGTTTTTTGTTCTGACTCTGGATAGTTCTCTGATAACTAAGCTAGTATTTTGGATTCTGAGGCAGTATCTAAGAGCACAGCTCTGGGTGGTCACCATCTTGGGCCATTCCACAATGGTCTGGTCAACGTTGGCCTGAGGTCCTTGGAGTAAAAGTAGTTTTACAATGGCAATATTGTGCCCTCTGTGTGGGCCTGTAATGAAAAGGTTTATTTCATATTGATCTGCTTTTCTGCACACAGTAGTTATGCATCGCTAGACTGCTGCACACAATATATTAATTGAAAGTTGTAATGATAACATAAAAAACTACACAATTAGAAAAGTTGTTATGAGAACTTTGAACATAAAGTTGCTAGAGGAACATAAGAAACTAAACAATAATAAAAGTTGTTATGAGAACTTTACAACTTTTATTATTGTTTAGTTTCTTATGTTCCTCTAGCAACTTTATGTTCAAAGTTCTCATAACAACTTTTCTAATTGTGTAGTTTTTTATGTTATCATTACAACTTTCAATTAATATATTGTGTGCAGCAGTCTAGCGATGCATAACTACTGTGTCTTGGACATCTGGCCAATTATTCAAGCTAAAGCAACATCATGTTCTTATGAGAAGCTGCACACCTGTACTCATACTGCTGCACATGATCCTTGTTACGTCATCTGTTGCTAAAAACCCTATTAAGGAGGAAAATTTTGGTAGACACTCAATTGTAAGCAGACATTTTTTGCAGGGGATAACCTGTTTAAGACTTCTTATAAGGCTGGCCAGGCTTTCCAGCCTAGAGTGTGGACCTGGATGATGTGCCTCAATCTGTGACGTATCAGTGATTTTTTTTTTTTTTACATCCCAGATATAGCATGTCCGAAGTTATTGTAAAAAAGATTTGATGTCAGAAGCTATAGCAAACAGGTCCCAGTACAAGGAAAGTAAAAGTGCCTGCAAAGGGGATGGATTGTAAGGTGGCCTAGTCGCTGAAGTATGTGTGTGTGTGTGTGTATATATATTTTTTTTTATATATATATATATATATATATATAAAATATTCAGGGATATAATTAGAATGTGTGTGTGAACAGGTTGATGATCCAAGGAGAAATCTGATTGGTTGAACGTAATTTACATAAATTTTCTTTCAACCAAAATAATATGTAACTATGTAACAGACACACATTACTGCTCAGATTGATGCGTAATCATTAAAGGACCACTATAGACACCCAGACCAGTTCAGCTCAATGAAGTAGTCTGGGTGCCACGTCCCTCTAGTTTTAACCCTGCAGCTGAAACCATAGCAGTTTCAGAGAAACTGCTATGTTTTACTGAGGGTTAATCCAGCCTCTAGTGGCTGTCTCACTGACAGCCGCTAGAGGTGCTCCTGCGATTCTCACTGTCAAAATCACAGTGAGAAGATGCTGGACCTCTATAGGAAAGTAATGCTTTCCTATGGACGGTTTGAATGTGCCACGCATGCGCATTTGGCGCTGACGTCGGCAGGGGGAGAAGAGGTCACCAGCGTAGAGGAGAAGGGTAAGTGGCTGAAGGGGTTTTAGTCCCTTCAGCCCAGCGGGAGGGGGCCCCTTAGGGTGGGGGTGGGACCTAATGACCCTATAGTGCCAGGAAAACGAGTTTGTTTTCCTGGCACTACAGTGGTCCTTTAACCAGGAATGCACTGGAGAGGATGACATGCTGGGAACTCTTGCATAGCATCTAAACATTAAAGGGACACTATAGTCACCAAAACAACTACAGCTTATTGAATTTGTTCTGGTGAACAAATCATTACCTCCAGGCTTTTTGCTGTAAACACTGTCTCTTCAGAGAAAATGCAGTGTTTACATTACCGCCTAGTGATAACTTCACTGGCCACTCCTCAGATGGCTGTTAGAGATCTTTCCTGGGTCATGGCTGCCTAAAATGCATCCAAACATTCAGTGTCTCCTCCCTCTGCATGCAGACACTGAACTTTACTCATAGAGATTCATTGATTCAATTCATCTCTATGAGGAGATGCTGATTGGCAAGGGCTGTATTTAAATCATGCTGGCTCTGCCCCTGATCTGCCTCCTTGTCAGTCTCAGCCAATCCTATGGGGAAGCATTGTGACTGGATCAGGCTACCACTTCTGATGAGGTCAGCAGACTGCTTGGTTTTTTTTCTGAGTCTAACAGCATGCAAAATTACAGTTTCTGTCTTGAATACAGTAAGATTTCTATATTTATGAGGGGCCCCGGGGGGCTAGATGGTGGTTTTAACACTATAGGGTCAGGAATACATGTTTGTGTTCCTAACACTATAGTGCTCCTTTAACCCTTTAACGCCGTTACGACGTTCTATGCCGTCACGCTTTAAGTGGGTTTTAAAGCCGTTGCGACGGCATAGAACGCCGTAACGGCTTTGAGCCCTGGAGTGCCCGGTATACTTACCTTACCGGCGCTCCGCTTCGGGAGGACTGCCTCACAGCCCAGGCAGCCCCCCCATGGCAAATCAGGCACCGGAGGCCATGTGATCGCTCTCAAAGAGCGATCACATGGCCCCCTATAGCTGGCTGTGGATCTGCCAGCAGGGGGACTGTCTAAATTATTAGACAGTCCCCCTGCTGGTAGGTAGTGTAAAAACAAAAATATTAGACATGTTTAAAAATAAAATAAATATATTTATATATATATATATATATATATATATAATATATGTATATATATATATATATATATATATACATATATTATATATATAATATATATGTAAATTTTATATATTTAACGTCATACATAGGGTATTTTAATACTAATATAAGTACATACCCGTATATACTCGAGTATAAGCCGACCCGAATATAAGCCGAGGCCCCTAATTTTTCCCCAAAAAACTGGGAAAACGTATTGACTCGAGTATAAGACTAGGGTGGGAAATGCAGCAGCTACTGGTAAATTTCTAAATAAAATTAGATCCTAAAAAAAATATATTAATTGAATATTTATTTACAGTGTGTGTATAATGAATGCAGTGTGTGCGTATGAGTGCAGCGTGTGTGTGTATGAGTGCAGCGTGTGTGTGTATGAGTGCAGCGTGTGTGTGTATGAGTGCAGCGTGTGTATGAGTGCAGCGTGTGTATGAGTGCAGCGTGTGTATGAGTGCAGTGTGTGTGTGTGTGAATGCAGTGTGTGTGTGTATGAATGCAGTGTGTGTGTGTATGAATGCAGTGTGTGTGTGTATGAATGCAGTGTGTGTGAGTGCAGTGTGTGTGTATGTGTGCAGAGTGTGTATGAATGCAGTGTGTGTATGAATGCAGTGTGTGCAGGGCCGGTGCAAGGATATTTGCCCCCCCCATATGTCCTGACCTCCCCTCCTCCTCCCTCAGTGGTCCTTACCTCCCCACCCCCGTGTTCCTTCACCCCCCTCCCCCAGTGGTCCTGACTCACCCCTCCCCTAGTGGTCCTTACTTCCCCCTCCCCTCCCCTAGTGGTCCTTACTTCCCCCTCCCCTTCCATAGTGGTCCTTATCCCCCCCTCCCTCCCCTAGTGGTCCTTATCCCCCCTCCCTCCCATAGTGGTCCTTATCCCCCTCCCTCCCATAGTGGTCCTTATCCCCCCCCCTCCCTTCCTCCCATAGTGGTCCTTATCCCCCCCTCCCTCCCATAGTGTTCCTTTTCTCCCCCCCTCCCTCCCATAGTGGTCCTTATCCCACCCCCCTCCCTCCGATAGTGGTCCTTATCCCCCCCTCCCTTCCATAGTGGTATAGTGGTCCTTATCCCCCCCTCCCTCCCATAGTGGTCCTTATCCCCCCCCTCCCTCCCATAGTGGTCCTTATCCCCCCCTTCCCTCCCATAGTGGTCCTTATCCCCCCCTCCCTCCCATAGTGGTCCTTATCCCCCCCCTCCCTCCCATAGTGGTCCTTATCCCCCCCCTCCCTCCCATAGCGGTCCTTATACCCCCCTCCCTCCCATAGTGGTCCTTATCCCACCCCCTCCCTCCAATAGTGGTCCTTATCCCCCCCCTCCCTCCCATAGCGGTCCTTATACCCTCCCTCCCTCCCATAGTGGTCCTTATCCCACCCCCTCCCTCCCATAGTGGTCCTTATACCCCCCCCCCCCTCCCACAGTGGTCCTTATACCCCCTTTTTTTTTTTTTTTTTTTATTATTATTATTTTTTTTTATTATTATTATTTCTTATTTTATTTTTTTTTCGTCCCCCCTCCCTGCTTGATACATGGCAGGGAGGGGGGCTCTCCTTCCCTGGTGGTCCAGTGGCAGTTCAGTGGGGGGGAGAGGGGGGCTGGCAGAGCTGTACTTACGTGTTCTGCAGCTCCTGTCAGCTCTCTCCTCCTCTGCGCCGTCCGTGCAGCTCCCTCTGTCAGCTCCCAGTGTAAGTCTCGCGAGAGCCGCGGCTCTCGCGAGACTTACACTGGGAGCTGACAGAGGTGCTGAACGGACGGCGCGGAGGAGGAGAGAGCTGACAGGAGCTGCAGAACAGGTAAGTACAGCTCTGCCAGCCCCCCTCTCCCCCGGTCTGTATTATGGCAATGCAAATTGCCATAATACAGACCTTGACTCGAGTATAAGCCGAGTTGGGGTTTTTCAGCCCAAAAAATGGGCTGAAAAACTCGGCTTATACTCGAGTATATACGGTATATTAGTATTAAAATACACTTAGAATGACGTTACATATATATAATATACATATATTATATATATAATAGATATGTACACATATATTATATATATAAATACGTCTAATTACAATAATAAATAAATAAAATAATAAAATAAATAAAATATTGAAACAAAATTTAATATAAATTATATATGCATATGTAATTTCATTCTAACTGTATTTTGTTATTAATATATATATTGGTAACAAAATACACTTAGAATGACATTCTATATATATCTATCTATATATAAAATGCAAATAACCGCAAATATATATATATAGATAAATACATATAATCACATAAAAGATTACATTAGTATACACGTAGAATTTCAATACCTATAAATGCATATATATTAAAATTCTATGTGTATATTTAAGTAATCTTTTAACATAATTAGGTGATTTGATTAATTAAAATTTGATTGACATACCTGACAACACAGGGAGAAAGTGCAGAGAATTTAATTCGCAAGCACTATATTTGACCCTGTAACTCTCCAAGACAACATAAAACCTGTACATGGGGGGTACTGTTTTACTCGGGAGACTTCGCTGAACTCAAATATTAGTGTTTCAAATTGGTAAATTGTATTACAACAATGATATTTTAAGTAAAAGTGACGTTTTTTGCATTTTTTACAAACGTACGGCACTTTTATGGACTACTATATTATTGTTGTAATATGTTTTACTGTTTTAAAACACTAATATTTGTGTTTAGTGAAGTCTCCCGAGAATAACAGTACCCCCCATGTACAGGTTTCATGGTGTTTTGGAAAGTTAGAGAGTCACATATAAGGCTTGCATTTCATTTTTTTGACATTGAAATTTGCCAGATTGGTTATGTTGCCTTTGAGAGCGTATGGTAGCCCAGGAATGAGAATTACCCCCATGATGGCATACCATTTGCAAAAGTAGACAACCCGAGGTATTGCAAGTGGGGTATGTCCAGTCTTTCTTAGTAGCCACTTAGTCACAAACACTGGCCAAATATTTGTTTTTTGCTTTTTTAACACAAAAACAAATATGAACGCTAACTTTGGCCAGTGTTTGTGACTAAGTGGCTACTAAAAAAAGACTAAACATACCCCACGTTCAATACCTTGGGTTGTCTACTTTTTCAAATGGTATGCCATTATGGGGGTAATTCTCATTGCTGGGCTACCACACCGTCTCAAAGGTAACATTACCAATCTGGCAAATTTCTATTTGAAAATGGAACGTTCTGTATTTGACCCTGTAACTTTCCAAAACACCATAAAACCTGTTAATGGGGGATACTGTTGTACTCGTGAGACATCGCTGATTACAAATATGTGCATTTTTGTGCAGTAAACCCTAACAGTATTATGACATTCACAGCTAAAATGTCAGACGGAAATGCAAATTTTAAAAAAATCTTATTTTCTCACATTTTTTTATAATTTTATTCATAATGAATTATGTTCCATATATGAATAGTTAATGATAAATTAAAGCCCTGTTTCTCCTGAACAAAATGATATATAATAAGTGTGGGTGCATATAATATGAAAGAGGGGAACTACGGGTGAACAGACATATAGCGCAAATTCCAGTTTTTGTTTACGTTTTGTTTTGATCAGAACGTGCACTATTGACTCCGTCCTGAAGGGGTTAAAAATGGTTTAACAATAAATGGAATGTGGCAGGGGACTGTCAAAACTGTAAACACTTCAATCAAATAAAGCAATTACAGTGCCTACAGTGTACGTCTAAGAAATGTTCTTCACACAGAATAATTTTTTTTAAAAAAAAAATATTATTTGTTACTGTACTGCACTGTTTTTGTCAGTCTCCTGATAGGATGTTTGTTACTGTGTCTCTTGCACAGTAATACACAGCAGAGTCTTCAGTTTTCAGATTATTCATTTGTAACGAGACAATGTTTTTACTGTTGTCCCTGGAGATTGTGAATCTCTGTTTAACTGAATCTTCATAGTACTTGCTACTCCCATCACTATTAATAGTTGATACCCACTGTAACCCCTTTCCAGGGGCCTGTCTAACCCAGCTCATCCAGTAGCTGATGAATGTGAATCCTGAGGCTGTACAGGACAGTGTGTGAGAGGCTCCGGGTTTTATCAGCACTGGGTCTGATTGCACAAGCTGGACATCACAATGAACTCCTGGAAGACATAAAGAACATTATGATACATAATATTTGAGAATCATGACATCTGGAAGTTTTTAAAACTCTCAAGTGCAATATGTCACCTGATAAACATATGACGTATATTAACAGGCCTAGAGTAGTCCTCATATCTCCTGCTGAGTTATTGTCTAGTCAGCAGTTCAGGGATTTACAGTTCTAGATCAAGACAGACTGACCTCATTTTTATATACAGCTGGAACATCTGTAACTCGCAGAGCAAATTATTCTACTTTATTTGCATAGCATTCTTATTTATAGGGCAATTCTGTGAATTCTTTGTAGTTGTACTCAATCTAAAACTTGTGGTTTATTTATTTCTCATTTTATATGTCATTTACTTTTATTTATATATATATATATATATATATATATATATATATTAGTTTTGTTTGTTTGTTATATTTTCATTTAATTAGTTATATATGCAATAAATAAATTATTTCTTACAACATCAAACCACTAAGCAATATATATATACATATATATATATATATATATATATATATATATATATATATATATATACACATATACAACGACAGTCCCGGATGGGGACTGAAACTTTGATCCTCTTTGACTATATAAATACACAAAAATAAGTCCTGCGTTCAGACTCCCGCTACTCCTGGGCAGCAGCAATGACCATAGCACACATCAGCCCCAATACATACTAGAAAAAAGTTACGTGTGCACTACCCTAAATCAATATGCATATATAAATAAAGGTTTTTAGTTCCACTCCAATGGCCATTAGATGTAAGCCCATCTGCTAAGTCAAGGCAAGGTATTTGGAATGTACAAGTAACTTTTTTGTATGATCTTTGACTATATGCTTCAGAATTCACCAAATCCTGATGAAAGTCCGGATGACTTTCTGAACATTGGTGAATAAAGTTTGCAAATTAAGAAGACCAGTGAGTGCAGTTCTTCGTGTGTGTATGTGTGTATATATATATATATATATATATATATATATATATATATATATTAACCATTTTGATACACAGTCCCTTCTTTCAAGGGCTCACATGTAATTGGAAAAATTAACAAAATTGTAGCTAAAATGTTAAAGGACCACTATAGTGCCAGGAAAACAAACTCGTTTTCCTGGCACTTAAGTGCTCTGAGGGTGCCCCCACCCTCAGGGTCTCCCTCCCGCTGGGCTGGAAGGGGAGAAAAGGGTTAAAACGCTTACCTTTCTCCAGCGCCGAGCTCCCTCGGCGCTGGAGACTCTCCTCCTCCTTTGGACGTCACCAACTGAATGCGCATGCACGGAAAAAGCAGCGCGCGCATTCAGTTAGTCCATAGGAAAGCATTCTCAATGCTTTCCTATGTACGCTGGCATCTTCTCACTGTGAAAATCACAGGGTTAACCCTAGAGGGACCTAGCACCCAAACCACTTCATTAAAGTGGTCTGGGTGCCTACAATGGTCTTTTAAGGTGTAATACTTTTCAAGAATCCTTTCCAGACAATGACTGCATGATGTCTGGAATGCATGAACATCACCAAATGCTGGGTTTCCTCCTTTGTGATGTTTTGCCAGGCCTTTGCTGCAACTGCCTTCAGTTCTTGTTTGTTTGTGGGTCTCTCTGCCTTACATTTTGCCTTCAGCAAGTAAAATTCATGCTTGATCGGGTTGAGATCAGGTAATTGACACGGACAATGCAGAATATTCCACTTTTTTTGTCTTAAAAACTCCTGTACAGATGGACAGATTGCCAATCTGTAAAGTGAAGCACTGTCCAATTAACTTTGCTGCGCAGGCAATTTATCCCTATAAACTTCAGAAATCATCTGGCTGCTTCTGTCCTCTTGTCACATCAATGCCCAGTGCCATTAGAAGCTATGCATGCCCATGCCACCACACTGCGTCCACATTGTTTTAGAGATGATGTGATATGCTTTGGATCATAAGCCATTCCAAACTTTCCCCATATTTTTTAATTTCCATCATTCGGGTACAGGTTTCATCTGTCCAAAGAATGCTGTTCCAGAACTGGGCTGGCTTTTTCAGATAGTTACATAATCTGGCATTTCTATTCTTGAGGCTTATGCATGGTTTCAATAGTAAAAAACAGAATATAGGTCACGCCAAAAAACTAAAAACCATGCGTACTTACATAAAATGAATAAGAATGGAATAAAGTCCTGATAAAATATGTAAGAGTTATAACAGTCCAAGTTTGATTGAAGAGGTAATTAAAATCAATAGACCTTAATGGATCCGAGGAAGTCAGGTATCCAGATGATTCCAATAGTGTAAAGCTGTAGGGAAGATGACGGTGGTGGTAATAACAGTCCTTCTTACTCACCTATTTTAGAGCTTTAGCCAGCTCAGGAGTATATAGCATTCAGTGGCGTTGATCCCCCACTGGTAGGATATAGGTGTTGGTAGATACAGGTTCTCGGTATAGAGAGACAAAGAGAAACAAATAGTGCTCTTTGTATACAGCAGTATCAGATAAGAATATAAAAGGTATAATACTCGCATATAAGTGAGCAGGAATACACTGCTCACTATATTGGCGTAGGTGGTATAATCCCCACCTGGGATTCTTGGGTGAGTGAATAATCCAAAGTTTGCAATGACCAGGTAAAAGTAGTATATATATATATATATATATATAAAATGAAGGTATATGGCACAAGCACAGTGTTAGGGGCCAATATTCCTTTAATAGTAAATAATAATATACAGATAAAAAAAACAGGCAAACGCGTTTCACCAATAAATGGCTTCATCAAGTGTCTAATTAACTTTGCTGCTCAGACAATATATCCCTATAAACTTCAGAGCCTTCAAGCCACTTGATGAAGCCATTTATTGGTGAAACGCGTTTGGCTGTTTTTTATATGTATCTTATTTACTATTAAAGGAATATTGGCCCCTAACACTGATACAACTACCATTTGCACTATTATGCATGGTTTCACCCCATAGTGCATCCTCTGTATTTGCTCTCCTGACGTTTTCTCTTTATGGTAGCCTATTTGTGTTGCAGAGCACACCAGCACATTTTTATCAGAATGTACCAAACTGCTGATTTAGCATCTATTAATGTTCCTGCTGTCTCTGTTTTACCTGCTTACTTGATGAAGAAATAATTAAGGAATAGACCACACCTGTCCATGAAACAGCTTTTAAGTCAAATGTTCAATTACTTTTGGTTCCTTGAAAAAGAGGAGACTACATATTAAAGAGCTGTAATTTCTAAAACCTTCCTCCAATATGGATATGAATAACCTCAAATTAAAGTTGAGAGATTGCTCTTTAAGCCCTTTTTAATTATTTAATTGTAACTTGAATTTATTTTGGTAAACAGACAACATAACAAAACTTGTGTCAGTGCCCAAATGTTTCCAGACCTAGCTGTATATCAAGGTCAAAAAAAGCAATTTAAAATCAGTTTAAGTTGTGCCACAGAATTGCAAAATTCCAAATGAATCAAACCATATACTAAATGTAACCTCTTATTTTACCTTAAAGATTCTTCACATGTTAATGTTCATTATTTATCTCGGTTTTGTAGTGATTATTGTTTTTGTAAGAAAATTCTTACAAATATCGTTATCTATAATATTAGTACCGTATATACGCGAGTATAAGTCGAGTTTTTGGGCACATTTTTTGTGCTGAAAAACCCCAACTCGACTTGTACTCGAGTCAATGTCTGTATTATGGCAACTTACATTGCCATAATAGACAAGGGGATGTGGGGGCTGGCAGAGAGCTACCTTTTCTGCCAGTCCCCCTCCTACACAGTGCACACCACTGGACCACCAGGGAGTGAGAGCCATGTATCAAGCAGGGAGGAGGGACGAAAAAAATATATAAATAATAATAAAATAATAATATTTAAAAAATAATAAGTTAAGACAATGTATGTTTTTATAAACCAAATTTAAAGCATCTCTCCATTGTTTATAGCTAATCTGAATGTCAAGGTCCCTCTGCCATTTTTTTTTTATAGCTTCCAGGGGTTTGTCTGGGTCCTTCGATAAGAGTCTTATCCCCATGGCTAACAGTTTATTTGGTGAGTCTTTACTAAGTTTATTTTCCAACCAAATTATTTGATTGGATATTTCTCTGACCACATAATGCTGACAGAAACCTTTTAACCTTAGATTATTAAAAACCTCCTTATTCTCTATACTATAGCTCTGTTTTAAGGCTTGAAAATCCATCCAAGAATTTTTATCTAGTAGATCTTGTATTCTATGTACCCCCTTTTCTGTCCATCCTTGCAAATTAACATTGGACATATAATATGATAGATTCATTAGTGGCAAGGAGGGAATTAACTTATTATGTAGACCTATTAGGTGTCTAATTTTCTCCCAATCTTTTAGAGTGCCATTCAAAACAGCACTATGAGAGATAAACTTGTGTGGATCATCGTTTTTTGACTTAATCGTCCAGAAAAGTGGGCTCAAATCTGAAAACGGACCCTCAATATAAGATAGATCTTGTTCTAACTTGTACCACATCTAATTTTTAGCTTCGTTTAATTGAATAATAAATGTGTAAAACTTGAGGCTTTTTGGTAGTCTCTTAAAATGGGAACCCCCAATCCACCTAATTTTACTTTTAAAGATTGCCGATTCAAGCTTATTCTCGGGGGTTTATCTAGCCATATATATTTATTAATAATAGATTGTGCTAATGTCAGCCAACTATCTGGACAAGGTAAAGGGACCATTCTAAATAGGTAAACCCATTTTGGTATTATATAGGACCTAATTACATTGATACGGCCCTACCACGAAATTTCAAGATTTTTACATTCCTTCAGTTTCTTTGCTGTATATTTAAGGAGTGGCAAAACATTGAGTTCCATTATTCTGTTCACTTCATTTGCAATTTCGATCCCTAAGTAGTTTACTGATAAATCTGCCCACGTAAATTGTAGATTATGCTAGCTTTAGTGTACCTATAATCTTAATTTTATTAATGACAGGAGGCGAGTATTTGCTTAAGTCTCTCTTTACTAGAACTCCGCAGCAGCACAGAAAACAACCAATCAGAAAAAAGTTAGGTACTATAAAACTCCCCTCCCCATGCATCATTTCCTCTTTCAAGCTGCGACAAAACAGAATAAAAGGCAGAGAACATCATGGGGAAGAAACGAAGTCCTAGATACGATGAATGTAACGATGTCCACCATCCAAGTGTAACCGTCAAACTAGATAGTGTAGATGGACTGTAAACTGAAACGAGAGAAAAACAGAATCGAACAGGTTGATTATCCAATGAAATGTACTCTGAATAAACATGTAGGTACCCAACGTAGCAACAAAATTAACCTAATATATAAATATCCCAACCCTACTTATGGAAAAAAAAACACGGACATAAGGAACAAGCGACAGGTAGCAGAGACAACAAACAGAGTTGCATACTTACCTGATAATCTAAACTATAACCTTAAACAAGGGAGGGACAAGAATGGGTGGGAAATACTCGCCTCCTGTCATTAATAAAATTAAGATTATAGGTACACTAAAGCTAGCATAATCTACAATTTTATAAGGCTTCGTATTTGCTGTTTCAACGCTCAGTTCACCAATCCAACGCTGTTTGTGTCGCTGGTAATTATTCCAGGAAATATCAGAGTAATCCTAATTGGACCTTCCAAATACGATAGATGACAGCCGACGGGTCAAAGAAGATGCCAACCGACGAAGAATCTCAGATACGGAAAAAAAGAACCATCCACCGGTAAATCCATTGTACGTGGTGTAGCAACCT
This sequence comes from Pelobates fuscus, assembly GCF_036172605.1. Classification (NCBI taxonomy): domain Eukaryota; kingdom Metazoa; phylum Chordata; class Amphibia; order Anura; family Pelobatidae; genus Pelobates; species Pelobates fuscus. The sequence goes on along the minus strand of NC_086321.1, from coordinate 189,293,354 downwards.
GTTTCCTAGAAGTCGGTCCATGAGCTGGTAGGCTGACCTATTAGCCACATTCCTGTAGTTGTATAACTTCGAAATCCGATCTAGGACCTAGGGTCGCGAGGAGAAAACTGACACCAAGTCTCAACTCATGACCCGTAAGGCGGCTCCTCCGATCGTGCCAGGGCCATTCGGCGATGCGGCCTTGCAGGGAGATCTCCAATTCCAAGGAATGCACCGAAGACCACCACCAAAATCGCAAAAGTAATCGAGGAGGAACTTTCGTACCTTCCTGTTCCACCCGGTGGGGTGTCACATCCGAGCATAAATTCATAATGCAGGCAATAGTGTGGCCAAAACAGCCGCATACTAAGTGATTCCAATATTCCAAACGGACTGTGTAAACTTCGGACGCCGTAGAGAAAAGGCTCCAAAGGACGTCCATTCAGGGTTCCGAACTGAACTTGGGTGGAGGAACGGTGGTCGACTATTCTGGGAATAGGGAATCCCAGAAATCTTCAAAGGAATGGAAAGTGCAAACAGGAACGCAGATTCCCATCCAGAAATGCCCCCGTCCAAGAGTGAAAGATGTTTGTGTAGGAGTCGTGGTATACCAGGTACCACCATAAGGTCTCGTAGGTCTCCTCGACGATAGTTGAAGAGTAGGGTAGCGCGAATCCAACAATCCTCCCGTGAGGAATAACTAGAGTATAGACGGAGGGTCCTCCATCTCCGAACCCTGATCACCAGGTATGCGTTTCGAGGAGACGGGGCAGTCCTGCCATCTTATCCCAAGATCTGATGACCGGGGAGGTCAAGACAAACCGGGTTTCCCGGTCTTATCATGTGAACCATACGTACGGTTTGTACCTTCAGAGCGGGTAATAGGCCCTCCTTAATCCTGTTACCCGAGCAAGGCAGAGCCCGTTTGCTCCATGTAGGTCCCCGTATCTCCTGCCGCCTAAATATGGGAGAAAAACTGTCTGAGCAGTTGTTACAATGGTCTGGATATCCAAAAACAGAAAGCAATCCTCTGCTTTCTATGGTGCCGAATATACCCAAACCTGCACTCACATAATACCTGAGTTCCATCCGATAGCCGAACCATCTCCAGGAATGTGTATAAATAAGCGGGAGTCACCCCTCGTTATACCTCTGTGAGAAAATCCCTCCATTGCAGGAGATAGACTAGAGGAATCCAGTCTAAATATGGATATCTTGCTTGAACCAGGCAGTCCTCTATATCGGAACCAGTAGCACGGACGTCAGATCTACTTGAATGCAGGAGGGACGCCCCTCCATGTAGTCCTCGATGTCTTGCACAGGCACAAGCCTGTGTGATGAACAAACGGATGGCACCGTAGAGCGTCGAGTGTATGAGAGAGCCGCGCTCTCTACTAATGTGATCAAATAACGTGCTAACGTCCGGCTGATAGTCTGAGCGGGCCGTACCCGTAAATAACCAAACAGTAGAGTCTGCATCCGTGACCGTACCTCTCTATGAGAATGTTTCCTCCAAACATGACCCCTGTATCCAGCTCAGTCCCTGGCTGAGGGAGAGGGAGGGGTGCGCCCTCTAATAACAAATCAGTGTCCGGTTCCGTATCTGAGAGGGGTTCGCTCTCTGCTCCAGAAGATAAAATGTCCTCGGATCGAAGTGATGGAGGGCCGCACCCTCCTGTGATCCAAGCTAGAGTCCCTAGAGACACAGGGTGACCAACTAAGGGTACACCAAATACGAGTATCAGCATAAGGCTGAGGATAATCTACGGGAAAAACGATGGCAAAACTATCAACTGACCGTCCGGATCCCGTGCGCACGCGCGGGTTCCAGGCAGACCGTTGGTAGTCTGAGGAAAGCAGGAGACGTTCTCCGCAATCCACGAGCACCCGGGAGGTCGGAGGAGGTCAAGTCAGGCCTCTCGACGACCCGAGCAAAAGGAAAAGAAGGTCACGAAAAAACGAAAAAGACAACAATAACGTAGGTATGAGTAAAAACGCAAATTCTATCTCAGCTAGAAGGCAAATAGCAGGCCGGAAGGCAAGACAAGTAAGACCCACTGCACAGGGCCAGGAGCTAACCTTACGCAGGAATAACTACCGATAGCTATAAGGATACCGGGAGGCAGATACGGAGTTAGTTGATAAAGACAAGGAAAACACTGCGTTCTCCTGTAGGTGACTGAGTACCGGTCCTTGCCAGTGCAAGGTTCTCCTTTGAGATGCGCCGTCGCCGGACTGGCGCAAACCGCGGACGTGTGTCCGAGTCTTCGTAAGAAAACTTGCCCTTCAGGTCTGAGGTTTAGGGCCTTCACCCTACCTACCATATCCAGATGGCCGTATAAGGTGTCCTCTTGGATAGTATGGCAATGGTGCTTGTCCGGACACCTGCCTATTTCCGTGTCACTGGTGGGCACTGGCTTCTCCTCAGTGATATTCCCCCAGGCCCGCGGCCAAAAGGGGGTTCGGCACCAATAGAGCAGGCCCAGCAGGCCAAACTAATGGACACAGGATAGTTGGCCAAGCAAATAGGCACCGACCTAGTAGGCCAGATAAATAGGCACCGACATAGGAGGCCAATAAATGGGGCACCGACCTAGCAGGCCGTTCTTATGGGCACAGACATAGCAGGCCGTTCTTATGGGCACAGACATAGCAGGCCAATCTTATGGGCACAGACACAGCAGGCCAATCTTATGGGCACAGACACAGCAGGCCAATCTTATGGGCACAGACACAGCAGGCCAATCTTATGGGCACAGACACAGCAGGCCAATCTTATGGGCACAGACACAGCAGGCCAATCTTATGGGCACAGACATAGCAGGCCAATCTTATGGGCACAGACATAGCAGGCCAATCTTATGGGCACAGACATAGCAGGCCAATCTTATGGGCACAGACATAGCAGGCCGTTCTTATGGACACAGACATAGCAGGCCGTTCTTATGGACACAGACATAGCAGGCCGTTCTTATGGGCACAGACATAGCAGGCCGTTCTTATGGGCACAGACATAGCAGGCCGTTCTTATGGGCACAGACATAGCAGGCCGTTCTTATGGGCACAGACATAGCAGGCCGTTCTTATGGGCACAGAGATAGCAGGCCATTCTTATGGGCACAGACATAGCAGGCCGTTCTTATGGGCACAGACATAGCAGGCCGTTCTAATGGGCACAGTTATAGCAGGCCGCTTGAATGGGCACAGACGTAGCAGGCCAATCCTGGGTTGCGGATCATTATTATATTATCATAACATGGTATTTATATAGCGCCATTCTATTCCGCAGCGCTTTACAAGGGTATCGCGGGTAGAGGTCCCTAGAAATCGTAGATCCTCAGGGCATCCTGTGACATAGGACCCCTACACACCAACCCTTTTAGACAGCGTAATGCCGTGTGAATAACCTGAACCAGGACCGGCAGTCCCTAAATGCCCAGCAGGCAAAATAGTGGTATACCAGCCGTAGCACATACAGGCTGAACCTGGTCCAGTGATGATAGTGCTCATGAATCACGACATACAGCGTGATTAATTTAAAACTGAGAAGGCATGCACATGAAGCTGCAGACCTGTTTGAGAATTCGTCATCAGTATATGTCTCACCAGCATGCCATCTGAAAAGAAATAGAGTCAGCATAGACTGGTCTCTCATATCAATCTGAGCCAGAGATAGGTCTGCTTAGCTTTTTAAATACACCCAGGATAGTGAGTATCTTACTAGAGTAGTCTGGTCTCTGTCTCCATGGATGGACCATGTACAAAATACCGAAGCATAGGGACTGGTAGTTAACCATAATTTTGTAATATAAAAATTTCACGTGTCCTTGCATCATATAGATCCAACAAAAGATGATCCACGTGTTCCTTCAGCCAGCATGTAATTACACAACAGACTGATGTCTTGCTATACAGGGGATTTGAACTCATGGATGAAAATCCCCAGTGCAAGTCTGTAACCACTGAGCCACCATACATGTGCTTAGGCTATATCTAATAGGAGGTAGATAATGAGAGGAGAGTAGTGAAGAAAACAATGGACACATACCTTCATCACTTACAAATATCAATGTGAACTAAAATATGAATGTAGTCCAGATACTCGCAGAAATAGTGAGCTACCTGACTTCTGGCTCTGTATGTGCCCTGTTACAGAGCCAGACCCCAGTGGGGAAGAAAAACTCTGTGTCCGACCACCATGGGAGGAAGAGGGGGCGCGTTTAGCAGGCGCACCCCCCTCTATCTGGTCGGATGCACGTGGATCCAGGGGGGAGCCGCATGGCGAGGTGGCCATGTGCGTGAGCGATCCGGGCCGCCGGGTACTCGCGCCTGACCGCGAGATACCCCGCGCGCCGGCAGACTCACCCTGGAGCACGGGGAATCAGAGGAGTTAGCCAAAAGCTAGTCTCCTGGAACCCCAAGCTAAGCGTCCATAGTCCGCGGTGAGGGTTAACCGCGGGGTGTTAGAGAGTGGGGTTGGGAGAAGAACGGAGGGGTTAACTGCCTGAATCCCTGGGAAACACCCCACAAAAAACACGACAATGAGAGGGGGCCACCCCAAGGAAACAGGGAAGCCCAGAGACAGTAAAAAAAAAAAGGGGGGGGTAGTAACCCCAAACCACACAATATGAAAAAAATAACCAAACAAAACATAAAATAAATAGCTAGATATAGGAAGAAAAGTACAAACAAATATAATATACAAGATGTATATATAAAAAATAAATAAATACATATATAAATATATAATATGAAAAATAAAATATAAAATATAAAAAATATAAATCCCCCCAAAAAAAAAATATAATATGATCACTAGAGTAACAAATATAAATAATAGATAAGTCAATCAAATCCCAGAGCCACCAACTAATAATAGCAGGAGGCAGAGGTACTCTGACCTGTACTGATGCGGAGCAGCAAAGAAAGAGGAAATGATGCATGGGGAGGGGAGTTTTATAGTACCTAACTTTTTTCTGATTGGTTGTTTTCTGTGCTGCTGTGGAGTTCTAGTAAAGAGAGACTTAAGCAAATACGAAGCCTCCTGTCATGTTATAAAATTCAAATCGATTTTTAAGAATGCCTATGCAAACCGGGGAAAAAAGAGCAGTTGATTTATTAGCATTTAATTTATACCCCGAATGCAATGAGTATTCATCCATACATTTTAATAGGGCAGTAGAGGAGTTCTGTGGGTCAGTTAGGGTCAATATAACGTCATCCGCGTACATTGCTAGTTTAATACAATCATTTTTGACATTAAGGCCCTTTATTGCCTTGTTCCTCCTTATTGCAGCTGCAAGGGGCTCAATTACCATTAAGTAGAGAAGCGGTGACATGGGACAGCCCTGTCTTGTCCCATTTCTCAGTACGAAGTAGTCTGAACTAAAACCGGCACCCAGAACTTTTGCTGTAGGGTTCGAATATAAAGCCATTATTGCTCTCCCTATATTTCCTGTTAATCCAAAAACTTTTAGGACCGCGTCGAGAAAGTCCCACCTGACCAGGGGCGGACTGACCGGTCGGGCACTTCGGACATGGTCCGAGGGCCCGGCCGGGAGGGGGGCCCGCCATCATGGGGCCCAGCCGCCCCTTTAAATGCTGCAGCCGCCTGAGCGCTCTCTTAAGAGCCTCAGGCGGCTGCAGCTTCTCACCTTCCCTGCCCTGTAGCTGTGTGGTCCGTGGTGCCCGGCCGGACTGATAGGAAGGTGCTCAGTGTGCACCTTCCTGTCAGTCCGGCCGGGTACAGGAAACAGAAACTTCTGTTCCGCGCGGAACAGGAGTTTCTGTTTCCTGTACCCGGCCGGACTGACAGGAAGGTGCACACTCAGTGTGCACCTTCCTATCACTCCGGCCGGGCACCGCCGACCGCACAGCAGCCCGGCCACGCTACAGGGGAGGGGGTAAAAAGAGAGTGGGGGGGGGGGGTTGTTAAAAAAAGAGTGGGAGGGGGTTTAAAAAGAGAGTGGGGGGGTTAAAAAGAGAGTGGGGGGGTTAAAAAGAGAGTGGGGGGGGTTAAAAAGAGAGTGGGAGGGGGGGTTAAAAAGAGAGTGGGAGGGGGGGTTAAAAAGAGAGTGGGAGGGGGGGTTTAAAAAGAAAGTGGGAGGGAGGGGTAAAAAGAGAGAGGGCGGGGGGTAAAAAGAGAGAGAGGGGGGTAAAAAGAGAGGGGGTAAAAATAGAGAGGGGGGGTAAGAAGAGAGAGGGAGGGGTAAGAAGAGAGGGAGGGTGGGTAAGAAGAGAGGGAGGGGGGTAAGAAGAGAGAGGGAGGGGTAAGAAGAGAGGGAGGGTGGGTAAGAAGAGAGGGAGGGGGGTAAGAAGAGAGAGGGAGGGGGGGTAAAAAGAGAGGGAGGGGGAGTAAGAAGAGTGGGGAGGGGGGTAAGAAGAGAGGGGGGAGTAAGAAGGGGGTAAGAAGAGGGGGAGAGAAGAGTAAGAAGAGGGGGGAGTAAGAAGAGTGGGGAGGGGGGTAAGAAGAGAGGGGGGTAATAAGAGGGGGAGAGAAGAGTAAGAAGAGGGGGGAGTAAGAAGAGAGGGAGGGGGGAGTAAGAAGAGAGGGAGGGGGGAGTAAGAAGAGGGGGGAGGGGGGTAATAAGAGAGGGGGGAGTAAGAAGAGGGGGGAGTATGAAGAGGGGGAGGGGGGAGTAAGAAGAGGGGGAGGGGGAGTAAAAAGAGGAAGGGGGAGTAAGAAGAGTGGGGAGCGGGGTAAGAAGAGGGGGTAAGAAGAGGGTGAGGGGGGTAAGAAGAGGGAGGAGTTAGAAGAGGTGGGAGTAAGAAGAGGGGGAGGGGGGAGTAAGAAGAGGGGGAGAGTAAGAAGAGAGTGAGTAAGAAGGGGGGTAAGAAGGGGGGTAAGAAGAGAGTGAGTAAGAAGGGGGGTAAGAAGAGAGTGCGTAAGAAGAGGGTGGGAGTAAGAAGGGGGGTAAGAAGAGGGGGAGGGGGGTAAGAAGAGGGGGAGGGGGGAGTAAGAGGAGGGCAATTGCCCCCTCCCCTGTCCGCAGGCACCGTGCGGGCAGCCGGCAGGGGAGGGAGGAAGAGAGGACCCGGGAGCTCAGCCTGCAGCTCCTCTGGGTCCTTCTTGCGCGAGCACAGATCGTTGCCGCGGTTACCACGGCAACGTTATGGCTGTTGCGAGAGTAAACTCTAGCCCTGGAGCTACGGGCTAGAGTTTACTCTCAACACTGTGACCACCAGGGATTCCTGGTGGTCGCAGTGGTGAGAGTGAACTCTAGCCCCATAAACACACTGCCCCCACACACCATACACATTCACACACTGCCCCCCATACACACACACACTGCCCCCACACACGCCATACACATTTACACACATTGCCTCACACACACACATACACTGCCCACCCATACACACACAGCCCCCCATACTAACATTGCCACACACATACACAGCCCCCTCATACACACATTGCCCCACACACCCTACACATTCACACACTACACCCACTCACACACACTGAACCTTTCACACACACTGCACCCCTTACACATTGCACCACTGCTCCTATACCCTACTACAGCCTCATATCCCAGCAGACCCCAGGTAAGTTGTCAAACTGTTCTTAAACGGTTTGACTACTTACTCTGGGAAGGGGGCCCGGCCCTCCTGGCACCATAACGACTACACAGAGCAGTAGTGGTTATTGTGCATGGATTATTTCTTTAAATAATCTACAAGTGCCCCAGTAGCCAGCAAGCCAGCCAGCCCACAGGCCAGCCAGCCAGCCAGCCCACAGGCTGGCCAGTAGCCAGCCAGCCAGCCAGCCCACAGGCCACCAGTTAGGCTTACAGCCAGCAAGCCCACAGCCTGCCAACCGCAGCCAGCAAGCCACAGCCTGCCCGCCAGCAAGCCACAGCCAGCAAGCCCACAGCCTGCCAGCCGCAGCCAGCAAGCCCACAGCCTGCCAGTCGCAGCCAGCAAGCCCACAGCCTGCCGGCAGTAGCAGGCAAGCCCACAGCCTGCCAGCCGCAGCCAGTAAGCCCACAGCCTTCCAGCAAGCCCACAGACTGCCAGCCAGCAACAGTAATTAAGGTAAGAGGAGCCAACTTGGCCTAGGTATCAGCGAGCTATGTTGTGTTGCTATATTGTGAATAGGAACCAGAGTGTTGGAGACCCCCCTCCAGGCCCCATTAGACTCCATTGTAGTCTCTAATGGGACCTGGAGGAAATTCTTTCTAACACACTCTCTAAAGGACACTGAGATAGCCTCTGCTAGAATGCTCCCCCCCCCCCTCCATGGCCCATTAGCCCTCAATTGTAGTCTCTACTGGGGCGTGGAGGCGACTTTTTCCAGCAGGGACACTGAGATGGCCTCTGTTAGAAAGACCCCCTTCCAAGCCTATTAGACTCCATTGTAGTCTCTAATAGGGCCTGGAGGGGATTCTTTCTAACACACTCTCTAAAGGACACCGAGATAGCCTCTGCTAGAAAGACCCCCCCTCCATGGCCCATTAGCCCTCAATTGTAGTCTCTACTGGGGCCTTGAAGGGATTATTGCACTTTTGTTCCTTGTGTCTAAAGATTGTGTAGGGTGTGGCTGGAGGCGGTGCATGGAGGCGGGACATGGGTGGTGCTTGCTGCGGAGTATAGGTGGGGCCTGTAAGGGGGCCCTTGATTTATTTTGCCCGGGGGCCCTGAGGGTTCTCAGTCCGCCCCTGCACCTGACCCTGTCGAACGCTTCAGTTTGAGGTGGAAAAAAGTGGCGAAAGCCACCAAGGTTGTATTGTCGAACCAGTTGGCCAGGTGGTGCTCTGTCATGAACCTTTTATACTGAAGAATGCCCTGCCATATGCATTATGCGTGTTTTTTGATAATGCGAGTTTTGCCAACCCATTGCTTTGATGTAGTAAGTCTTTTAATCCATGATTAAATCTTGGAGCAGGGGGGCGGTCGTGGCCAGTGGTGAGGCTGTCGGTAGGGACTTTCTGAATTCCTGACATTAAGACAAGATAACAGGTCAGCAGCCATGTTAAAAATGCCTGGGACATGGTAGCATACCAGATAAAACTGGTGAAAGGCTGCCAACCACATCAGTCTCCTGATAAACTTCATAATCACTAGTGAGGAAGATCGGCCCTTGTTTATGATGTGGCAGATTGCCAAGTTATCTGAGAAACATCACACCGGTCTCCCTGCCCATAAATGGCCCGACGTCACTGCTGCGGCTACCTGGGGGGTAAACCTCAAAGAGTGCTGAGTGTAGAACCCTTCTATCTGTTGTACTTCCTGTGGCAAACTACCCCAGAGCCATTCGTTCCCGAAAATGGCCGCAAAACCAGTGGATGCTGCTGCGTCCGTCCAAATGGTAGGGGAGTCTAAGGATACCTGAGGGAGGAACATGCTTCTCCCATTCCAATTTGCAAGAAACATGTTCCACATATGGAGATCTGCAGTGGCCTGATGGTCAAGGGGGATACGGCTGTTGTCGTCTGGGAATGTGGGGAGGAGGCACAAGAGCCTTGAAATGAAAGCTCTGCCTTGTGGTATTATACGCATGGTGAAATTTAATGAGCCAATCAGTGACTGCAGTTCTTTCATGTCACATGAGCCTGTTTGTAAGTAGTGGCCTATGTCGCATTGGATACTGATTATTTTGTCCTGCGGTATGCTGGCTTCCATGGCTACTGAGTCAAGCTGTATCCCCAGAAAGTGTATTATGGTGTCTGGTCCTTCTGTCTTTTTAGGAGACACTGGTACCCCTAGTGAGTCAAATAATTGTACCACCTTGTTTAGACTGCGTGGGGGGATGCATTCTTCTCTACGAACAGAAAATCATCCAGGTAATGGATGACGCTATTGCACCTGCTTGTATTTAAGAGCAGCCAACACAAGGTCTCCGCAAAAGTGTTGAAAATCTTTGGGCTACTCTTTGAGCCAAAAGGGAGCCTGGTAAAAAAGTAGTATAGGCCCTTCCACTTAATGCCATGCAGGTGCCATAATGATGGGTGAATGAGAAGTAACTTAAATGCAATCACAATGTCAGTCTTGTTAAGCCAGGTGCCTAAGCCCGCAGATATGATAGTAGATATTGCGTTGTCAATGGTAGCATACTGTAGTGATAATTCTTCAGAGGGGATAAGAGAATTAAGACTAGGAACTACCAAAGAATGGCCAAGGCAGACTGAAGATTGTTAGACTCCCAAGTCCCTCCTGGCATATAGATAAGACCCGTGTGGAACACTTGGGAAAAACCTGAGACTAAATACTCAACCAGATGTTTAGATAAGTGAGTGGACAGTAGCTCTGCCAGAGCGTTGACATTTACTGATGTCAGGTGAGGTTTCATATGCATTTTATTCGGGCACATGACTTTCGCGTGTGCCCTGAAGCAATGAGAGCATACATAGTTACTGTCACGTATTCATCCGCTTATAAAAATGTGATTAATAGAATTTACTGTTCAGACAGGAAAAGTTGTGCTGAACAATATTACTGTCCTGACAGGAAAAGTTGTGCCGAGCAGCAACCAAATCCACAGGAGGGTTTGTGCTGAGCAGAAATTATGCAAATGGGAACCTGGTAACTGCCTTTGGGGTCAAAGGCCGATTACAGCCTATCAGATCCAGAGGAGGGGTATTTAGGTCCAATTCTCATCCTGCTCAGTGCCCTGTCATTGTTTCCCTTGTGGTTGTCCGAGAGCGCGTTATTGATTCTGGTAATTCTGGTTATTTGACTTTGGCATTGTGTTTGACTTCCCTGTTTTCTGGTATCCCTGACCCCTGGCTTTTTTTTACTTATCGTTGTGTCTCTTTCTGTATCCCTTGACTTCGGCTATTCCTGACTATTCGTTGGTACGTTAGTCCGGCCATTCTAAGGTCCGGTATACGTTACCTATCAGTTCTCTGTGTTATACATACCACGTGCTGGATCATACTGTAATCCTGACAGTTACATAGCTACATAGTTACATAGCTGAAAAGAGACTTGCATCCATCAAGTTCAGCCTTCCTCACATTTGTTTTTTGCCGTTGATCCAAAAGAAGGAAAAAAAAAACAGTTTGAAGCACTTCCAATTTTGCAACAAGCTAGGAAACAAATTCCTTCTTGACCCCACAATGGCAGTCAGATTTATCCTTGGATCAAGCAGTTATTACCCTACATTGAAAGACATGCAAAAGACGACATGCACTATAAGCACAAGCCCCCACATTGAAGTTGTTACAATATGGGACTTGCCAAGATACACATTTGGACGATCAAGTTTATCCCTACCTTGATTCTCTGCCCTCGAGGTGCCTGGGATGGCAATGGTTGGGCTAGTGTCGCAGTCGCAGTATGATTGAGCGGCCCGGTTGTATTGCGTGAAATGTAAATGTAAGAGCCCGGTAGGGATTGCAGGTCTTTGCGGGAGCGGTTACTCATGTGTGAGAACCCTGTCACTCATTGATGATGCGTTATACTTTATCGTCAGGTAACCTGGCAAGCCTGCTTGCTGAGTCCGGGAGGATACCAAAAATGTTAGGTCAGTGGAAGGCCCTATTGTTTCCTCGCCAGGTAGGGGAGACTCCTGACGAGGAGCACAATGCCACATTGTCGCTGATGTTTTGAGGAGTTCTGTTGGGAACCTCCACGTAGCGTATTGCTACTGGGCTTTAATTCATGTATTTGGAGGTGCTCGCGTAGTGTTTCCATGAACGTGGCTAAAGTTCGGGGCTACTCTTAGCCCCAAATGTCCGACGCCTGGGGAGACAGTACGTACCTTCGTCTTGGAACTCTGTGACTGTCACGGAGACGGGTATAAAGTCAGCAATTTCCCAGCTTCGCGAATGCTCCTATGGGTTAGTCCACTGTGGCAACTTGGAGTAGGAATGGATGGCCCCGTAAGGTCGTGTGTAGAGATATTTCCGAAGGACCCGAAATTTGTGTTACGCAACGTCTCTATTTCACTGTCAAGGCAATCATCAGACATACAATAAGTGCCTGTGACTAGACCTAATCAATGTGGAGAGAGGGTCGCACGTGGCAATTCAGTAGGCCCACTGAGGCCATGGTCATATGGGATAGCACAAGTGAGGGGTCGGAATCGTGTTTGTGGTGAATTGCCCGTGGAGAACCGTATGTAACGTAGGTAGTGGTGGCCTGTGAGGGCTGCGAATAGAGGTATTTCTGAAGGACCTGAGGTATTTAATTGAACAACGTCTCCGGCTTACTATAGGGATACATATATCGGAGATTCGTTAAGAGCCTGTGACTGGACTCCTAGGTGTGAAGAGAGAGAGGCTTACGGGGAACTGAGAGAGCCAAGTGAAGCGACAATAGTATGTAATGGCCCGAGTGAGGGGCCGGAACTGAGTCGTTGTGGATTGCCCGCAGAGGGCCGTATATAGCGTAGGTACTGCCGGCCAAGTGAGGGTCGCGTATAAAGGCTTTCTGGTCATTTAACCAATGACTCTACGGGAATGTCAGAGATTCCTTAAGTCTGCGACTGGACATAGAAATGCAGCTAGAGAGGGTCGTGCGAGGAATTTAGTGGGTCCGTGGAGGCCCCGGATGTATGTAATAGCCCGGGTGAGGGTCCGGAATAGTGTCATAGAGAATTGCCCACAGCGGGCCGCATGTTACATAGGTAGTGACGGCCTATTGAGGGCTGCGTATAGGGCTATTTCCGAAGGAGCTGAAGTATGTGTTCGACCCATGTCTTAAGTTTAATGTCGGGAAAGCAAATCAGGTATACAAGAATTGCCTGCGACTGTACACATAATCGTAGTGTGGAGAGGGTCGTACGAGGACTTGAGTGGGCCCAATGATGCCACTGTCATATGTAAATGCCCAAGTAAGGAGCCGTAATAGTGTCGTAATGATTGCCCGTGAAGGGCCGTATGTAATGTAGGTAGTGATGGCCTAGTGAGGATGTGCATAGTGGTATTACTGAACACTAAGTGCCAGAATGTAGAGATTATGCCATGTGTTATTGGTCATTCGAGGATTTGTAGTGTGGGTGTATAGGATAGCCTGCAGAGGTTGTTCGGAACATATGGAGAGCGATCGTGAGTAATGGTTGACCGCCGTATTATAGTGGTAGTTATTTCTGACCAGCCGTGTAACATGGTTAAGAAACCGAGATAGTGGGGGCCATAAAATGGCATGGGAACAGTGAGTGGGCAGTATAAGATCCCTGGCATATGTGCTGGCCTCTCAGGGGTAGTAGGGGGTAGAAAAATAGAATTGTATGATGCAATGGCGGGCCGTCTATAAGCTGTGGCCAGGCTACTTCATTAATGAATGACTTGCAACAAATTGGTACGTAGAACAATAGGTGACCTGGTTGCACATAACATATATCAGCGTGACAGCTGAAGTGGCATAATAGGGGTGATGGATGGATGTAAACAGAGGATTTAGTCCCTCTGTAATGCCCCGGGTGTTGTCCGCTGGGTAGGAATGGCCATGTGACTGGAAGGTGTATCCTAACCATGCTAGAGCCTTGTACAATCCAGGGAAGCCGTACGGCTTCCATATGCCATGCCAAATAGGAGGGGAAGAGAGTAGGCTGTAGCGGTAAGCACCCTGATGGCCATGTGCAGAGTAAGCCATGAAGGCCTAGGGAGGGCTGTGACTTAGGTAAACAGTACAAGGCCAAGCCCATAGTAATACTTGGATGGCAAGGTGGCTGCATACAGGTAGTACGTGACTTATTGGATGTATTTTAGATAGAGTGCGGATTCAGTGTTGACTGTACAGATGTGTGGTTCTAGCCGCATACGCACACCCAAGTAAGCAGAATAGTAATTGAACTTAATGTACTAATTATGGGCTGAGATATGTCTTAGTAGGCTACCATCTGGGTGTCGTGTGGATAGTTCATGTGTGATTACAGCATGATCAATTATTAGGTGAGATATTATGGGAGTCGACAGATTGCAGAGTAACCAATTGAGTGACTCCATAAGCACCTAGTGTACTAACCGGCGCGCACGAAAGAATGCACGTGTTAATGTAGGACTGTCTGTTGTATATACCCACGTACAACCAGAATCTAACAAAGCCGAGGCTCCATGACCCAGACATGCAAATGGTGGCCGAATGTGAGTGTGAACCTAGCGGCCTTACTGTGCATATTTGGAAAGCACTAAACTAGGAAAGTCGCAAATAGACAAGCGCATAGTTTAGTATTTTTTTTTGTTTGTTTTAAAGGAACCCCCCAATTGGGAAGTGGATTAACACATACCTATATGAAACCTCAGAATATGCTAATGAGGTAACAAAGTTAATTAAGGAACTTGCTGTGTGGATACAACTTTACTGTATTTGATTAAACATGACTAAGTAAATAGCAACCCATATTGTTAACTAAGGGGCACAATCATGCAATGTACAATGAATGACGAGGCTGTTGTGTCCGGCTGGCTGTCAGGGGGCAGTATGCAAAGAACAAGGAATGTAAATATGCCATGAGTGGCTGAATTGGCTAACAGTGGTCAAATCGTGGACCGAATGTAAAGAAGTGACTGACCGAGTGGAATGTATTCGGTGGTTAAATAAGTTAGGTCGGTCCCAGTGTGAGTGCAGTTCAATGGCCGGATGAGTAATGTGTATAATGCCCAGCATGGGTAACTTACAACCTGTGGGACAACCAACAGGACCCGGGAAGCAGAATATAGGGACCCGGAAGCTACGGGAGGGTCGGAGATTGGTGGGACACAAGTACTGGCGGTGACTATGAGCGTGAGCGGTGGACAGTAAGTGTGCCATGTGTCTGAAGGGGGTTAGGTGGCTGTGGGGAAGGGGCACAGCGGGAGATGTGTCTTGAAAGGTGGCCCGGACCAGGGAGGTTGCCCGGAAGAGTTGCGCTGAACCGGGGGTACTCACGATACTGTTGTGACTTGTGGTACTATTGCAACGCCGTAAAGCAGCAGCGGACTGTGGCAGTTTCATACTCACGTTACCGTTGGAACTCACGGCACAAATGTAACGCTGTAAAGCAGCGGCGGGGGCGGAATGTGGCAGATAGATTGCGGTTGGTTGTCAGGATCGCCTGCGGGAAAGTGTGGCCTCTATGAGGCTGGAAGTTGCCCATGGCTGCGGGTGAAACGTGGTAGTCTCCCAGGATTAGGTCTGTGTGGTACTTCGTTCCCGGTGGGAGCAACGCTGAGGCAGACTGGAACCGGAAGTGGACCGTAACCGGAAGTGGTTGCAAAGTAGTCTGGATCGGTGTCGGCCCTGAGTGGAGGTAAGTCTGGGTATAAATAGGCCGGTAAAACCCCTCCCACAACTACAGGTTCCGCCTTAACATTTATGTGCATATACACCCTGTTTCAAATTATTATGCAAATTATATTTTTCTCATTTACCTAAATAATTTATGTAAATAAGTCGGCATAATTCTCATGTTATCAACTATTAAGAGTATAATTCAAATTTTATTGAACAAACCTCCTAATGGTAACAGTATTTTTTTTAAAACATATAAAAACTCACAATGCACTGTTCCAAATTATTACGCACAGTAAGTTTCAAAACACTGTATAGGTTGTAAAGAACTGAAAATTGTAATTTGTTGTGTTTGCAGCATATTTACTGAAATCAAACGCTATTTCAATCAAACTTATAACAACATTTTAACTTTTTAAACATTTTAACAGGTCACGTTACATTTTAACATAGGACCCCTAATTTAATAGCAGCTTCACAAGTCTTCATTCATTAAACTTGTGTGTTTTTTGGACAGTTTCTGCTTGAATTTGTTTGCAATATGTCAGAATAGCCTCCCAGAGCTGCTGTTTGGATGTAAACTGCCTCCCATCCTCATAGATCTTTTGCTTCAGGATGCTCCAAAGGTTCTCAATAGGATTGAGGTCAGGGGAGGATGCATGCCACACCATGACTTTCTCTCCTTTTATCCCCATAGCAGCCATTGATGCAGAGGTATTGTTTGCAGCATGAGATGGTGCATTGTCATGCATGAAGATGATTTTATTACGGAAAGCATAGTTCTTCCTTCTGTACCAGGGAAGAAAGTGGTCACTCAGAAACTCCACATACTTTCAGAGACCCTAAAGGGGCCGACCAGCTCTCTTCCCACGATTCTGGCTCAAAACATGACTCCACCACTGCCTTGCTGACGTCGCAGCCTTGTTGGAACAGGTGGCCATCCTCCAACCATCCACTATTCCATCCATTTGGACCATCCAGGGTTGCACGGCATTCATCAGTGAACAGGACTGTTTGAAAATTAGTCTTCTTGTATTTTTCTGCCCAATGCAACTGTTTCTGCTTGTGAGCATTGGTTAGTGGTGGCCGAATAGAAGGTTTATGCACAGTTGCAAGCCTCTTGAGGACTCTACACCTTGATGTTCATGGGACTCCAGAGGCACCAGCAGCTTCAAATATCTGTTTGCTGCTATGTAATGGTATTTTAGCAGCTGCTCTCTTGATCTGATGCATGAATCTAGCAGAAATCTTCCTCAATGTGCCTTTATTTGCACAATCCCGTCTGTGCTCTGAATCAGCCACAAATCTCTTAATAGTGCAAAGATCACGCTTAAGTTTTCGTGAAATATCTAATGTTTTCATACCTCGTCCAAGGCATTGAACTATTTCACTCTTTTCGGCAGCAGAGAGATCCTTTTTCTTACCCATATTGCATGAAAATGGTGCTCTGCTTAATAATGTGGAACACCCTCCTTTAGTAGTTTTTCCTTAAATTGGGCTCAACTGGCAATCTAATTATCACAGGTGTCTGAGATTGTTTTCAATGATCAAAAGACCTCCGAGACCCAATGCCATCCATGAGTTAAACTGAAATAGAATTTGCATAATAATTTGGAACAGGGTATATATATATATATATATATATGTATATATATGTATATATATGTATATATGTATATATATGTATATATATATATATATATATGTATATATATATGTATATATATATATATATATATATATGTGTATATATATATATATGTATATATATATGTATATATGTATATATATATGTATATATGTATATATATATGTATATATATGTATATATATATATATATATATATATATATATATATATATATATATATATATATATGTATGTATGTATGTGTATATATATATATATATATATATATATGTGTATATATATATGTGTATATATATATATGTGTATATATATATATATATGTGTATATATATATTTGTGCTCGGAATTTAAATACGTAATGGATAGTAACTGTGAGCAAAGTTGGTTGTGGTGTGCCGAAACCAACGTACGAGTGGGCCTGTAAATAAAAGAGGGCCCACCAAGGAGAATGTAATTATAACAGGGTGTAGGTGGGTGGGAACAATCAGCTGAAAGGCAGAGGTGAGTAGGGGCTGGGAGTTTAAGTAGGGGACTTACTCCTCCCACAAATTCAGGCCTCCACAAGTTCAGGCCTTTTAACTTGTGCTCAGAATTTAAATACGTAATGGATAGTAACTGTGAGCAAAGTTGGTTGTGGTGTGCCGAAACCAACGTACGAGTGGGCCTGTAAATAAAAGAGGGCAAAAAGATAAATTCGAGAAATACACACTTTATTGCATTTTTTACAAAACCAAGTTGCGGAAAGCTTGGCGAACCTCTTTCTCCGGCTGTGGAATATATGCAGTATATATGGAGGATTTCCACCGCCCCAGTCTCTTGATGATATGGACCGGTGTGTTAGTGCTAGACGCTGCTCCTATACGGAAGGAGTGCCTAGAGAATGCAATCGGGTTGTGTCCGAGCTTAGATAACAGAATTCTGATATGAACCATCAATTTTGCTGTGGTTAACGGGTGCCCTTGTAGTGTTAAGAGCGGAGAGTCCAGTAGGTGACCGTGCAGAGTTGACCGTAGGTGGTCTAGTACTTTTACCGGACACCAGGCATTATCAGTAGGGAAGAGAGGAATTATAGTAGGGTGTAGTGACCGGTTGGTTTTAGTTGTAGGGATCGAAAGTTGGTAGTGATCCTCTATTTTAGTGAGGTGTGATATTTTAAGTCTTAGCTTCGTATCTCCTTGACAAATTACGGTGAACTCTCTAGGTCTGAGAAAACCGTAGAAAGCGAGATATAAAGCAGATTTGATCACCGTATTTGTGCCGATGTCGAATGGGGCTGTGTCAAGGAGATTGCTAAGTGACCTGAAGATAGGCCCATCTATAGGTAATCTAATGGTAGAGAGTGGAGGTGAAACCTTTGATATTCCTTTCAAAACCTTTTTGACGGGGTATGAAGACAGGAAAGGTGTGTTAGGAAAAAAAGGTGAGGCTGTGGTGCTGGACCCCCGTGAGATATAGTTTAATGGTGTTGCGAGATAGTTTAAGGTGTAGGTGGAAAAAAGAGGCAAAAGCCACCATGGTTTGAATAGAGAAGTCACCTTGTAAACCGAACTCTGCTGTGAATTTATTAAATATATTAAGAGCCCTATTGTAAGTGATAGCCGTGTTTGGTGATAATGCTTGGTGAGTGAGTGCTCTAGCGTGGTTCAAGAGTGTGCTTAATCCAGGATTAGATCGTGGAACCGTGGTGTCCTGGATGGTTGTAGGTGAGCCGTTGGGAGTGCCTGAGAAAATGCCTGAAATTGAGAACGAGAAAGAGCGTCAGTGGCCGTGTTGTGAATACCCGGGATGTGAAAACAAACTAAGTGAAACTGGCCGGATGCTGCCAACCAGGTCAGCTTGCGAATCAGCCGCATGATGGTCAGGGAAGATGATCGCCCTTTGTTCACGATTTCGCAAGCTGCCGAGTTATCAGAGTAGCATTTGACTGCCTTGCCAGACCAGAGATGACCCCAGGTGTGTGCGGCCGCCACAATGGGATAAATTTCAAATAGTGCTGAGGTCTCTCTGAATCCTGGCAAGGCATCCGAATCAGTGGGCCAATGGCCCCTGAACCAGTGGTTCCCAAAAATGGCTGCAAAACCGGTATTGGCTGCTGCGTCTGTGTGGATGATGGGTGAAGAGGTGGAGAGAGGGGGAATAAACATGGAGATTCCATTCCAGTCCTTCAAAAACTTCCCCCACATAGCTAAGTCAGCCTTGGCGTGGGGGTCCAAAGAAACTGTGCCAGAGTCCGGAACTCCGTGCAGCAGGCAAAGGAGTCTGGATATGAAAGACCTTCCCTGCGGAATGATGCGCATCGCAAAGTTCAGGGATCCGAGAAGGGACTGAAGTTATTTTCTAGTGCAAACATCATTCCGCAGGAACAAGTCATCTCCCCTCTCAAACGTGACAGTTTGTCGTGGGGGAGGCTAGCTCTGAGGTTAACCGAGTCCAGTTCTATCCCCAGAAAGGTAAATTTAGTTGTGGGGCCTATAGTTTTGGCTGTGGACAAAGGGACTCCAAGTGTGGAAAATAGTGCAGTAGTGCTTCTGATTGCTGTGGGTGAAGGTGACCCTGGCTCTATTAGTAAAAAGTCGTCGAGGTAGTGGATAACGGAGTGACACCTGGTGACGTTCAGAAGCAGCCAGCATAGTGACTCTGCGAAAATGTCGAACAGTTTGGGGCTGCTTCGAGAACCGAAAGTGAGTCGTGTAGAGAAGTAATATTTCCCTCGCCATTTAACACCGTGTAAGTGCCAGAGTGAGGGGTGCATGGGTAGTAATTTAAACGCGTTTGTGATGTCCGTTTTGCTAAGCCAGGGTCGATTACCAGATGATATGATGGACTGTATGGCGTCGTCGATGGTTACGTACTGAAGTGAGAATTTGTCTGCTGGAATGAGTGCGTTTATGCTTGGAACAAAAGAGGAGTGCGGTGCCGATAAATCAATTAGACTTTTTTTTTTGTTTTTGTTTTTGTTTTGTTTTTTGAATATTTGTGAATAGCAATACCAATGGGGTTAGTGCGCCAGGAGGAGAATGGTGAAGAGGTGAAGGGGCGATCATGAAACCGTTGGTGATTTCAGAGGCAATGAGAGTGTCTATGGAGACTGGGTCTAAACGTGCTGACTGGAGATTAGGGCATTCTAGTGTACCTGGGGGAATGGCTACAATACCCGTGAGAAACCCTTTAGTGAACCCTGTGGTGAGATAATCCACCAGATGATTAAGCCTGGGATCCCTTGTCTTGAGCACCACAGAGATATCACCGTAATTGAATGCCTTGTTCTCGAGTACATCCTGTGAGGCTATGAGCAAGGACACCAGACACACATCCTTCCCGTCTAGGATATCTTTCCTGATAGAGTCAGGGACGGAGTGTGCTGGTGACTCAAATGGTGTAATGGCTGTGCCCGGTGCTGGAGGGGGGAGTATAGGAGGGCATGTTGGTATAGTAGGTACAGCCTTGAAAGCGACTGGGACTACCGTGGTAGTACCCGGGGAGGAGATGGTGCTTTCCACCTTAGATAGCCTGCTATTGAGGGTCTGTAGATTGGCCAAGATCTCTGCCAGGGTATCCTGGGTGGCCGTGCTGTTGCTTGGTGGTTGTCCTTGAGAGCTAGTCCCTGGCCTGGGCTCGGGGGCTTGGTGAGTAAGTAGCCTATAAAGTTCAGCCTTCCTAGCTGTGGCCGGAAAGGGGATTCCCCTGAGCCTAAGCTCGGCCGTAATTATGGGAATAGTCCATGCTCTCAAGGACGTGGGGGTTGAAAGAGTGAGTGATTCGCCTGGAGACCCGGGTCTGGTAGGCGTGAATGGAGTTTCTTCTGTCAATTCTTTGGTTGGAATAGGTTCTTGGGACATTCTAAAAGGAATGATTATGTGAAAGATATATTAGAAGGGGCATAAGGTAAGTAGGCGGGGTATGTGGGGTGGTGTATATGGAAGAACTGGACTGTAATGCTAGATGCCAAAGCGAAAAACTTAACTGTTGAATGTTTGGATAGGTGAGGCCCTGCTAATGCCAAGTGGCGGTGAGAGGCTCTACCTATGATTTGGCTTATGACGTAGTTGCCACAGACGTGGTGGCGGGATGTTGGCCTCTCGGTGACAGTAGAGAGAAATCAAAACGTGTGGCCGTGACAGGTGAGGCCCTGACTAGCGCCCTGTAGTAAGGCATGCGAGGCTTGTAACTATGATTTGGGCGTGGGGCCGTACCTCCGTGTTGAGGTGGGGGGGGATGGAAGGCCTCGCTGGGACGGGTTTTCTGATAGGGTGCGCTAAGGCATTAGCCTAGACCCTGTAGCCAGTTCGATTGTATATTTAAGGATAAGGTGAGAGGACTGCAATGTTGTGTAGATACTAACCTTGACTTCTTGCGAATGGTATCTGGAACCTTCTGGTGGTAATAAGTGTGGTAAGTCTCGTCTTATGCTGTCCTTGAGGAAGAGTCCTGAGGCTTTAAGACAGATGTTGACGTATTTATGCGTATCGTGGTGGCGTATGATTTGAATTGGGAGTAGGTTGTTTGTTAGGGGCGCAACGTGAGATCCTGCATTGAGGGATCTGGAAGGTTTAAGTGTGTGACTGGGCTGAAATAGATATTTGTGAGAAGGCTGGATGAGGCCTTGGGGTGACGATTGGACGTATTTGGGTATAGACGTAAGTACCTGAAGGTATGGCTGAGTACCGGGTCAGGTTTTGGTGTTTACCGGAGCCTGATGGCTGTATGACCGTATGTCTGAGTAGAAATAATAGTAAAGAATTAACGTACCATGGGCGTAAGCCTGTGGAAAAGTAGTAATGAACTTGAGACCGTGATAGGTTTTATATGAGGTGTAGTAACAAACGAGTTGTGAACTATACCTTGGTTTGACATAAAGAAATTACGTTATGCGAAACGGTTTAACTGTGTAGAACCGGGGGAAGCCTAGAATAATACTGGAGCTAAGGGTTAACCGAAGAAAAATTCCATAGTTAACGACAGGTGTGGAGGTAAGTAATAAAACCCAATATGTAAACATTTTAGGCCTATGGCTTTATAATGCAAAGTGATAAAATACAATACCTGTTCCTGTAATAAAAGACCTTGAAATAAACAACTTTAGCGCAGAAAAAGCGAGAAACCGATGCAGTCTGTAAAGCCAAAAATATGTGACAGCGTGATTATATGGAAAATGAATAGTACAGACGTTTATGTGCCGGATATTGTGTTTATAAACAGTATATGTGACAAAATGAAGTGTTTAATAGGTAAATATGTGTTGTGGCAAGGTCAGAGAGGCTTTCTATGTTAGTAATAGATTGGAGTGCTCTCTATTCCCAGCATGATGGGGTTAATTGGTGGGAGTCACCCCTTGAATGTTATATACCAGGTGAATGTAATTAACCAGCACTAGGGTTTTAAAAGGTTAGCCTCTGAAGACATCAGAGAGTCTAACAGCTGGGAGAGAGGAGGCAGTTAAGCCTGAGACAAAGGTACTGTGTGAAACCTGCTTAAAGTGCTGTATTTCATTTTGTTTAAAACTGGGAACTAGATTAGCTGGCCAGTTGGATAGTTAGTAATACTGTTGTTTAGTAAGTCTCCAAGTTGGAGTAGGATTTATTTTCTTTTTGTTTTATTTTGTGGGAGAGCACAACCTTGTATATATTGTGGAAAGTGACAATAAACTGCAGTACTATTTTATCCTGACTGTTGCATTTGAAGTTTGTGAAGAGCCTGGCCATCCTGCCACAGTGTATAGAAACCGTACGTTTATGATAGACGGATATTTTAAAAAGTATTAAAACAAATTAACTGGTTAACATAGAAAGAAAATCACAAGGCAGATTTTTAAACAAGCTAATTATATCCCCAAACTGACAAAAAAAAGGTATCAGTAGCAATATGACCGAACAGGGAATATACGTAAAGAAAAGTAGAATTCGTGAAATAGAACTTAGTGCATACTGTAGCCTATTTGAATAAGAACTAGCCGAATATGGATTTAGAACAAGGTGTTTGTGTTTTAATCGTACGAAATAGATTGGTCCTGGGTGACCAAACGGAAATAAGAGAATGCCCGTAATAATATTACTGTGTATATAAATAATAATAGATTAGGTAGTTTTCGTACGAATATATAAAAGCAGTGATAAAGTGCCGAGCGTTCGTCTGTTTTGGCGTGAACACTGAAATCGGTTAAAAAAGCGTGTATTTGTACGAATATGATAGAGGGAGCCTACCCCTACGTTTTTAGGCCCGAACGGCGGGAAATAGCGGGGCGCTATTTCCTACGCCTAACTTACGTGAACGTGCCGGTCTCGTGACCGGAAACCGGGTACCTTGCCGGGAACCGAGTGGAAGGCCTCAAACGGACAGAGGACTGGTCAGGACGTCTGACTGCTGGAAACAGGAAAAAATTCTGGAGGGAAGCTGGACAGGAAGTGCTGGTTGCTATGGGGACAAAACAATCAGCTGAAAGGCAGAGGTGAGTAGGGGCTGGGAGTTTAAGTAGGGGACTTACTCCTCCCACAAATTCAGGCCTCCACAAGTTCAGGCCTTTTAACATGTGTATATATATATATATATGTATGTATGTATGTATGTATGTGTTATGGTACTTTTTCAGTAAACCAAAATGTTTAAGTGTCTATCTGTTCCTGTCCAAATTAAAGAGAATTGAATTGCGTATATACGCTGAAGTAATTCAGTCTGACACACGGAGTTCAGGTTAAAATAACTTCGAGGAAATTTATTGGCAAGTGGAAGATCAAAGGGCGCGCAGGCCCTTTTAAGAGACATTTTCGTCATCATTGGTTATCAAGATATCAGTGAATAAACATCATTAATTGGATTAATTGTTAAGTGTCTGGGTTAGTGTCCACCTATCAATATAATTAATTGGATCAAAAGCTAAGTGGTTAGTTCCGTGTCCACCCACCAAGAGGTGGTACTTTTTCGGACACGGGTGGGGGACAAGGGGTCTTGAGCGTCATTTTACTCGGTCGGTGATGTCAAATCTCGTGGTTAGGTGCAAGGTCTCTTATGAATAGAACATTTCATTACTACTGTGTTCTCATGGCCTTTAAATTATACTATGTTGCGAGTTAGGGGAAATTCAACAGTTCCTGGGTTAGTCATATCCTTATGGAGAATACAGTCTTTGTCTATTGTATTAGATGTGCTGAGAAATACTGTCATGTAATGTAGTTTTCATATGAAGAAGTCAGGTTATGAGGACAAAATGGAGGATTTGTCACAGTATCAGGTTAATACAGAGTTAGAGCAGCAATTCAATATAAATACAATAAGATTTTTTTAATAATTCTACATCAGTCCCCCCTATGAAATGTTAGATTCTAAGAGATAAAAACTTTATTTGTTAATACCAGAAGACGTGTTAGCCCAAAGGCACAGAAACCCCGTGGCCGCTAGCTAGGTGTTAATGCAAAGTGCAAGTCTGTCCCTATTTTCTGACCCTACTAGGCTAGCTCATCTGTCAGTATGGCTCTCGAACACTTCACACCCATGGGTATCCCACGGCAGCTAACCCACCGCTTCTCCACACGGGGCCTTTACCATTCACTGACAGATGCTGTCCCTAAGGTGGTCCCTTCCTAGAACTCTCGCACTTTATCATCAAAAGGGATGGATTGCAGCGGCAAACAGGGTGAGTTGAGATCCTGGAAATCTTGGTCATCAACATCAAGTAGTGTGAAAGTGGGTGCCGCTTGGTCAATAGTCTTCGTGAGAGCTTTCCTCAGGCAGGGGAAGACACAACAAAAGAGAAGAGCAAAGATAAAAAAAGAAATTAGTATTGCCATACCAATATGCATTAAAGCCTTTTTCCAACCCGTCATCCAACCAAACCATCTGTCCCAGGGATCTTTTATCCCGGAATTCCTTTTTAATTCTTCTGAGAGGTCATTTAATTTTGCTATGGCTAATGTAACTTTACCATTAGGACCTGTGTTTTCTGGGATGTAGGTACAACATGTCATGGTGTCGGGCAAAATTTTACATACCCCTCCTTTTTCGGCTAGGATCATATCCAGGGCTATTCTATTTTGGAAGGCCATTTGGGATGTTGCCTGCAATTGTTCGGCTAATCCCTGGAGGGCATCTCTGGTGTAATTAACGAAACGCTGTTGATTGTAATAAATGTAGTTTATCCAATTTAAGTTCTTGTTTGCAGTAACTATGGTAAAAATTGATTCAAATCCTGCAGCAACTTCATCTCTTGCTTTAAATTCATTGGGTACCCCCCTAGGCACCCCAATGGCATCAATGTAAATGTGAGGGTCAAAACTTCCTTTTACTGGGGCTTCACGCTTGGCCTTAGTGTGGCTGGACTCATGGGTGTTGGTGTGTGTGTCAGAAATAATGTGTATAGGCATAATGGCCTTGGCCAATGTACACTCCCCCCACCACTCTGTGTCCATTCTGGATCTTAACTGTAAATCCCCACACAACCAGTAAATATCTCCCAGTGACCTAGTGTGCTGCTGCAGCAAACGTACAGGAACAGTTCTATATGTAGTACAATAACCTGCGGGAAAGTTACCCACAAATTTACCAATCCCATCATGTTTGACATAGCAAGTGTAATTACCTTTATATACGGTAACACCATGAGGAGGTCTTACATTTTTGGCTATAAGAGGATACTCCGCTGTCCATGCTTGACATTGAGACCTGTTGAAATTATATTGGTAGGCAAAAAGACTTAAAATGCAATTTTCTTCATCTACTGGCAGGGTTAAAGGTACAGTGCCCAGATGAGGCCGGGCACCACCACACACATAGCATGCGGTTCGGTTATGTTTGTTGGCATTATATTTCATCCATTCTAACCATAGGTTAACATCATTAAAACCTGTTTCAGCGGCCATAGTATCTTCAAAGGTGGGGTTAGCAATGGCCATCATGTCCTTAAAGGACTGGATGTGTGGTTTTAATGGGTTTGTGACCATATGAGTAGCTCCTTGCCACTCAGGGGAATTACACATATCTTTAAGGTAGAAATGCCCTAATTTAGTATAGGAACCCTTTTTCCAGTACATTCCCAATACATACTGGTCTGCATCTGTTGGGCTTGGATGCTCAACATTAAGAATTAATTTCATTGGTGTGCCTCCTCCAGGCTTTCTCAGAGTCATTCTTTGAAGGAGGGACCTACCATGATCATCTACTTTAGATAAGGCACTTTTTGGCTTGTAGCCCCAGGAAGGTCCGGCATTCCATCCCGCCGCCCCCCAATGGCCACAATTATGCCCCCATTGTTTGTCAACTACACAAACATATGGATCTTTTACATGAGGGATATCTCTATAGATATTCTGGATTTGTGTTGTAGTGAATGGGCATTCTACGATGTCACAATAATCAAAGGTATAGGTAGCCACACGGGTACATGATGAATTATACCAGAAGGTGTACCCACTAGCATCTTTAGTGATGGCTACTTGCTGGGCCTTAATTAAACTAATTAAGGAGACAATGTACCAGAGGTACATGGTTGTGCGGTATCTGCTTCCTCTGGGGCAGGAGACTTCTTGCAGTGGGAAGCGTGGATCCAATGTGGCCTGCCGGCCAATTTGACGGAAGTTGCGGTGATCAGGAGAACTTGGAATGGCCCGTCAAATCTTGGTTCCAGGGTGCTTTTCCGCACGAACTTCTTAACCAGAACCCAATCTCCGGGAAGCAGGTTATGGGTACCTGTGTTCAGATCAGGATCTGGAATTGAAGAGAAAACTTGGGCATGTATTTTGTTCAAGGCACTTGCAAGTTCAGTTACATAGTCTACTAAAACATCTGATTGAAGCTGTAACTGCTGTGGATAATAACAACCTAGCCTGGGTGCTGTCCCAAATAGAATTTCATATGGGGATAACGAGTGTTTCCCTCTAGGTGTGTGCCTAACGCTGAACAAAGCTATTGACAGACTTTCTGGCCAGGGCATTTTTGTTTCTTGTGACATTTTTAACATTCTGGCTTTTAGAGTGCCATTCATGCGCTCTACTTTACCACTACTTTGTGGGTGGTAAGGGGTGTGGAAGGCTAGGGTCACTCCCAGAGCAGTCCAAATTTCTTTAGTCACTGTTGCTGTAAAGGCTGGGCCTTGATCACTTTCAATGACTTCTGGAAGTCCAAATCTACATACAATGTCTGTAAGTAGGCGTCTTGCGGTTGTTTTTGCAGTGATATTGGCTACAGGGTAGGCTTCTGGCCAGCCTGAGAACATATCCACCATTACTAGTGCATATTCATGAGACCCACTCTTGGGCATTTGGATATGATCAATTTGAATTCTCTGGAATGGGTACATGGGTTTTGCTAGGTGCTTTGCAGGCACCTTGATTGGTCTTCCTGGATTACATTTTGCACAAATGACACAGGCCCTGCAGAAGCTGTTGATCAGGGTTGTGATTCCAGGTGCTTCATAATATTTTTGAATGAGGGCGGCCATTAGGTCTTTTGACAGATGTGCAGGCCCATGGGCCCATTGGACAACTGCTGGGTATAAGTTTCTTGGAAGGCAAAATTTAGAATTGTTGTAGTAAATTCCGTCCTTTAGGACAGCTCCTTTCTTCTTCCATTTCTGGATTTCTTCAGGGGTAATTATAGCTTGTTGTTCTCGTAGAATTCTTAGGTCAGTAGGAAGAGTTTGTAAGGTAAAGATAGGAACTTCTTCTTCTTGACCGGACACTTCTTCATCCACTTCCTGCAAATCTCTGGCTGCTTGCTTAGCAGCCTGATCGGCCAAATGGTTGCCCTTTGCTTCATCTGAATCCAATTTCCCATGTGCCTTTACTTTCAAAACGGCCACTTCTTCAGGGAGTAGGAGGGCATCCATTAGTTCCTTGATTGCAGAGCTGTGTTTGACTGGTGTACCGGCAGTGGTAAGAAATCCTCTTGTCTTCCAAATGAGGCCGAAGTCATGTGCCACACCCAGAGCATATCTTGAATCTGTATAGATGTTGGCACGCTTTCCCTTGGAAATCTTGCATGCTGAAGTCAGGGCTTGCAATTCAGCTTCTTGCGCAGACATTGCTGGCGGTAGAGGTGATGACTTGAGAACTTCCCCTGTTGTGGTTACGGCATATCCTGTATGGTATTTTCCTTCTTCATCAGCATACCTTGAACCGTCCACAAACAGAGTAAAATCCGGATCCGGTAATGGATTCTCATGCACAGTTGGTAAGTGTACTGTTTCCATTTTCATCTGTTCGAAACAGTCATGAGGAGTTTCTGGGTCATAGTCATTTGTTATAACTAGGTCTTTAAATTCTTTTTCCAGGAAATGTCGTGGCCATGCTTCAAGAAGGTCAGTTGCTGGGTATTTGGCAATGCCATTTTCCTGTAGTTGTGATTCATCCATGGTGGCCCATAATTTTGCCATGGGCCCAAGGTCATTCCATGATCTTGTCTTTAACTTGGTAACAGGAATATGTGGAATAGCAGTATCCCAATGATGGTATAGGTAATTGAGTTCTGGGGGCAGTTGGATCAGGACCATGCTGTTGCCTTCCGAGTCACAATAGAAATCTTGGGCAGTGAGCTTTACTTCAAACCAGTGGTAGAGCTCATCTTCATAGCAAGGTTCAGGAGTAATGTCTGGCTTGTACCACATGGTACAGAAGGCGTAATCTGGACCTTCACAGAGAGGTGTCTTGTCCTCGTGAAAAGTTAAATGTGGATGCATTTTCTTGATACATCCACAGAGAAGGTAAATGTAGGTTTCATCTGTGACAAACCCATAGTAGATACCCCCCTCAGGGAGTGGAAGAAGAGTGGATGGGTTAAGAACTTGACACCTTTGTATAGAAATGTTGTCAGGCAGAAGAAGATGACATTGCAGACGTAGGTGTCTAGCGGGAGACACGTGCTTGAGCTGGACTTGGTTGATAATGGCAGAGATGTCATGAGGGGCCAAAACAACCAACGGGTGGCCAAGGACCAGGTCTGAAGTTCTTTCAATAAGTTCTCTTGCAGCAAAAACAGCCCTAAGGCAGGAAGGGGTCCCTCTAGCCACAATGTCCAGTTGGCATGAAAAGTATCCAATAGGCCTCTGGCGGCCTTTTAAGTCATTAGTTTGGGTAAGAACTCCTGTAGCATGACCTAGTCTTTCAGAGACAAATAATTTGAAAGGCTTGGTATAGTCTGGTAGGCCCAAGGCAGGAGCAGAGACAATGGCACGTTTAAGAGATTTGAAATTGTCCAGAGCTTCGTTGGTCAGGCCGAATGGATCTGACTTGAGTGCATCGTAGAGAGGTTGCATAAGCAGAGAGGCCTCTGGGATCCATGCTCTGCAGTAGGAAATGAGGCCTAAGAAGGCATGAAGAGATTTTGAAGTCCTTGGGGGTTGAATGTCCAGAATTGTTCTGACTCGGTCCCGAGTGAGATGTCTGGTACCTTGAGATAGGCAATGTCCAAGGAAAATCACAGAGGGTTGACAGAATTGCAGCTTGAGAAGCGAAGCTTTACATCCTTGTTCTGCCAAATAGCAAAGCAGACTAATTGAACATTTTTCAGTAGTGGGTATATCATCTCCACAGAGCAACAAATCATCCACATACTGGAGTAAAACAACTTCTGGGTGTTCAGCTTGCCATGGGTCAAGAATAGTACACATGGCTTTGGCAAATTGACTTGGAGAATTTTGTGCCCCTTGGGGCATGACAGTCCATGTATATTGTTGCATTTCATGGGTGAAAGCGAACAGGTATTGACAGGATGGATCTAGTGGAACACTGAAAAAGGCATTAGCTAGATCAATGACTGTGAAATACTTTGCAGAAGGTGGGACGCCAGAGAGCAGGGTATGGGGGTTTGGTACAAGAGGGGTGTCCAGGACAGTGGCTTCATTGACCGCACGGAGATCCTGAACCATCCTGTACTTTACTGGCTCACCTTTTAGAGTCTTCTTCTTCACAGGAAATAATGGAGTATTACATTCTGATTTACACTCCACTAAAGCACCCTTTTCCAGGAGCGCTTTGATGTGAATAGAAATGGCTGCAGCCTGTGCTGGTTTTAGAGGATATTGTGGTTTCCTTGGTAACTTAGCTCCTGGGATAAGCTTAACCACCACAGGTGGGACATTTAGATGACCTATATCCTCTGGGCCTGAGGACCATAACTTAGCAGGCACCTGAGTTTTTAACTCATCTGGGAAATTGGACCTAGGTTCTGCTGCTTGCTCATTGGGTATATCTAATTGCAGCATCAAAGGTAAGGAGCACAGGGCTGAAGTGTCAGAAACAGATAGAGGTGTAGACATTTCTACCTGTCCATCTGGAGTGAAGGTTATAGACGCCTGCAGGCGTGAAAGGACATCAGCGCCTAACAGGTTAATTGGGCATGTGGAGGAAACTACAAAACGAGCAAGTAAGCTTGTGCCAACCCGCAGAGGGGTTGTTAGAGGACTGTGTCTCGGTTGGCCATCCACTCCAACACAGGAGACATCAATACTTGACAAGAAAGATGGGTCTGGCAGGTCTTGTTCTCTGAGAACACTTCGGGCTGCGCCTGTGTCGATAAGAAATGTGGTAGGTTGGCCTTCAATGGGTAAAGTCACTGTGGCAAGTGGCCCCCCCCCCTTATCCCCTGTAAACACTGCCATGACAGGGGTTAATGACACAGGTTTGCCAATTTCCTAATCATCATCTGGTTCCTCAACAATTGGAACCGTTTTCATGGTCTTAGGGGCCGGGGCAGGCTTGGGAAACTTTTTGGGCTCCCCTGTAGGAAACTTTTTGGGCTCCCCCGGTTCCCTTTTGGGTTCTGGACAGTCACTTCTGTAGTGTCCCTTAGCCCCACAATTAAAACATGTTACGTCCTCTAACTTGACACCCTTGGTGCCAGGGGTGATGGGGGTGGCACGGGCCACCATGAGAGGAGCTGAATTGGGTCTTCTGGGGGTTTGGGCAGATTCCAAACCTCTAGCAACTAGGAGTAACGTATCTAGGGGAACAACCTTGTATTCAGGGCGTGCAGCAATGATTCCCTTGCGTATGGAATCTTTAACACCTTGGACAAACGCACCTGATAGCATTTGTGAATGAATTTTGTCAGTGAGATCAAATCCCAAATCTGTAAACATTTGATATAATCTTGCATGAAACCTTTCCACTGATTCTCCTTTGTCTTGCACAACATCAGTAAGGCCAGCAGCTTGATCTGCAAGTTTATCCTTAGCCCAATCTCTCAATTGATTGCAAAAGGTTACTCCGGAGGGATAATCAACATCACTTGTAAGCAGATCTGTACTGAGGTGGCGGGCCATGCTGGGCCAATATGCATCCCCTGCTTTAATAGCACAAATGCTCAGTAGGTCACGCCAGGCGGCGGAATAAGTCTTTTGTATCTGAACTATCCCTCGGTAAAAAGGCATAGGCTGTTTCTCTGGGTCAGGGAGAGATTTCATTAAAGCACTAGCTTGTGTGGGGTTAAAAGCGACATATTTAGGAGGGGCCTGTTCTCCCCGACCCTGATGGCCGAAGGGATCTTCAATAGAACGGTGGGCTCTCGCAGCCTCCATTGAACCCTGGGACAGCCTGTCATCCTCTTCCTCATCTAGCTCTATTATCTGGGACCTTCTGCGTGAGGGGAACACCTGAGGAGACAGGGCCGGGGGATAGGAGGGAGCTCCGGAGGCGGGAGTTGCCATTGGGTCATAACCTTGGGACCGGTAATCACCGGGAAGCACCGGCATCAGGGGTGCTGAATGGCTGGGGGCCGCCATATTGGAGGCGGGGAAGGAAGTTGCATTGGGGTTAAGGGAAGACGTGGCGGCCATGTTGGATGTGGGCACATCCGGGGCAGACTGAACCGGACTGGGCATGACCGGAACCTGGGGAGTGACTTGGGGAAAGGGGTATGGCCAGTGAGGATAGGGGTATGGGAAGGGGTATGGCCAGGCCATTTGGGTGGGAGTTGGGGCGGAACCTGGAGTGGGCAGTGAGGTTGGGGAGGGATTAGCAGAGGGGGTGGGAAACTGGGCTGTGGTCGGGGCGGGCGAGGGAGAGGGTGGGGAAGAGTCAGTAAAGGTGCCTGAAGGAGGAGGAGCCGGAGTGGGATCAGCAAGATTGACAGTGGCAGGAGAGGAGGGGTTAGTGAACTGGGCAGATGCAGATGGGAGGGTAGGATTATCTACGGAGACAAAGTGTGAGGAAGGAATGGCAGATGAGATGTTAGCATTAGACTCAGAAGGTGGCTTGGGGATGGATGAGGATGATGGGAATGTTAGGGAGGGAGAAGGGGAAAAGTAGGATCCATCAGAATTTAGGACCGGGCAAACGGGAGAGGTGACGGGATGGGGATTGGGAGGATTAATCAGCTGGCAATCTCCCATTACTGACTGGATCTTTGGGATAGACATCCCCCGGGCGCCATTTTGGGGCGCTGGCTGAGGAAGAGCCCCAGCAACACAATTATTATGGTACACAAACATTTTCACACCCTTGTGAATTATTTCTTCTTCAACCCAACCTTCTTGCTGAATAGCCTTTGCTACTCTGTACCATGCTTCAGCTGTTTTTAATAAATCATAATTTGCAAGCTTGCCTTTCTTTTCCATCAACAATCTACGCCAACTTTCTGGTTGTAATCTACCACATGTCGGCACAGCTATTTTACAAACTTTTGCAATCTTTTCAACACCTTTAACCATCTCCTCACCCTCTCTGTCATCAACTAAATCACATGCTAACCAGCCCTTACTGGGCTTACTTAAATCCTGCCCCATGATCCCTTCTCCCCTACACCAGCGTCCCAGATATAGGGAAAGATAAGGAAAATTGAACCGGAACGTCTACAATGCTCGACTGCCACCTGAGAATCGTGGGTCTTTCTCAAGTGCGTCTTCCCAAAACGTAGACTAGTCACTGAATCCGCCTACCCGGGGTGGTAGACACGGATTGGAGCGAGGTGAGAAGTGTGTGACCAATCACTTCTCTATTAAGAGGAATGGGAGTGGATAGTATAATAGTACAGGAAGTGTAGAAAAGGTAAAGAGTAAGGGAAGAAAAATCCTTAGAGACAGATACAGGAGTTTAAATGACTCCACATTAAACAAACAAGACAACAGTACAGTTGAAATACAGTGCATGCATCACAGTTCAAATGAAATCAACAGTAATCCCTTTCCTTCTACATGTGCTTACTCCAAAGTCACCTTTCTCAACCTCGTAGTGTCCCCGCTCGGAGAATGACTTCCTCAAGTCTCACTACCAGCGGCCAAGGATAACAGCTAACACCGGTCCGAAATCCTTTCTAGCCTCCCTCGTTACAGCAGTCCACTTAAAGTGGCCACGCCACCCTCACTCCCGTAGTGCCCTTATAAAACCCACTCTATAAGTCTCACTACCACGTGATGCGGAAAACAAGCAATGCCTGCCTGAATCCCCCCAGGAAACTGAGTCCCCTGCCACAAGGCTAAGTCTCCTACCACAGTTAAAATAATCAGTGGACCTTCAACTCAACTAGAGCCGAAGGGTCCGGGTCAGGACGTCCCCAACTCAACTAGAGCTGGATGGTCCGGGTCAGGACGTCCCCAACTCAACTAGAGCTGGATGGTCCGAAAGCGCACAGTGAAGCTAGCTAGGCTATCAAAGTGACACAAAATTGGATCACAGGAAACTATGATTCTACACAGATCCCACAATTCCACAAACTTCTTTTTCCTTACAGCCACAGCCACGAGGCTCCTAAAAGAAGTAAACAGGCAAAGAAGACCCCCAGGAACACATCCACAGGTCAACCCCCCTTTTTCCCTACAGCCACAAACACGTGGCTCCTAAAAGGAGTAAAACAGGCAACAGGACTCCAGGCAAATCCCCCGGGTCCACCCCCCCCTTTATCCCAAAAAGGGGAAAACAGACAAACACAGGACCCTCAAGCAAACTACCACTGGTCCACCCCCCCCCTTTATCCCAAAAAGGGGAAACAAATAAACATTCAGCCCGGGCAACCAAACTAGACACACCCAGGCAACAGATAGACTAAATGCAGGTAACAAATGGGTAATAAGACTCCGGGCAAGATATTACCTGTCTTTGATGTCCTCCCGGGAAGCAGTCACAGACACGTGGACGGGTCAATCAAAGGGGCCGGAACATACCGGTGGCTCTGCAGAAGTCTCTACCGTGTACCTGGAGGTGATCAGTCTCCTTTCCTTCCCCCTGGATTCCTCCGTCCACCCTTGTCTTCCTTAGGACGGCTCACCGGCCAGACATAGCCCGGAGTCCCTGTTCGGGCGCCAAAGTTGTTATGGTACTTTTTCAGTAAACCAAAATGTTTAAGTGTCTATCTGTTCCTGTCCAAATTAAAGAGAATTGAATTGCGTATATACGCTGAAGTAATTCAGTCTGACACACGGAGTTCAGGTTAAAATAACTTCGAGGAAATTTATTGGCAAGTGGAAGATCAAAGGGCGCGCAGGCCCTTTTAAGAGACATTTTCGTCATCATTGGTTATCAAGATATCAGTGAATAAACATCATTAATTGGATTAATTGTTAAGTGTCTGGGTTAGTGTCCACCTATCAATATAATTAATTGGATCAAAAGCTAAGTGGTTAGTTCCGTGTCCACCCACCAAGAGGTGGTACTTTTTCGGACACGGGTGGGGGACAAGGGGTCTTGAGCGTCATTTTACTCGGTCGGTGATGTCAAATCTCGTGGTTAGGTGCAAGGTCTCTTATGAATAGAACATTTCATTACTACTGTGTTCTCATGGCCTTTAAATTATACTATGTTGCGAGTTAGGGGAAATTCAACAGTTCCTGGGTTAGTCATATCCTTATGGAGAATACAGTCTTTGTCTATTGTATTAGATGTGCTGAGAAATACTGTCATGTAATGTAGTTTTCATATGAAGAAGTCAGGTTATGAGGACAAAATGGAGGATTTGTCACAGTATCAGGTTAATACAGAGTTAGAGCAGCAATTCAATATAAATACAATAAGATTTTTTTAATAATTCTACATCATATGTGTATATATATATATGTGTATATATATATATGTGTATATATATATGTATATATGTATATATGTATATATATATATATATATATATATATATGTATATATGTGTATATATATATGTGTATATATATGTGTATATGTGTATATATATGTGTGTATATATATGTATGTATATGTATATATGTATATATATGTATATGTATATATATGTATATGTATATATGTGTATATATATGTATGTATATGTATATATATGTATGTATATGTATATATATGTATATATATATTTTTTTTTCTAATATAAAATATAAGTCCTTTCAGAGTAAAAACATTTACTTATACAGTAAGCATACTCACAAACAGACACAGACAATCTCCCTGACACAAGCTCATTGATACACATCCTCATGGACAAATATTCTCACTGATATACATAAGCAGAGATGCACACAAATAGGCTCGTTGACAGACAATCTCACTGACAAGCTGATTGGTATACGCACACACAAACAAAGTACAGACAAACTGACATGCACAAGCTTATTACAGAAAAGCTCACTGTCACACACACTCACATGCTCACTGACACACACATGCTCCCTACAGAAAAGCTCACTGACACGCTCACTACAGACAAGTTCACTGACACACACGTGCTCCAAACAGAAAAGCTCGCTGACACACAAATGCTCCCTACAAAAAACCTCACTGACACAAACATTCTCACTAAAGAAAATCTCATTGACACACATGCTTTCCCAACAGAAAAGCTCACTGACACACACATGCTCAACACTGACAAGCTCACTGACACACACCTGCTCACCACCGACAAGCTCACTGATACACACATGCACCCTACAGAAAAGCTCACTGACACACACAAGCTCATTACAGATAAGCTCACAGACACACACATACAAGCTCACTCACTAGCAGCCACACACACACACACAAGCTCACTCACTAGCAGGCACACACACAAACATACAAGCTCACTCACTAGCAGGTGCACAAATACACACACAAGCTCACTCACTAGAAGGCACACACAAGCTCACTCACTAGCAGGCACGCACACACACACAAGCTCACTACAGACAAACTCGCTGACACACACACATGCTTTCAACAGACAAGCTAACTGACACACACATACAGTCCCGCTCACTAGCAGCTACACACACACAAGCTCACTCACTAGCAGGCACCCCTCCACACACACACACAAGCTTACTCACTAGCAGGCACACACACACACAAGATCACTCACTAGCAGGCACACACACAAGCTTACTCACTAGCAGGCACACACACACAAGCTTACTCACTAGCAGGCGCACACACACACACACACACACAAGCTCACTCACTAACAGGCACACACACACACACACACACACCTAAGCTAATTCACTAGCAGGCACACACACACACACACAAGCTCACTCACTAGCAGCCACACACACACACAAGCTCACTCCCTAGCAGCCACACACACACAAGCTCACTCACTAGCAGGTGCACACACAATCACTGTCATGGCTGAAGCTTACTTTGCACTGGTAGGTGAAGTTGCCATTTTGTGGCCTTTTCCTTCCAGCGAGGTCAGCAACATGTGTGGGGGCGGTGCTTGCATGTGGGAGGCGGTGCTTGCATGTGGGAGGTGATGCTTACGTGCGGGGGTGGTGCATGTGGCCGAAATTGATTTATATTGTAATGGGAGACTGACAGGTCTCCCTTCGGCCGCAGACTTATTGCAGCCGCACCAGCCCTTAGCTCGTCTCTTTCTACTCTCCCCTCAGGCTGGCACAGTCCAAAGGGAAAATACTTAAATTACATTATCCTGATGATTAGGGCTGTCTGTCTGGCCCCAGTTGCTGCGGCCCACCAGGAAATTTCCCGGTATCTCGGTTGGCCAGTCCGGCCCTGATTGGTTCGGCTGTGGAGCATATATTTTGTTGGTGGATTACAGATAAGTAAAGGCTTTTTTTTGTTTGTTTTAACAAGATTGTGCCGTCAATCTCAACTAAAAATAACCTACTGTGTTTTATGTTATTGAGCATTTCACAGTATGTCACTTGGCAGAGGCCATACAGACATATATTAACCTAAGGAGAGTTTCCCAGAGATGCCTAGCATAGTGCATAAGCTTTTCACAAGGATTCTGCGTCACAGCCATCAGCCATGGGAAGTTGAGCTCTATGAATTTTGGTTCAACTAATCTCACCTTCTTGGTGAGCTGGCTTCCAGCATCAATCAAATGTGATTCCAGTGCACGTTTATTCAGAAGCAGAGGAAGGCTGTGAGTGGCCCATATAGAATTACATAGATAGAACATGAGTTGATGGATTTGCATATCTAGCCACAAATCAGAGCATCAATCTCACAGTAGGCACTATGATAGGCTCTGTCAATGGAATCATCGTTGGAAGCACCTTTCTCAAAGGGTGAAGGCCTAGCTACCTCAACGCTGCCTCTGCCCCTAAGAAATCACCTCCATGCAATATAGTAAATTATTTTGATTGATTTGGATTTCATTGTGTATATTATTAATATGTTAGGTAGTTTTATGGTCAACCATCATGACACATTAAAAGCTTTTCAAAAATGTGTCAATCCCAGCTCCCAACATTCACAATTGTTGAATTGGGGTTTGAGTTTATTGGACGTGTATCCATTCTAACAGAAACATATTTCCTCTTTGGAATCCTATTACTCTCCTCCTGTTGCTTTAAGTACATTCATGTGCTCATTTCAAGCTCCTTTTATAAAATACACATTCTGCTTATTAAAAATAATAATACTACATGTTATTTCAAACAAATAATCAGATACCTAAGGGAACACCACCAGTAAAGACACTCCAGCCATGTCTGCAGGGCTTAACCCTATAAATTACGAATAAACGGATACAAAAAAGAACTGTAGTCACTCAAACCACAACAAAGTGGGTGAGTAAAATCTGGGTAGTAGGTAAGTATCTAGAAACCCCTGACGAAGGTGCACATGCTAGTGCACCAGAACACACGTAGGGCGTTATGTTCTGAGTGGGTTTTGGGCATTTATCACATATGCACTTGGGATCGCTATTTAATATAGGCAGAGTTTTCACTGATTTAATTATTTTCTCACTCTTTTTTTTCTGTCTCTACTAACCAGGGCTCGAGTCCTGCAGGAACGCGTGGGAACGGCGTTCCTGCACTTTTTCCACAGCAGGAACGCCGTTCCCATTACTAGTCCTGCAGGACCCAGGGCTGACACAAGCGGCTGCCAGAGCAGGGGGAGTACAAATCCGAATCCCCTGCCTCTGACTGGGGACTCGGATTTGTAAACTCACCTCTCCCCCTGCAGTCAGTGGAGTCGTCCGGCCTCTCCTAATGATGTCAGTAGGAGGGGGCGTGGCTTCCTCTGCTCTTCTCATAGGACCGCTGGGGAGCAGAGGAAGTCACGCCCCCTCCTCCTGACATCATCAGGAGAGGCCGGCTTACTCCACTGACTGCAGGCTGCAGGTTCCAGATCCTGTCCCACCCCTCCTGGCCCAAGGTAAGCCTCAGGGAGGGGGGGAGGCACTATAGGTTTTTTTTTTTTATCCCTTTCCTCAGTCCCTGCCCCCCCCTCCTCAGTCCCTGTCCTCCCTCCTCAGTCCCTGTCCTCCCTCCTCAGTCCCTGTCCCCCTCCTCAGTCCCTGTCTCCCTCCTCAGTTCCTGCCCCCCTCCTTAGTCCCTTTCCCCAGTCCCTGTCCCCCTCCTCAGTCCCTGTCCCCCTCCTCAGTCCCTGTCCCCCTCCCCAGTCCCTGTCCCCCTCCCCAGTCCCTGTCTCCCTATTTAAGGCCCTGTCCCCCTCCTCAGTCCCTGTCTCCCTCCTCAGTTCCTGCCCCCCTCCTTAGTCCCTTTCCCCAGTCCCTGTCCCCCTCCTCATTCCCTGTCCCCCTCCTCAGTCCCTGTCCCCCTCCTCAGTCAATGTCCCTCTCCTCAGGCCTGTCCCCCTATTTAAGGCCCTGTCCCCCTTCCTCAGGCCTGTCCCTGTCCCCCTCCTCAGTCCCTGTCCCCCTCCTCAGGCCTGTCCCCCTTCCTCAGGCCTGTCCCTGACCCCTCCTCAGGCCTGTCCCCCTTCCTCAGGCCTGTCCCTGTCCCCCTCCTCAGTCCCTGTCCCCCTATTTAAGGCCCTGTCGCCCCTCCTCAGTCCCTGTCCCCATATTTAAGGCCCTGTCCCCCCTCCTCATTCCCTGTCCCCCCATCTCAGTTCCTGTCCCCCTCCTCAGTCCCTGTCCCCCCTCCTAAGTCCCTTTCTCAAGTCCCTGTCCCCCTATTTAAGGCCCTGTCTCCCTCCTCAGTCCCTGTCTCCCTCCTCAAGTCATGTCCCCTTACTCAGTCCCTGCCCCCCTCCTCAGTCCCTGCACCCCTTCTCAGTCCCTGCCCCCCTCCTCAGTCCCTGCCCCCCTCCTCAGTCCCTGCCCCCCTCCTCAGTCCCTGCCCCCCTCCTCAGTCCCTGCCCCCCTCCTCAGTCCCTGCCCCCCTCCTCAAGCCCTGTCCCCTTACTCAGTCCCTGTCTCCCTCCTCAGTCCCTGCCCCCCTCCTCAAGCCCTGTCTCCCTCCTCAGTCCTTGCCCCCCTCCTCAGTCCCTGTCCCTTTCCTCAGTCTCTGTCCCCCTCCTCAAGCCCTGTCCCCTTACTCAGTCCCTGTCTCCCTCCTCAGTCCCTGTCTTCTTCATCAGCCTCTGTCCCCCTCCTCAGCCTCTGTCCCCCTCCTCAGCCTCTGTCCCCCTCCTCAGCCTCTGTCCCCCTCCTCAGCCTCTGTCCCCCTCCTCAGCCCATGGCCCCTTCCTCAGCCCATGCCCCCCTCCTCCTAAGCTCCTGTCCCTCTTCCTCAGCCCTGCCACCTTACTCAGCCCATGGCCCCTTCCTCAACCCATGCCCCCCCTCCTCCTAAGCTCCTGTCCCTTTTCCACAGCACTGTCACCTTACTTAGCCCCTGTCCTCCTCCTCAGCCCCTGTCCACCTTACTCAGCCCCTGTCCACCTTACTCAGCCCCTGTCCACCTTACTCAGCCCCTGCATACGAGCATCAGCCCCTGTCCCCCTCCTCAGCCCCTGCCCCCCTCCTCAGCCCCTGTCCTCCTCCTCAGCCCCTGTCCTCCTCCTCAGCCCCTGTCCTCCTCCTCAGCCCCTGTCCTCCTCAGCCCCTGTCCTCCTCAGCCCCTGTCCCCCTCCTCAGCCCCTGTCCCCCTCCTCAGCCCCTGTCCCTCTTCCTCAGCCCCTGTCCCTCTTCCTCAGCCCCTGTCCCTTTTCCTCAGCCCCT
This sequence comes from Pelobates fuscus, assembly GCF_036172605.1. NCBI lineage: Eukaryota > Metazoa > Chordata > Amphibia > Anura > Pelobatidae > Pelobates > Pelobates fuscus. Next base: position 189,253,318 of record NC_086321.1, on the reverse strand, counting down.
GTCCCCTTCCTCAGCCCCTGTCCCCCTTCCTCAGCCCCTGTCCCCCTTCCTCAGCCCCTGTCCCCCTCCTCAGCCCCTCAGTTCCTGTCCCTTTCCTCATCCCCTCAGTTCCTGTCCCTTTCCTCAGCCCCCATCCCTTACCTCAGCCCATGTCCCCTTCCTCAGCCCATGCCCCCCACCCCTCCTAAGCTCCTATCCCTCTGCCTCAGCTCCTGTCCCCCTCCTCAGCCCCGTGCCCTTACTCAGCCCCTGCATACAAGCGTATCATTTTTTTGTGGTGTGAGGGGGGGGGGGGCGGGGGGAAGGGGGCGGGGAGTGGGTCTTGGGTGAGTTCCTGCACTTTTTTACCCAGGACTTCACCCCTGCTACTAACTATCTAGCTAGCTTACCAGGAAGAAAGACTTTTTATCTTACTGTCCTACAAACCTTCTAATTAATCTTTGTTAGGACTGTATATTACTTTTTGAGATATTGTGTCTATTGGTCTCGGACACCCCACCTATAGGGTTTTTACTCTCACCCTGGTATATTCACTTTAATCAAGTTTGAGGTCAGGGCAAATCCTGGGCTAAAACAAGCAGTTCAATAAAGCTACCATTAGTTTAAGAAATGTACTGGATGACTCTATACTCCCATTATGAGTTAGTTGGGAAGCCTTATAAGGCTAGTTATTTTCCTATTTATTTATTATTTGTTTTGTTTCTAGTTTTGAGACACGTGTGTGTGTGTGTGTCTATATGTACATTTAGTGCTGGTCCAGCTAAACTTGACAGTTATTTAAACGAGATACTTACCTACTATCCAGCTTTTACTCACCCACTTTGTAGTGGTTTGAGTGACTACAATTTTTTTTGTTTCCTTCTATACATAATATTTCAAACTTTGCTTATAATTGGGATTTAATTGCTGTAAATGTAAATATTTATTTCATGTAGTGCTTCATAAATTTTCTATACCTAGCAGCAAGGAAATAACAAAAACACTATAACAGATCATACTCCATTAAATATAAAATGGCTCTTGAAGTCAGTATTAAAGGGTCATATCACTAGTGCCAATGGGATGCAACATTTGCAAAGTTATCAACAGTTTGAACCACTGAATGAAGAAGTGGAACATGAAAGTACTAGGGCAGGCAGCAGGCCCATGGATGCGGCATCTTATTCTACAGACAATACAGTATATAAAACTTCAGGTACATTGCATATATAATAATCTGACATGTAGGTTGGTGTCAGCTGTGGGTGTCATATTATAATATTATGAAGAGTAGGTAATCACTTATTCTTGATGCTGATCTGGGGAAGGGTGTGAACCACACGGGAGACTTGTTCTACATCAGTTGGGTTGTGAAATAAAGCTGCTATACTGGTTGAGAATATGCTAAATCTCAATTAAAAGGATTGTAAAACTTAGGAGTCAATAAAAAAGGAACAAACATACAATGGCTCTTCAGAAATGCACCCTCAATGTACGTGCATACCTCACTGGAATGCATGAACCTGATCTATGGCTTAAAAGGGAAACCCTACTATCTCTCTAGATAGGTCAAGTGTCCTACCTAGAGAGATAGGTTTCAACAATTTCATAGCTTTGTTCGATCTTGGATAGAATGGCGTAACTTTTTCCACATCCCAAATTCTTGAGAAGAATGTGCGTTCTGTATCAAATTCAAGCTCTCATGTGACAGCTGCCTCTGACAGTCCAAGTGATTGAAGAAATGTCTCTGAGTATGTCATTTTCAACATATGAATGCGCTCCCCATCTTGTTGAACTGATTGTTTGCGTCCCAGTCCAAGCGGTACAGGATTTTATTATTTCTGAGCAGCTGAGTTACTGGTTTGTCATCACAGGGGCATAGATCTAAAGAGTTGTTGTAGACAGAGAGGGTTGAACCTTCAAACAGATAAGTGGGTGAGATAAATCTGGGTGTCATCAGAGTACAGGTGCTAGTGGAATCCAAATGAGGTAATAACTTTGCCAAGAAAGGCAGAATAAAGAGAAAATAGAAGGGGACCAAGGGCACAGCCTTGGGGGTCTCCAACCGAGACAGGAAGCAGGGAGGAGGTATCATTAGAAAAGGAGACACTGAATGAACGTTGAGAGATTTAGGAGGAAAACCACAAGAGGACAGTCAGAGATTGGGTGATTCAAGAGTTTGAAGAAGAGCATGATCAACCGTGTGAAAGGCAGCAGCGAGGCCAAGAAGAATCAGTATGGAGAAGTGGCTTTTGGATTTAGCTACATAACCCTAACCACACCTACATGTGACCCACACAGTCTCCCTACACACTTCCTGTAAAGAGAGATCTAATGTTTAAACTTTCTGTTTTGCATATTCTGTTTGTCAGTGGGTTTTTTTTCTCCCTAGTTTGTTAATAGCATGCTAGAGCCTGCAGAAGCCTCATGTGTAATAGAGCAGGATATACAAAATGTCTAATGTAAACACACTCTACTATCACATCTGAAAATAAACCCATTTATCACATTGGTAGCGTGTCATTTTCAGGGGAGGTGTGGCTAGGGCTGCATAAACAGAAACAAAAGTGATTTAATTTCTAAATGGCAGAGATATGAATTGTGAGACTGCAGCTGCATGATCTATACCAGGCTTCTCTAAACTCCAGATGTTGTTGAACTACAACTCCCATGATTATCAGCCTATCTATTTCATTCATGGAATCATGGGAGTTGTAGTTCAGCAATATCTGGAGGGACGGAGTTTGGGGAAGCCTGGTCTATACACTAAACTGCTTCATTACACTACAGTAGTTTGTAGTAAAGTATCCCTTTAATTCCCACCCCAACCATCCTTATCATAAATGTTGAATCAAGCTCATTGGACATTTATTCATTCTGATATAAACACATAGACATTTTTAATGCTACCACCAGTAAACAGTTTATAATTACACACTTTTTACAGTCAATTTTGTTTCACATTTTGGCTGGATTCAATGTCAGATGAAATTCATGTAGCCGAACCCAATCAAACTGGTCTGCTGCTCAATACAAAACCAACAATAAATCTGCATTGGGAAGCAGGTTTATTCGTATTTTTTAATGACTAACTATTCTGAGAGTCAATAGGACCCCTATATTAGTATAAGGAAGGTTTATTGCCCACCATGACATTGTTCTCCAATAAAGTGTGAATTGGAGCTCTCTTGTTGCTTGGTTTACAAGCTCTGACTAAGCTTGAATAGCATGGGAAGCCCTTAGAAGCCCTCTATGAGCTCACATAGCTTAATTTTAATGTATCTTTTTACTATTTATATAAAGTGCAGGGCTTAAAATGTGAAGTCCTATGCTACTAGCCAGACCTTAAAGTTACTTGCTACTGTATGCCACTGCATACTCACCAGGGATGAATTTATTTCTACTAGCCAGGTCTAAATTTTCACTTGCCACTCACCAGTGACTAGTGGCCAGTGGAAATGTTGAGCCATTTATGTGTATATTATTTAGTACACAGTCTAATTTTCACACATTTATGGTTCACCTGAACCAAAACAGTCTATAAATTAAATTTAGACGAAGCAAATAAAAAAAAAATAAAAAAAATTTGGGGGGGGATTAATTAGTTCAGAGAAGCCACATTTTTCTGCCTTGCACGGGTCTTGAAGATTCACTTCATGGGTAGAAAGTAATGAAGGTTTTGTCTTGGAAACTCTTAATCTTGCCAGATGGAGTTTGGAACATGCTGGTTATTATAAAAGCTCATTCTGACCTGCAAAACAGACTCTAACTATTCAACCTCTTTGGAAATATATGACTTTCCTCTTGATGCTTTTAGTACATGCATCTGCTAATTTCAAGCTGATTTTATCATTTACACATACTGCTAATTGAAAATCAGCTTAATAATAACTAATCTGTCCAACTGTGTTTATAATTGTGATTCAGTTACTCTAATTGTAATCTTCTGTTTCATGTAGTGTTTCATTAATTAAGCAATACTTAGCAGCAAGGAGATGACAAAAACACATACATATTTGGGGTAAGGTATAAAAACTGCAAGAGGTTATTTAGGATCCATTGTTTTAGTATTTAGGAAATCCATAAGCTCAAAATTCAATAGCCACACACACAGCTGCCTGGCAAAAAAACAAAAACCATAAAGAAAAACATACCATTTCAATGGGTATTGCGGACTGCATTTGTTCCCCATTGATAACTATTCATTACTGAATTTATTAAGAAGGTAAGTATGTAGGGGTATAAAAGCTGTAGAGGGACTAAATTAATCTTAGCAGAGAAATAAGGACCAGTATAATGGTGAGGTACATGCATGTGGTAGAAAATTCTTTAAATAAAATAATGCGTTAATAATCATTTTTCACATCGAGAAATAATTTTATCTTTATGTTTAACAATCAATTTTATTAAATAGTACATATTAATAATAATAATAAGTACGCTTTTTTTATGTGATATTCTTAGTATAATCACCTTTTATATAGCACCAACATATTCTGCAGCAGATTTATAGATTGGTGAGTATTTATTTATTTTTTGATTTACAGACGACTTGAGTAAATTACTGAAGCATGTTCTGTGATCCTGCTGGTAAGAAGATGTAAGTAGTAATTGTTTGTGTATGAATAACTAATAACTTATATCATTGAGGCTTGCACAGTAATAGATGGCTGTTTTTTCTAACTTCAAGCTGTTTATCTGCAGATATGATATTATCTGCAGTGATTGGGACACTCCCCTGGAATGATGAGGAGTATTTAGTACTTCCATGTTCAGGATCAATTTCCCCTACCCATTGTAGTCATTTCCCCGGAATTTGTTGAATCCACTCCATGTAACTGTCCGAAAAGGTGAATCCAGATGTTTTACAGGGTATCTTCACGCTCTGACGTGGCTTTTTGATTTCTGAACTGGGTTGAGTAAGTTCAATACCTGACTTGACTCCTGTGAGAAAAGCAAATAAAACATACAAAAAAATTTGCTGTTTATGGGTGTAAAGATCTTTTGTGTAATTACCAGAACATAACATCCATGGATAGACTCTAGAACATAAATCAGTGCATTTTATTAACTCATAATATATCCAGAGTGGTATGTGAAGTTGCTAAATCACATTTTTCTGCCTTGTCCTTGTTTGTTTACACATAGCTAAAAATGAAATATAGCTATACTATTCCTGTTTCCTAAAATATTGGCTAAAAGGCTATTATCTATCTCTGTACATTAAGTTCTCCCTTCAGAAAAACAGAGATGGGGAAGTATCAACTAGAAGCCACAGTTTACTATTGAAAGTAAGAGAAATGGCCATTATTAATTATCATAAATTATTATTTGTACTTTGTAAAACAGGTAGAGGATTTTATACTAAAGAGTTAATAGTACAAAGTCAATCACCCACTTACGTATAGATCAAAAGGTAACTGAAAAGGGATACTAATAAAAAACATTTCCACATATTAGTATTAAGCTTAAACAAATTAACTTGATTTCTAAAGAAATTATAAATAAATGTAATTTCCTAAAAAGATAATGCAACAAATGTACAATGATTCTGTATGTTTTACAGTAGTGATGTTGCGAACACGAAATTTTCGGTTTGCGAACGGGAACTTCCGCAAACGTTCGCGAACCGGCGAACCGGGCGAACCGCCATTGGCTTCAATGGGCAGGCGAATTTTAAAACCCACAGGGACTCTTTCTGGCCACAAAAGTGATGGAAAAGTTGTTTCAAGGGGATAAACACCTGGACTGTGGCATGCCGGAGGGGAATCCATGGCAAAACTCCCATGGAAAATTACACAGTTGATGCAGAGTCTGGTTTTAATCCATAAAGGGCAGAAATCACCTAACATTCCTAAATCACAATGGATATGGATTGACACCTTGACATATGGATTGACACCTGTCCTCAGAGACCCTGATACACACTGACACAGAGCAGAATAGGGACTGTTCCCCCTACATAGGATCACTTGGCAGATATGGATTGACACCTATCCTAAGGATCCCTGATACACACTGACACAGAGCAGAATAGGGACTGTTCCCCCTACATAGGGTCACTTGGCAGACATGGCGTGGTCGTGCGAGGAGGAGGATGACTTTCACCTCTTCCCCTGTTAGATTCCCGTTGTGCTGTGACATCACCCTTATACGCTGTGTAAAGCATACTTTTTAATTTATTTTGCAAATGCTGCATCCTTTCCGACTTGTAATTCGGTAACATTTCCGCCACTGTCTGCTTATACCAGGAGTCTAGTAGCGTGGACACCCAGCACAGGTCGTTCTCCTTCAGCCTTTTTAAACAAGGGTCCCTCAACAGGCACGACAGCATGAAAGACCCCATTTGCACAAGGTTGGATGCCGAGCTACTCATTTCCCGTTCCTCCTCCTCACACAGAGCAGAATAGGGACTGTTCCCCCTACATAGGGTCACTTGGCAGATATGGATTGACACCTGTCCTCAAAGACCATGATACACACTGACACAGAGCAGAATAGAGACTGCTCCCCCTACATAGGGTCACTTGGCAGATATGGATTGACTTCTATCCTAAGGATCCCTGATACACACTGACACAGAGCAGAATAGGGACTGTTCCCCCTACATAGGGTCAATTGGCAGATATGGCGTGGTTGTGGGAGGAGGAGGATGACTTTCACCTCTTCCCCTGTTAGATTCCCGTTGTGCTGTGACATCACCCTTATACGCTGTGTAAAGCATACTTTTTAATTTATTTTGCAAATGCTGCATCCTTTCCGACTTGTAATTCGGTAACATTTCTGCCACTGTCTGCTTATACCGGGGGTCTAGTAGCGTGGACACCCAGTACAGGTCGTTCTCCTTCAGCCTTTTTATACGAGGGTCCCTCAACAGGCACGACAGCATGAAAGACCCCATTTGCACAAGGTTGGATGCCGAGCTACTCATTTCCCGTTCCTCCTCCTCACACAGAGCAGAATAGGGACTGTTCCCCCTACATAGGGTCACTTGGCAGATATGGATTGACACCTATCCTAAGGATCCCTGATACACACTGACACAGAGCAGAATAGGGACTGTTCCCCCTACATAGGGTCACTTGGCAGATATGGATTGGCACCTGTCCTAAGGATCCCTGATACACACTGACACAGAGCAGAATAGGGACTTGTGGCGAAACCAGCTTCGCCACTGTGAACTGGAGAGGCCTGGCTGCTAGCCTCCTGCCCTGCGACTACGGCCCATGGACATATTGGGACTTTTGGGACTAATGTCCCTTTAAGACTTTGTAACATATCACAGTAATACTGTCTTAAATATTATGTAGGTATTTATGTGTTCAGTTAAACTGGGGATATGTAGAAATGTGTGTTTTATGTGTTAAATGTATCAGTATGTAATTTTATGTCTTTTACTGTCTTTTTGCAACCATGTGGTTAATGGAGTCTGACTCTAGTCCTAGATAATTGAATTACTTCTCCAATTATCTCCAGGGCAGAAGGGAGGAAGCCGGGATGCATTGTGGGGGATGTTTTACTTCTGTTTGAGCCAGATTGTGCCATGCTGCAAGCCCAGGCCCAAAAGATACTTTTAGTAACTTTTAAACCCCTGGTCGGATTCATGCCATTTTTTAATATGTTGTTCCCCTGAATGGATTGATTGTGGATATGTATTTTTATGTGAATGTGATGTATGGTTTTAAAGTTATGAAAGTTGTGTAAAAGTATATTTTACTCTGTATGCATAATGGGATTAAGTGTCACACTAAGGGGAGGGGATGTGTGGGAGGTAACATCTATGTCATTGGTTCTTTTATGCCTCCCCCTGGGTGTGGCCTGTATGTGTGAGTTGGAAATAAAAGCCAGACTGGGTGTCCCAGTCTAGAGTTCCTGCTTAACCCTCAAAATGAAGTGTCGTCTCGTTCTTGGGGGGGATTGGATTATAAGCTGACTGCCAAGAGTGTAAGCCGATTGTATGCTTTTCTTGTTCAGCTGTTCCAGTTCGGAGTGTTATTTCGTATCCAGCTCGGGAGTTCTGATGTTCTGCAGTAGCTGTGCCTGTCTCTAGAAAAGGGGATTATCGCCTAAACGGATTTTTCCCCTTTTATGCTGAAACGGTCCGTTACAATTGGTGGCAAGCGGCGGGATCGTTCCTACAACCAGAAGGACAGCTACAGAACACCAATTCCTTGGAGTTACAAATTGAGGGCAACGTTAGCATTCGTGCAGCGCCCCTGGCAGCAGAGGTATCCAGCGACTTGGAGCAGACAAGTATGGAAGGCTCTGACGCTGAAGATGATTTTTTGGCCAAGGTGAGGCAGCAAGTGGCCCAGTATGGGGGTTATATATCCATGGACACATTCCAGGGGATCTGGAACCAGGTCATGGCTGAGCAAAACTCAAAGATGGACGAAGAGTATGATGAGCAGGAAGAGTGGTACAGCAGCAGAGTAGAGGCTGCATCCGAGGAGGTTAGCCGCCCCCCCCCGAGGCGGCAGGAAGAACCCGAAGTAGGGGTCCTCCTAGACTGGTCCTGTGAGCAACCCCAGGGAGATGAAGGTGTCGTCCTTCCTCCCCAGCGACAGATTGTACCTCAGGGAGCTGAAGGTGCCGTCCTTCCTCCCCAGCGGCAGTGTGGGTCCCAGGGAGATGAAGGTGTCGTCCTTCCTCCCCAGCAGCAGGCTGAGTTACAGGGGGCAGAGGTTGTTGTTCCTGCCCCCCAGCAGAAAAGTGAGATGCCAAGAAGGCAGTGTGAAGTGAAGGGAGAGGAGAACAGCGTCCTCCCTCCCCAGCGGCAATGTGTGCCCCAGGGAGATGATGGTGTCGTCCATCCTCCCCAGCAGCCGTGTGTGTCCAAGGGAGCCGAAGGTGCAGTCCTTCCTCCCCAGTGGCAGGCTGAGTTACAGGGGGCAGAGGTTGTTGTTCCTGCCCCCCAGCAGCAAAGTGAGATGCCAAGAAGGCAGTGTGAAGTGAAGGGAGAGGAGAGCAGCGTCCTCCCTCCCCAGCGGCAACGTGTGCCCCAGGGAGATGATGGTGTCGTCCATCCTCCCCAGCAGCCGTGTGTGTCCAAGGGAGCCGAAGGTGCAGTCCTTCCTCCCCAGCGGCAGGCTGAGTTACAGGGGGCAGAGGTTGTTGTTCCTGCCCCCCAGCAGCAAAGTGAGAGGCCAAGACGGCAGTGTGAAGCGAAGGGAGAGGAGAGCAGCGTCCTCCCTCCCCAGCGGCAGTGTGTGCCCCAGGGAGCTGATGGTGTCGTCCATCCTCCCCAGCGGCAGTGTGTCCTGCAGGGAGCAGAGACAGTCGGTCTCGCACCCCAGCAGCCGGACAAGAGAATGAAAGGGGAGACAGCTGGTCCCCCTTTCCACCAGCAGAGAGAGTGGCAGGGAGAGGAGCCTGCTAAACCCCCTCCCCAGCGGCAGTTTGCCATCCAGAGAGAGGAACTTGTTACACCCTCTCTCCCACGGCAACCTAACCCATCAAGGGGAGATGTTAAGCCCCACATCTGTGCAGATGGGACCGTAGTCTCTGCACTTACAGCACAAGGGATAGGGACGGTCGGTCCTGTTCTCCAGCCTCAGTGTGATGGATCCAAAGGGGAGACAGTCGGTCTCCCCCTCCGGCAGTCGAGCTGTGCACCTAAAGGGGAGACAGCCAGTCTCCAGCAACCAGGCGCCCACCAGACTACTCCCGTGGTAGTGCTGGCAACAGGACAGAGTACCGCTGGTCTCTGCCCCCTCAGCAACCCACCAAGGCAGCCTACCCGTCTCCCACCCAGCAGTGGTGAAACACCAGAACTTGGACAAAATCCTTCCTCACCCAGATGTAGTAACCGGTTAGTGTGGGTGGGCTGCTCTGTTATTTCTGTTTCGTGGGTGGGTTGCTGGACTAACCAGGGCACTGACCGGCAGAAAGTCAGGTACCCTGTTAGTCTAATTGGCAAAGGGGAGAAATGTGGCGAAACCAGCTTCGCCACTGTGAACTGGAGAGGCCTGGCTGCTAGCCTCCTGCCCTGCGACTACGGCCCATGGACATATTGGGACTTTTGGGACTAATGTCCCTTTAAGACTTTGTAACATATCACAGTAATACTGTCTTAAATATTATGTAGGTATTTATGTGTTCAGTTAAACTGGGGATATGTAGAAATGTGTGTTTTATGTGTTAAATGTATCAGTATGTAATTTTATGTCTTTTACTGTCTTTTTGCAACCATGTGGTTAATGGAGTCTGACTCTAGTCCTAGATAATTGAATTACTTCTCCAATTATCTCCAGGGCAGAAGGGAGGAAGCCGGGATGCATTGTGGGGGATGTTTTACTTCTGTTTGAGCCAGATTGTGCCATGCTGCAAGCCCAGGCCCAAAAGATACTTTTAGTAACTTTTAAACCCCTGGTCGGATTCATGCCATTTTTTAATATGTTGTTCCCCTGAATGGATTGATTGTGGATATGTATTTTTATGTGAATGTGATGTATGGTTTTAAAGTTATGAAAGTTGTGTAAAAGTATATTTTACTCTGTATGCATAATGGGATTAAGTGTCACACTAAGGGGAGGGGATGTGTGGGAGGTAACATCTATGTCATTGGTTCTTTTATGCCTCCCCCTGGGTGTGGCCTGTATGTGTGAGTTGGAAATAAAAGCCAGACTGGGTGTCCCAGTCTAGAGTTCCTGCTTAACCCTCAAAATGAAGTGTCGTCTCGTTCTTGGGGGGGATTGGATTATAAGCTGACTGCCAAGAGTGTAAGCCGATTGTATGCTTTTCTTGTTCAGCTGTTCCAGTTCGGAGTGTTATTTCGTATCCAGCTCGGGAGTTCTGATGTTCTGCAGTAGCTGTGCCTGTCTCTAGAAAAGGGGATTATCGCCTAAACGGATTTTTCCCCTTTTATGCTGAAACGGTCCGTTACAGGACTGTTCCCCCTACATAGGGTCACTTGGCAGATATGGCGTGGTCGTGGGAGGAGGAGGATGACTTTCACCTCTTCCCCTGTTAGATTCCCGTTGTGCTGTGACATCACCCTTATCCGCTGTGTAAAGCATACTTTTTAATTTATTTTGCAAATGCTGCATCCTTTCCGACTTGTTGTAATTCGGTAACATTTCCGCCACTTTCTGCTTATACCGGGGGTCTGGTAGCGTGGACACCCAGTACAGGTCGTTCTCCTTCAGCCTTTTTATACGAGGGTCCCTCAACAGACACGACAGCATGAAAGACCCCATTTGCACAAGGTTGGATGCCGAGCTACTTATTTCCCGTTCCTCCTCCTCAGTGATGTCAATGAAGGTATGTTCTTCCCCCCAGCCACGTACAACACCACGGGTACCAGATAGGTGACAACAAGCACCCTGGGATGCCTGTTGTGGTTGGTCTTCCTCCTCCTCCTCAAAGCCACATTCCTCCTCTGACTCCTCTTCCTCACAATCCTCTTCCAGCGTTGCCGCAGGTCCAGCAAGCGATGCTGATAAGGCTGTTTCTGGTGGTGATGGTGACCACAACTCTTCCTCTTCACGCTCATCTACGGCCTGATCCAGCACTCTTCGCAGGGCACGCTCCAGGAAGAAAACAAATGGTATGATGTCGCTGATGGTGCCTTCGGTGCGACTGACTAGGTTTGTCACCTCCTCAAAAGGACGCATGAGCCTACAGGCATTGCGCATGAGCGTCCAGTAACATGCCAAAAAAATTCCCAGCTCCCCAGAGGCTGTCCTAGCACCCCGGTCATACAAATATTCATAATAGTTTGGACAAGCCAGCTGTCAGACGCTGGGCAAGGGGGTGACTTTCTGACATTGGCTTCTTACGCTCAAACATGCCCTTGACAGACACATGACTGTGGGCAGATGATTTTTTGGTTTTAAATGCACGCCATTGTGACACCAGATATGAGTGGCAATGTGCACTGGCAGAGGTTTGCAGAGTACACGCTGTAGGCCTGACACACCCGCTTGAAGACAACTAACTGCTATTCAATCTATAACAGTGAAAAAAGTTTTTGGGTTTTAAATGCACGCTATTTTGACACCAGATATGAGTGGCAATGTGCACTGGCAGAGGTCTGCAGAGTACACGCTGAAGGCCTGACACCCGCTTTAAGGACACTGACTGCTATTAGCTTACACTGAAAAAAATTTTTTTCTTTGTAAAAGCACGCTATAGAGACACCAGATATGAGTGGCAAAGTACACTGGCAGAGGTCTGCAGAGTACACGCTGAAGGCCTGACACCCGCTTTAAGGACACTGACTGCTATTAGCTTACACTGAAAAACGTTTTTTTCTTTGTAAAAGCACGCTATAGAGACACCAGATATGAGTGGCAAAGTACACTGGCAGAGGTCTGCAGAGTACACGCTGAAGGCCTGATACCCGCTTTAAGGACACTGACTGCTATTAGCTTACACTGAAAAACTTTTTTTCTTTCTAAAAGCACGCTATAGAGACACCAGATATGAGTGGCAAAGTACACTGGCAGAGGTCTGCAGAGTACACGCTGAAGGCCTGACACCCGCTTTAAGGACACTGACTGCTATTAGCTTACACTGAAAAACTTTTTTTCTTTGTAAAAGCACGCTATAGAGACACCAGATATGAGTGGCAAAGTACACTGGCAGAGGTCTGCAGAGTACACGCTGTAGGCTTGACAACCCGCTTTAAGGACACTGACTGCTATTAGCTTACACTGAAAAACTTTTTTTCTTTGTAAAAGCACGCTATAGAGACACCAGATATGAGTGGCAAAGTACACTGGCAGAGGTCTGCAGAGTACACGCTGTAGGCCTGACACCCGCTTTAAGGACACTGACTGATATTAGCTTACACTGAAAAACTTTTTTTCTTTGTAAAAGCACGCTATAGAGACACCAGATATGAGTGGCAAAGTACACTGGCAGAGGTCTGCAGAGTACACGCTGAAGGCCTGACACCCGCTTTAAGGACACTGACTGCTATTAACTTACACTGAAAAACTTTTTTCTTTGTAAAAGCACGCTATAGAGACACCAGATATGAGTGGCAAAGTACACTGGCAGAGGTCTGCAGAGTACACGCTGAAGGCCTGACACCCACTTTAAGGACACTGACTGCTATTAGCTTACACTGAAAAACTTTTTTCTTTGTAAAAGCATGCTATAGAGACACCAGATATGAATGGCAAAGTACACTGGCAGAGGTCTGCAGAGTACACGCTGAAGGCCTGACACCCAGACGCTTGCAGACAACTAACTACTATTCAATCTATCACAGTGAAAAAAAATATATATTTTTAAATGTCAAGCTTAAGCTATTGTGACACCAGATATGAGTGGTGGCACTGGGAAAATGGGCACAGTATCCACTGTGAGCCTGACACAGAAGCTGTCAGGCAACTAACTGCTATTCAATCTATTACAGTGAATTTTTTTTTTTTTTTTAAATGTCAAGCTTAAGCTATTGTGACACCAGTGAGTGAGTGGTGGCACAAGTGGGCACAGTATATGCTGTGAGCCTGACACACAGGCTGGCTGGCAGGCAGGCAACTGCAATTACATTACACAAAAAAAAGCAGACTGATGTTCAGCCCTAAAAAGGGCTTTTTGGGGTGCTGTCCTTACAGCAGAGATCAGATGAGTCCTTCAGGACTGTAGTGGACACCTAATACCCTTGCCTAGCTATCAATTTCCCTATCTAATGAGCAGCAGCTACACTTTCCCTCCTCTCACTAAGAATGCAGCTTCAGAATGAATCTAAAATGATTGCTGTCCAGGAGGTGGGAGGGTCTAGAAGGGAGGGTCTGCTGCTAATTTGCTGGAATGTGTCTGCTGACCATGAGGCACAGGGTCAAAGTTTGCTCAATGATGACGAATAGGGGGCGGATTGAACCACGCATGTGTTCGCCCGCGCTATGTTCGCCGGGAACTATTCGCCAGCGAACAGTTCGGTACATCACTACTTTACAGTGTCTAAAATAGATCAGATAAAAACATGTAGGGAGGAACATTCTTGCAAAATGTAGTAAAATGTAAATATAATTACCAATATAATTACCGTATTTCACCGCATAATAGTCGCCACCGCATAATAGTCACACCCTGGTTTTTCAGACCACTATAGTGCCAGGAAAACATACTCGCATTAAAGGACTCACTATAGTGCCCTGAGGGTACCCCCTCCCGCCGGGCTCTAGGGGGTGGAAGAGGTTAAATTTACCTATTTTTCCAGCGCCGGGCGGGGGACTCTCCTACTCCTCTCCTCCTCCGAGCCACGCGTACATTCAGCCAGTCTTTAGGAAAGCATTCTTTATGCTTTCCTATGGACGCTGGCGTCTTCTCGCTGTGAAAATCACAGTGAGAAACGCGGAAGCGCCTGTAGCGGCTGTCAATGAGACAGCTGCTAGAGGCTGGATTAACCCTATTATAAACATAGCAGTTTCTCTGAAACTGCTATGTTTATAGAAGAAAGGGTTAATCCTAGCTGGACCTGGCACCCAGACCACTTCATTAAGCTTAAGTGGTCTGGGTGCCTATAGTGGTCCTTTAAGAACACTTAAAAAAAAAGATGTAATTGGGGATTCCCATTAACATATTCATAAAAATGTTTAAGAAACTACTCTTGCATGATTATATACTAAATGCCTAATTCTCTTTTTCTGAATGTCCAAAACTTGGTGAAAATATCTGGTTTCTGTTCAGATTGGCAATAAGCACCATCTGATCAGTACCATGCAGTGTCTGGCTTAAAATGATCACATATTATTATTATTATTGGCATTTATATAGCACCAGCTTATTCCTCAGCGCTTTACAATAAAAGGGAAATTTACTAAATGAGGCAATAACAAAATGTAACAGGAACAATAGGTAGTTGAGGACCCTGCTCAAATGAGCTTACAGTCTAGAGGAGGTGGGGTTAAAAAACACAATAGGGAAGGTATTGAGATAGACAGGAAATAGACATTGTGGGAAAGTAGCAGAGCTGGAAGTGAGAGTGGAGTGTGGCACTATAGCAGAGAGCAAGAGGAAGGTTTGAGAGATAGAAGTTACTCTTGGAGGCTGTAACAAATCCCACTGTTGTTGGATCTGTTACTTTGTGAACAAGCTGTTCGTTTAAAACATTTGTCTAATTCACTGTATTTGATGTTATAGTAAGGGCCGTTCGAATCACGAATTTTCCATCGAACGCCCGACCACCCAGGAGTGTGGCACCTCCCTGACTCAAGTAACACCGCGAACACTCCATCGGTTTAATTGTTATACAGGGTGGTCAGCGTTTGTTTGCACGAACACGTGACGGTGGCCATTTTGTTTAGTCGAACGCACTCAGCAGTGTTTGGTCGTTGAACGCGTGGAACTATTTTCGGCTACTTTTTCCATGAACACCGTTGAAACTTCTACCTTCCGTGTGTTAGGCTAAACTAATGCGAACAGAGCGCTATTTTTCAAGAATAAACTCACGAACAAGCCGCATCCAACGATAGTAAGCACGAACCGATCCGTTCGTGCAATTTGAACTTTATATGAATGGAAAGATAGACCGACCACACAGCCTGAATCTGTGGAACTGCAAACAGGCATGCATGCGGTCGGTCCAAAGAGATTTTTGACTATCTCCCGAACCCCTAAACGGATTTATGTGAATTTTGAATATGTTTGTCCCCAAGTTATGCTGGTTATAAAAATATACGTTTTATTCATATTGGATGTAAAATCGTTGAGTTATAAAAAGTATGATTTTGCAGCTTGGAGATAATTGAGTAGCTACAGTAAGTAACTCAATTATCTCCCAAGCAGAGTGGAGGGAATATGTGGGTTGTAACCATTGTTTGATTGGCTACTGTATAATTGTCTGTGGGTGTCTCCCTTGCATGGGAGAACTGCATAAAAAGAGAGTACCTGCCATTAAACCTTCAGTTCTTCTTCACCCTCAATCTAGAGTCTTGTCTCTTATTGGGGTAACAGCTATCACACTAGCTCTTGTAAGAGCTTCTTCACTTGGATTACTACTGGATGCTGAGAATACCCCTCACTGATTGGGAGAAAGACACCCTTCAGTGGTAGAAACCCCTCGACTACCTGGGGTAACTGCTACAGAGGCCATAAGCAACCCTGAAAAATGGGTTTTGCGGGACTTTTTAAAGGATTGAAGACAGGTGTAGGCAGGCTGTTCCAAAGGAAAGGAGCCACCTGTGAGAAGTCTTGCAGGTTTGCAGCAAGGGTGCGAGCAGCAGACAGGAGAAGGTCACCAGTAGAGGGACTATAGGGAGAGAGGGACTATACCTATGAATCAGGGAAGAAATCTAAGAGGGGCTAGAGTTGGTTAGAGCTTTATAGGTAATGGTTTCAATTTTACAAATTGACACCTGTAGAGGACAGGAAGCCAGTGTAAGGATCAACAGAGGGTGAGGGGTGAGAGGAGCGACAGGAGAGAAACATCAGCCTGGCAGCAGCATTCATCACAGATTGTAGGTGGGCGGTACGGCTTCTAAGTAGGCCAATTAGAAGAGAATTACAGTAATCGATGCAAGAGATTACTAGAGTGTGAACAAGCTCCTTGGCAGCATCTTGCGTAAGAAAGGGGTGTCTGTGGGCAATGTTTTTAAGTTGGGATCGACAGGTTTTAGCAACAGACTGGACATGAGGTGCAAAGGTGAGGGCAGGATCAAAAGTGACACCAAGACAGCGGGCTTGAAAGGATGAGCTGAGGCAGGTACCGTCAACATGCAGGGAGAGTGAAGGAGGAGGATCAGTGTTATGAGGAGGAAAAATAAGAAACTCAGTTTTAGAGAGATTGAGTTTCAGAAAGTGGGAGGACATCCAGTCAGAGATAGAAGAAAGGCAATTGGTGACACGTTGTAGGGGGAGGTCAGGGGAGGAGAAATATATCTGGGTCTTATCAGCGTACAGGTGGTAATGGAATCCAAATGAATGAATGACTTTGCCAAGAGAGGCAGTATAGAGAGAGAACAAAAGGGGACCAAGAACTGAACCTTGAGGGACTCTGACTGAGACAGGACAAGGAGAGGAGGTGCTGTTGGAAAAAGAGACACTAGAGGAGCATTGGGAGAGATTGGAGGAGAACCACGAGAGGGTTGTGTCACAAAGACCTAGAGATTGAAGAGTTAGGAGTAGAAGGCCATGATCAACCGTGTCAAAGGCAGCAGTTGGGTCGAGAAGAATTAGTATAGAGTAGTGGCCTTTGGATTTGGCTGCAATTAGGTCATTTGTAACTTTGAAAAGAGCAGTCTCAGTAGAGTGGAGGGAGTGAAAGCCAGATTGAAGAGGATCAAGGAGGGAGTTGGAATATAGGAAGTGAGTCATACAAGTGAAGACAAGTCTTTCTAGAAGCTTTGAGTAAAAAGTAAGCAGGGATATGGGACGATAGTTGGAAATGGAAGACTGGTCTAAGGATGGCTTTTTTAGGATGGGTACCACAGCAGCATTCTTAAGGGGAGCAGGCACAATGCCAGATGAAAGAGAGCAGTTTAGGATGTGTGTTAAGGGGTGAGAGCTCTGATGAGATAGGAAGGTACTGAACCAAGCGGACCAGTGATGGGATGAGAGTGGAGGAGAAGCGCAGCCACCTCCTGTTCAGTAGCTGGAGGGAAGTCTTGGAAGGTAGGGATGGTATGGTCCAAGTGAGGTTGAGATAGAGAAGGGAGAAATGGGGAGAATTCATTCCTTAACTATTTAATCTTGTCAGTAAAGTAACATGCAAAGCTATCAGCTGAAAGATTAGTTTGTAGGGTGGTCACAGCAGGGCGAAGAAGAGAGTTAAACGTGTTAAAGAGATGCCTAGAATTGCGTGAGCATGAACTAATGAGAATAAAAAAAGGAGGACTGTTTAGCAAGAGTGAGGGCTGCACTGTATGAGCGCAACACAAATTTATAGTGTAGAAAATCTGACAAGGTGCAATACATTCAGCTGAACAGAAGCATCTCTGTAGATAGCGGGTTGACTTAGTGTGCCACGGTTGGACGCGCAACCTCCTTGAGGAGTGTGCTTGGAGTGGGGCTGCAGTGTCTAGGGCAGAGGTAATGGTAGCATTATATGAGGAGATATCCAGAGAGGAACAGGAGAAGGTAGGGATGGATGAGAAATTAGAATGGAGATCAGCGGAGAGTTGCTGGAAGTCAAGAGAATTCAGATTGCTCCTGAGTTGAGAGGGATTAGGTTGAGGGTATTGGATGTGGGTGTATTCGATAATAAATGATAGGAGGTGGTGGTCTGATAGAGGAAATGGCATATTACAGAGATTGGAGACTGAGCATGCATTTGAAAAAATAAGATCTAGGGTATTGCCAGCTACATGTGTGGGAGAATTAGCCCATTGCGATAGCCCAAAGGAGGAGGTGATTGGAATACATTTTGAGGCTAATGAGGACAAAGGTGGGTTAATGGGAATGTTGAAATCCCCTAGTATCATAGATGGGATATTGCTTGAGAGGAAATAAGGAAGCCAGGCAGCAAAATGGTCAAGGAAGAGATGAGGAGAACCTAGGGGCCGATAAATAACTGCAATGTTTACAGATATGGGTTTGAATAAGCAAATTGAGTGAATTTCAAAGGAGGAGAAAGAGTGGGAAGGGGTGGTGGGTAGAGGTTTGAAGGAGCAGTGGAAAAAAGGAGAAACCCTACACTGCCACCTTTACTGTCAGGCTGTCTTGGGTTGTGCGTAAACTGTGGACCACAATAGGATAATGAGGCAGTGGTAGCTGTGTCAGAGGGAGATAGACAAGTTTCTATTAAAGCAAGTAAGTTTAGAAAGTGTGAGATGAATAAGTCATAGATAGAAGTAGATTTAGTTATGTTGCACACAGAGCGTGCATTCCATAGGGCAGAATGGAAGGACGGCTTAAAGGGAGAGTTACATGAGATGGATAAAAGATTGGAGAAGTTTCTTGGTTGGACACAAGGTAGGTAGATAGAGGCAGGACCAGGGGTTGGAGAGACATGTATATTGGATATTTTGTATTCCTACTGTATAAAAATATAGGATTTTCTAGATTTCTATTTGATCGTTCATGAAAACTGGCAAATCCAATAAATGCATGTAATAGCATTTTGCAGGTGAATATATTCAAATCTTGTAGTGTAGTGTATGTGTGTAGTGACTGGTCATCTCTTGGTACCCAGCTGTCACAAAAAAATGAAAATAAAGAAAAAAAAACTAAGTGTAGGTTGATAGGGGTTGATATGACTCCAATTTAACTATCATAAGGATGTTATCTTGACTTATGACCACACCCATGGCCACATTACCAGGAGGTAATGCAGGATGCAAGATTTGATCATCAGAGTGCTTTGACTTGTTGACCTCTATGTCAACAAAACACTGAAATCTAACTGACAGATATGAGAACTCTTAAAACAGGAAAACGCTCAGAGAAACCTCAACAACCTACTCACTCAGGTCTAAAATCTTTCATATTAAATCTTTTACGTTTTATTACCAATTTCTTGAGCTCATTTCACTATAATTAGTGTCAGGGTGTTGGGATGGTTAGAGTTGCTGTAACCTCTACCCAGTCTCACAGGAAACAGTTTGGTACTATCAGTGAGCACTTCCTGTCAGACCGAGTAGCGTAAACAGAAGCTCCTCTATCTCAGTCAGCGGCTCAGCCACATTATAATGGTTTACTGGCAGGAGGGGAGCTGTGCTGTGCTTTTACCTCCTGCTGGTCAAATAATTTTTGCACCCCTGGGCCAGAGCACCGTGATGTTGCAGCCTGTGCTGCCTTATGGTAGCGCCGGCTATGGGTAGGGGGGACATGCACAGATGAGGACAATGGCATGTAGTTTGCTTTTATTTCTCTGCAACCATACCCACTGCCCATGGGTATGGGTGCAGAGCACATGCACAGGGAGTGGACAATACATGTAACCCTCCTCGCCTTTTCTCATTCCTCCCAGATCCATCACCTGTGGGTAGGTGAAGTAAGTGGACTACCATATGTCCACCTGATGTGTTTATATTTATACCCTCATTCATTGCCTATGGGTGACCTTATGATACCTTTTCTCATACAGTGGATTGGTTAGAAGGAGGACAAGAGACAGAATCCTCGTTATTCTCATTATACTTATACCCCATCACAGGCAATGGGGTATTAATGGTTGAGCTCAGTAATAGCCTTTTCCCAATGAAAATGGATGTACTAGTGTTTTAGGCATTGTATTTGAACTCATTGCAAATAATTGTCAGTTCCTTGTTTCCTGTTTCTGTTTTTTAAAGAAACTTCCCTATTTTAAACTGCCTATTTACAGACCTTAATGTTTTTTGCATGGTTTATATCATTGTGTTTCTTGCACAATAATAAATAGCAGAATCTGATTTTGATAAACTGTCAATATTTAGCAGAGCAGAGGAGCCACTTGTAGATGGGGTGATTCTCCCTTGAAAATTCTCTGCAATGTAAGTAGCTTGTCCAGTTCGAAAAGCAGACAACCAAATGAAGGAATTTTCTCCAGGAATTAGGCGGATCCATGCCATGTGGTGATCATTGATGTTAAAACCACTCACTTCACATTGTAACTGGATTGATTCTCCAATCCTAGCAATTTCCAAACTTTTTTGGGTGAAAAACACATTTGCTGATGACCCTTTGACAGAAAAATGATTATATAAAAATTATGAAATTTAAGCATTGGATATTATTAATTGGTTTACTCTGTGGTTCGGTTTATATACTCACCTGATATATACAGTGCCATAAAGCATAATGTATACAGTAATAACATTTCAATTAGTTACTCCTGCAGTCTTATAATCTCTGGTGCTTTACTTGTTAAGCTACTTAAATAATGTGGCCGAGGACTTTCTTAACATTAACTTAAACCACGAGTTATTTGCATATTACCCCAGGATGACATCCTATAATAAATGGAAAAAACAATAGAAAACACTTGTGTGGGTTTCTAATCCAGGTTTGGTGAATAACAAATGTGTCTTGCAAATGTAATTCAAATATTTACAAAGTGATATATTGTATTTGTCAGTATTTCTGAGTACAGTGTAGATGCAATATAATGGGTATATCCAGCTAAGGGAGACAAGAAAAGAACAATATAGTGTAAGCAAATTTGGTGTATATTGAGTGCCAATTGGCCACTCACACATTGAAGCCAAATAAAGAGCCTTCAGAAACCATTAGATGTGTATCTGCTCAATTCCTGGGTTATATTGATGTAGGTCTTGTTCATGGAAATAGATAAAGTGCAGCCAAATAAGATAACTATATACATAAAGTGCACAATGCAGAATTGATTTACTTACACAGAAGCAAAAAAACAACAGGTAAAACTGGCATCAAGAGATTCATATGGTAAAATCAAGTCCTACGTGTTTCATGCCTATCAGGGACTTCCTCAGGGACTGTTTCTCAATTGAAGATAAATATAAAGTGCATGAAAATCTCCCTTACCTCCCTCCTACATTTCCCCTCCTCACCCTCCGCAATCAGTCCAGGTCTTCTTCCTATAGATTCTTTTGTTCTTCTCCGGCTGGTCTCTATCTTTTCATTATTAATTCCTGGCTCTGTCCATTTGACGTCATCGAGTCCGGTGCATGATGACGTCATGCGTTCAACGCATGCGTTTCACCATAGCCATTTTTTTTAAGCCAGAGTCTCATGGTGACGTATTCGTTCCATCATGCGTTCCACTACCCGGTAATCCGATATAGTCATAACAATTTCTTAAAATAGATAGGTGGAAGGGTGAAACATGTATCAGGGGTGAAGGAGAAAGAGGTTAATGATTACTTATAATAATGTACATAAAGAATACTTTATTAAACATAAACTTAAAAAATACGTATTAATGAAATAATCATGTTAGGGATCGATCAATATTAATATATAAGAACTAAATACATACATTCACTATTTGGTGAGGACAAAAATATAAAAAAAATATTTTATTAATTATATAAAAAATTGGTTTAAAACAATTCAAAAAAAATCACATACATATTATTCATATAAAAGAAAAGATCATAAAAATAGTTTTAGTTACTTAACATTTAAAGAAAAAAAAGCTTCAACAAGAGCAAAAAGGAAAGGAAAATACTATAAAAAGCACCAGAGATCTATATCTATATTAAGTCCATCTGTTTGGAGGGTTACATAGTTACATAGTTATACAGCTGAAAAGAGACGTGCGTCCATCAAGTTCAGCCTTCCTCACATATGTTTCTGCTGTTGATCCAAAAGAAGGCAAAAAAAACAGATATCTCCTTGGATCAAGCAACTATTACCCTACTAATTAAAAATTATATAACTGTATGTTATGTTTTTGGAAGTATTTATCTAATTGCTGTTTAAACATCAATTATAATGTGTTAATCCAATAAGTTTCACGTTGTGCTCGTTTTTTTAAATTATGTTTTCACCTCTCCAGTAATTTTCAATTTTTCCAGACCCACATAATAAAAATCTTTCCAACTGAATTTAGTGCATGTGTTACAGGGGATGGGGACTATATGTTTATTAAAAAAAAAAATTCTAATATTATTTTTGTGTTCTAAAATACGTTCTTTTAGCTTTCTACAAGTTTGGCCCACATACTGCTTCTCACAAGGGCAGTGGAGTAAATATATTATATTTTTCATTTTGCAAGTAATGTTTATTTTAAAGTAAATTCCCTCCCCGTGACTGAACCTTTAAAAATGTTGTTCTTAGTAATGTTTGTGTCATACTTGCTTTACATTTATTGCATGAATTGAAACCGTTAATTCCTCTAGTTAAAGTACTTTTGCGTATGTTTTTCAGAGCATAACTGGAAGCTAAAATACTTTTTAGGTGTCTTGCTTTTTTAGAAATCATGGGTGCCTTTTTTGGAAGTACTAAACCTAAAACTGGATCCCTTAATAGAATATCCCAATGTTTGTTTAATATTTTTCTATTTCTATGATGTTGTGTATTATATTGGGTAATAAAAGTTATTTTTATTAAAGGACCACTATAGGCACCCAGACCACTTCAGCATAATGAGGTGGTCTGGGTGCCTGGTCCAGCTAGGTTTAACCCTTTTTTCTATAAACATAGCAGTTTCAGAGAAACTGCTATGTTTATAAATGGGTTAATCCAGCCTCTAGTGGCTGTCTCATTGACAGCCACTAGAGGGCTTCTGCGCTTCTCACTGTGATTTTCACAGTGAGAAGACGCCAGCGTCCATAGGAAAGCATTGAGAATGCTTTCCTATGGACTGGCTGAATGCGCGCGCGGCTCCTGCCGCGCATGCACATTCAGCCGGAGAGGAGGAGAGCTCCTCGCCCGGCGCTGGAGAAAGAGGTAAGTGTAACCCCTTCCTCTCCATCCAGCCCGGCGGGAGGGGGACCCTGAGGGTGGGGGCACCCTCAAGGCACTATAGGGCCAGGAAAACGAGAATGTTTTCCTGGCACTATAGTGGTCCTTTAACTTATTCCTATTCAATTCTCCAATTAATTTTTTACTCTGTTTCTAAAACCTTTTTTTTTCCCCACACTTTTTTTTACATTAACGTATTGCACAAATGTTTTACCTGCTCTTGATAGTCAAAATTTTTAGAGCAATTTCTTCAGATGCGAATCAGTTGACTGATGGGTATGGAGTTCAGCCAATTCTCGTGGTGCCAACTTTTTTTGTGTATGAAGCTATTCCCTTCGGTTTTTTTGAAATAGCATTTTGATTAAACCTCACCACCTTCAATGTAGAATGTGATGCCCAAATAATGAATGCATCCGGTGTCATATGTGTGAGTGAATTTCAAACCATAGTGATTAATATTAATGTATTCTTAAAACTTTTCTATCTCACTTTGAGTTCCTTTCCAAATAAACAGTATGTCGTCTATAAATTGTTTCCAGAGAACCAGGTTTGCAGGCCAGCCATGCCCCTTCCACACGGAGTTGGCTTCCCAATCTCTCATGAATATGTTGGCATAGCTGGGGGCAAACCTGGTCCCCATAGATGTATCTATTTGTTTTAGGTAGAAAATGTAATTGAACAAAAAATAATTGTGGTGTAAAATAAAATGCTTGGTGTGCGAGTATCTTCCTTTTATGATTTTTTTCCACTGCTGCATAATAAGTAGTGTTTAATAATGGTATACAATGATGTTACATCAATTGTTATTGCATATGTAGTCTATTTCCCATTGTTTGTTTTCCATTAGCTCCAAAATATGGGAGGAATCTCTTATGTAAGAAGGTGCCCCCTCTGCATATTTTTGCAAGTGATAGTCAATAGACTCAGACATATGTGCAGTTATTGAGTTAATCCTACTAATGATGGGTCTTCCTGGGGGTTTTATAAGGTTATTTTGCAACTTAAATAAAAATAAAAAAAATGTGAATTATTGGGTTTGTTTGTTAAAAAGATACTCAACATTATTTTAAGATGTATTTTTTTGCAATGCATATTGATGTAGGTCTCGTTCATGGAAATAGATAAAGTGCAGCCAAATAAGATAACTGTATACATAAAGTGCACAATGCAGAATTTATGTACTTACACAGAAGTAAAGACAGCAGGTAAAACAGGCATCAAGAGATTCACAAAGTAAAATCAAGTCCTGTGCATTTCTTCCCTGTCTGGAATAAATACAAAGTGTGATGGGCTGCCTGGGACCCCGACCGGGTACCTCCATCAATCGCTGCTTCCTAGTAATCCTTGAGTACCCCTAAACCCCACAAACCACCACAGCTGGGTTGGGAATCTCACTGTCCTCCACCCACCCTGGTCCCAAGACCAGGATCTAGCTTCCAGTGGGTAGACCTCTCCTAGTCCAGAGAGTGAAGCAGGCTGCTCTTAGAAGAGCAATCATTGTGATCCAAGGGAGTATAGTAATTATAGCAATCCCCAGAGTGAATATATCTCTCCAATCCCTCAAACATGAGCCTAGACTTCGTGAAGGGTAAAACAAATCTATTTAATGGCAGCCACAACTGGCCTTATATGCAGGCCCTCATGCAAGTGGCACTCCCCCCTGGACCTGAGAGTAAAGTACAGTAAAATAATATACACAATTACATTGGCTCTCAGGTCCAGGACACTCCCATACAAAATAGGTCAATCCCTCCCCATGCCTGGGAGATAATTGAGTCAAGCACTGTATTAAACTCAATTATCTCCAAGCACAAAAAAAACACAAATTTGCCAAACACCCCAAAAGTACATAAAAATACATGAAACACCACAAAAGCCACATCCCCTGATAGCCCCAATCTGGGTGACCAACATATCCAAAAATCACCCAGAATGGTTCATGGGTTCAGGAATTTCCTGGAAGTCATAATTTGACTGACCACACGCATGGTCCCATGCCGAGAATAGTTCCATAAGTGCCGCTGGGGACAGACCAGGAACTGCACAGTTTTCATGCCGAAAATTGTTCCAGGGCATTCGCGGCAGCCACCAGGCAGCTAGCTTTCGGTTCTATGTGCATGAATGGAAAGTGCCACACCAGGGGAACCAGGGGGAATATAAAATGGGTCTTTACAGTTGCTGACCTGGCCCATAATCTTTTGGTAAGAGGCTGTCCAGCTGGCCCTTCCAAGAACAGGTGACGAGGCTCAGTTTGTCACACAAAGTGCATGAAAATCTTGACCCCTTGGTTCTTTCGTTCTTCTCCGGCTGGTCTCAATGTTTACATTAATTACTTCCTGGTTCTGTCCGTTTGACGTCATCACGTCCAGTGCGTGATGATGTCATGCGTTTCACCATCGCCATTTTTTTTAGCTGGGG
Organism: Pelobates fuscus; assembly: GCF_036172605.1. Classification (NCBI taxonomy): domain Eukaryota; kingdom Metazoa; phylum Chordata; class Amphibia; order Anura; family Pelobatidae; genus Pelobates; species Pelobates fuscus. Next base: position 189,227,665 of record NC_086321.1, on the reverse strand, counting down.
TCTCATGGTGACACATGTGTTCCACCATGCATTCCACCACGCGTTCCACTACCCGGTAATCCAATATAGTAATGAAAAGTTCTTAAAATACGAAGGTGGACGGACGAAACATGTTGAACTCCATACCCAAGAGTCAACTGATTAGCATCAGAATAAATTGCTCTAAAGATATTGACTATCAAGAGCAGGCAAAACATTTGTGCAATAAATTGATGTAAAAAAAGTATGAAAAAAACGTTTTAGAAAGAGAATTAAAAAGAGTTGGAAAATTGAATAGGAAAGAGTTAATAAAAAGAATGAAAAGGATAAAGAACAAAAAGATGATTATAAATATGCTTTTATAACCCAATATAATACACAATATCATAAAATTAGGAAAATTTTAAACAAACATTGGGATATTCTATTAAGGGATCCAGTTTTAGGTAAAGTACTTCCAAAAAAGGCACCCATCATTTTTTAAAAAGCGAGGAACCTAAAAAGTATTTTAGCTCCCAGTTACGCTCTGAAAAATATACGCAAAAGTACTTTAACTAGTGGAACTAAATGTTTCAATTTTTTTAATAAATGTAAAGCATGTATGACACAAACATTACTAAGAAAAACATTTTTAAAAGTTCAGTCACGGGGAGGGAACTTGCTATGAAATCAAACATTAATTGCTAAACAAAAAATGTGATATATTTACTCCACTGTCCTTGTGGGAAGTAGTATGTAGGCTGAACTTGTAGAAAGCTAAAAGAACGTATTTTAGAACACAAAAATAATATCAGAATTTTTTTTAATAAACATATAGTTCCCATCCACTGTAACATATGCCCTAAATTCAGTTGGAAAGATTTTTATTATGTGGGTCTGGAAAAAATAGAAAATTACTGGAGAGATGGGAACATAATAAAAAAAAACTAGCACCCTGTGAAACTTTTTGGATTACCATGTTTAAAACCCTCTGACCAGGGGGACTTAATAAGATCTAGTTCTCTGGTGCTTTTTAGAGTAGTTATTATCTTTACTTTTTGCTTCCACTTTTTTCTCATGTTGAAGATTTTTTATCTTTATACCGTATGTTAAGTAACTAAAACAATTTTTATGATCTTTTATTTTATATGAATAATATGTATGGAACAATTCTGTATGGGATTTTTTTTATTGTTTTAAACCATTTTTGTATATAGTTAATCAAATACTTTATTGATAATTTTTTTATATTTTTTGTCCTCACCAAATAGTGAATATAAATATTTTGTTCTTATATATTGTGACGGTCTAACTCCCTTTGACTGTCCTGGGTTTCCTTTCCCTCAGCAATTTTAATGGCACACAAGCATCAGTTTTATACAGTTTACAAACTCCAAAAGAAATGTGTCAAGAACCGGTCTCTGTTCGTGGGGTTTTTACTCGAGCACCATAAGAGTTAGATGAACGCTGGTTCATGGATAATGTTCCCCGAGAGAGTTTTGTTAATGCTAGGTCTCTTGTTCTTCCAGATGAAATTATTAATTGAATTTTGAATCATATCCAACCATGGTCTAGGGCTTTTTAAAGGGATCATTCGAAACATATATGCCCATCTGGGTAATTTCTATGTTTTTCCATTTGTTCAGTGCTTTCGTCATATTTCTAAAACAGCTTAAAAAATTAACCTGCACTAGATCTGAGGCTTTCTTTGTCAACAATATACATAAATATGGTGTACTTGTATTGACCCAGTTAAAGTTATAGTTGTCCCTTATATGGTTTCTACTTGCTGTATCTAAGTTGATATCTAGAATTATAGATTTATTTTCATTTAATTTATAATTCAAAACTTCACTAAACCTCTTGACAGTTTTCATAAAAGCAGTAATAGATGTAACTGGCTTAGTCAGGGTCAGTATCAGATCATGTGCATATAGTTTTAGCTTCAGCTCTCTCTGTTTCGTAGTGATTCCACTTATTTGATCATTTTGATCTTATATTTATTGCCAAAATCTCCATAGTTATAATGTATAAAATTAGAGAAAGTGGGCATCCCTGTCTTGTCCCATTATGGAGGTTAAACCAATCAGCACATATATTGGGACCTACTGTCCTAGCCGAAGGACCAGAATACAGGGACATTATGGCTCTATGAATCACACCCTGATAACCAAATTTCATCAGGGATTTACTCATGAATTCCCAGTCAACCCTATCGAAAGCCTTCTCTGCATCGACAGTTAGATTGTCATAGGGTTTCTATTCTATTAGCTAAATCTAAAATATCTGTTATACATCTTGTATTGTCTGAAGAAATTCTTCCCGGAACAAACCCTTTTGTATCCTGTTTGCTATTACTGCGGAAAATATCTTCACGTCGGTATTTACGAGGGAAATTGGCCTATAATTTCCCACCGCTCCCAGGTCTTTATTCTGTTTCGGAATTGGTAATATGTTTGCCCTCAACATTTCCTTTGGGAATTGCCCCCTATCTACAATGTTATTAAATAGATCTACCAGATGTTTTATAAGTAAATCTCCAAAAGTTTTATAAAATAGATTTGAAAATCCATCTGGACCTGGGGTTTTATTATTGTCCAGCTTTCTGATGACCTCCTCCACCTCTTGTGCCGTTATCAAGGTATTAAGAGCTGTTTTTTGGTTCTCTGATATTACTGGAGTGTTAATACCCTCTAAATATTTATCTATCTCCTTATCCTGAGTTGATAGGGAATATAATTCACTATAATATGAGTTGACGCATTGATCAATGGATGTAGGGGAGATATGTACCTCTTCATTCCTTTTTATTCTAGTTATTTCATTGGAGGCAGTTTTTTCTCTCAACTTCTTAGTTAACAGTTTGTCTGCTCTATTTCCTGTACTATATTCTTTCAGCTTCAGTTTCCCCATTATCTTTGCGTTTTTCTCTATTTGTATTTGATTAATTTGATTTTTAATCTTGGCAATCGCTTCCGAATTATCTCTCAAAGGTGTTTTCTTATTCTCCTTAGATTTTTTTCTCTAATTGATCTAATAGAGGAATTAATTCTACTCTTCTGGACCTATTAATGTATGATTCTAGACTTATTAAACTGACTCTTAATGTTGCTTTAAAGGAACGCCAATTTTTAGAGTGTGAAGTTTTGTTGGGTATATTATCTACAAAATATTTTTCTACCTGGGATCTAAGAGCCTCTCGTTTTTTTTCATTGTGGAGTAGATAGTCATTAATTCTCCATGTCGTATTATTTGTAGTATTCCACTGATCTTTCATGATCCGTATGTTGATACTATGGTCCGACCATGTATTATTCCTGATATCGCTTTTCACTAAGTTTTCTAGTGCCTTTATATCCCCCCAGACCATATCGATATGAGTAATGGACTCTGGAAAAAAAAGTGTAATCTAATTTCTCTGGGTAGGAAGATCTCCATAGATCAAAACAATCAAACTCGTTCTTTATGTTTCTAAGAGTTTTCGCCATTTTAACTACTGAGCTGTTCACTTGCAGATTAGGGCTAAGTTTCTTATCTAGAACTGGATCCAACACGCAATTAAAATCTCCTGCCATCAAATATACTCCAGCCTTGACCGATACTACCTGCTCCAAAATCCTTCTCAGTGTAACCACAGGAAAAGTATTTGGCAAGTAGATGTTGACTAGAGTATATTTAATTTCATTTAATTTACAAATGATAATTAAAAATCTACCTTCCCTGTCCGCATATTGATAAATTAATTCAAATTTCACTGTACTTGCCACTATTATAGCCACCCCCTTTTTTACTATCACTAGGAGAAGTCTGAAACAAGTATGGAAATCTTTCTCCCCTCCCATTTTACATTGTCAATTAGCCTCCAATGCGTCTCCTCAGGGCCGTCTTTAGTGCGGGCAAACGTGGCAGCTGCCCCAGGCCCAGTTGCTCCTGGGGGGCCCCAGAGCAGCTGCCCCGTGGGCCCCAGAGCAGCCCCCATGTACCCGGCGGTGCGGCTGCATAGACCCACACCGGCCCGCCAACTAAGGAGGGCCCCTGGGTGGCCCATGCACTAAGGGCAACCTGGTAAGCATGTGTTAGCAGGGGCCCGGTCGGGCGCTGTGACGCTTAAACAGCGCGACCGGGCCCCTTCCTGTACCGGCTGGGAGGAAGTGAGTGCCGTGTGTCACTTCCTCCCACCGGAGATAATAGCCGCGCGGGAGGAGAAAGGCAGGAGGAGGGGAGTTCCAGAGGAGAACTCCCATCTGCCTCAGCCTGCCACTGGACCCCAGGAAAACCACACTCCATAAAAAGGTAAGAACCTGGAGGGTGGCTAAATGTGTGTGTGTGTGTGTGTCAGTAGTATGTTTGTGTGTGTATGTCAGTGTCTGTGTGTATGTCAGTATGTCTTTGTGTGTGTCAGTGTATGTGTGTGTGTCAGTGTCTGTGTGTGTGTGTCAGTGTGTTAGTGTGGGTGTCAGTGTCTGTGTGTGTGTCAGTATGTCTGTGTGTATGTCAGTATATCTGTGTGTGTATGCCAGTATATCTGTGTGTATGCCAGTATATCTGTGTGTGTATGCCACCAGTATATCTGTGTGTGTGTGTCAGTATGTCTGTGTGTGTATGTCAGTATGTCTGTGTGTGTATGTCAGTATGTCTGTGTGTGTATGTCAGTATGTTTGTGTGTGTCAGTATGTCTGTGTGTGTGTGTCAGTATGTTTGTGTGTGTGTCAGTATGTTTGTGTGTGTATGCCAGTATGTCTGTGTGTGTGTGTGTGTGTGTCAGTATGTCTGTGTATGTCAGTATGTCTGTGTATGTCAGTATGTCTGTGTGTGTTTCAGTATGTTTGTGTGTATGTCAGTATGTTTGTGTATGTCAGTATGTCTGTGTGTATGTCAGTGTGTGTGTGTATGTCAGTATGTCAGTGTGTGTGTGTGTCAGTATGTTTGTGTATGTCAGTATGTTTGTGTGTGTGTGTATGTCAGTATGTCTGTATGTATGTCAGTGTGTGTGTGTGTCAGCATGCCTGTCGGTGTGTATGTTAGTATGCATGTATGTATCAGTATGTCTGTGTGTGTCAGTATCCCTGTGTGTGTGTCAGAATGTCTGTGTGTGTCAATACATCTGTCAGTGTATGTGTCTGTGTGTGTTTGTATGTATTTGTGTGTGTGTGTCAGTATGTCTGAATGTGTGTCAATATGTCTGCCAGTATATATTTGTGTGTCAGTATGTATCTGTGAATGTTTTAATATATCTGTGTGTTTATGTGTCAGTAGATCTGTCAGTGTGATTGGGGATGGGGGTAGAAGGGGCAGGGCCTAGGGGGCCCAAGAAAATGCTTTGCCCATGGTCCTATTCATATTATAGACGGCCCTGCATCTCCTGCAAAAAAACATCTATCTTTTGTTTAATCAAAAAGTCATATACAAGTGCTTTTTTGCAATGAGAGTTCAGGCCCTGAGTGTTAACTGATATAATTTTAACCATATGGATTTTATCAATTTATTAGCCATCATTTGTATTGTATTATTAAATATTTTTTATTACTTGATAGACATCTCCTTATTTTTAGGTGCGCTCACACTATAGTTTTATTATCTTCATCTTTATCAGTCACTCATATACTGTATAAGCTGCCCATTTTTATATTTTTTGCTATTTACTATTTATATTATTTTATTTGACCTATCTACACATTTTTTCTATAGCCAGGAAGGAGTCGGCCTTGTTGCTCTTTTCATAGAACCTCTGCTTGGTCCACATGAGGGTTCTTGCCACGTCTGCCATCGACAGTGTTTTTATTAAGTCTCATGTGGAAGTTAGTTGGGTTAGAAGTGCTTCTGACTGGTTTTGTTTGTGAAATGTTTCCAACTTTGTTATTTCTGTTAGTGTTTCTGTTAAGTCCTGAAGTCTTTTTTAAAGCAGTGGCTATCGCTATGAGGTTGCCTCTGATCGTTGCTTTGTGGGCAGCACATATCATTGCCGGGGAGATGTCTTCGGTGGTGTTGGTGTTGAAGTAGTCTCGGATGCTCGTGGTTAGGATTTGGGTGGCTAGGATAATGAGAATGAGGCGCCAGCGCCAGGGACGTGTCAGTTTAGGTATGTGTATAGTCATGGTGACCTCTGTGTGATCCGACCAAGCTATGTTGTCAATATGTGTGTGGGTGGTCCAGGGTTGGATTGTGTGTGAGATGGGGCATGCATTGATTTTTGAGTAAGATTGGTGCGCATGGGAATAAAAGGTAAAATCTCTGGTCGATGGGTGCTGAACCCTCCAGGCATAGAGTAGGGGCATGTCATCTAGAAATGTAGCAAATAATTTGTCGTTCCTGGTTACTGTCGGTGCTCTGCCATCGAAATTGAAGTTGCCCCTGATTATCAGGTTTTTGACTGATAAGCCATTGAGGTATTTCCGAAAGATTTCCCAGAATGACGTGTCGGGGCATATATGGAGCATATGGTCAGTTTAGTTGTGCCCACATGTCTCGTGAGGAAGAGGAATCTTTGAGGATCTGGATGTCTTCTAGTGGGCACGAGTTGCGGAGTAAGATTGCGACTCCTCTTGTTTTTGTATCTGGGGAGTTGGCTAGATAGTATCTTCTAAAATGTCTGTTGATGAGGGGGAAGTGTTTTTAATCAGTGAAATGTGTTTCTTGGAGTAGGATGATGTCCACGATTTGCCCATCGGAGTATGCCGTGGTGTTTGCCGGGGGTATTTAGGAATTTTGCATTAATGGATGTGAGTTGGAGTTTGAGGTCTAGTGGCGCCATGTCTCGTCTGTGGTTGATTCACTGGTGCAGTGTAAGGCAGAGGGTGGGAGGAGGTTGAGAAGGGGTGGGAAAGGGTACGCTCAGGTAGGGGGGGTGAAAAGGGCATCTAGGAGGTGGTGGGGTGTGGCTGAGATACAGCAAAAGGTGTAAGGAGGAAGGGTTTTTGTTACAGTTAGTGGCGTGAGGGAGGGCGTGGTATGGGCGGGGGGGAGAGATATCATCAGGAGGGGCTACGGTTGGGCCCTGCCCACGAGGGCGAGCTGGCACACGCAGCAGTCCCTGTGGAACTGCTTAAGTACGAACTAGGCTTATCAAACTTGCCAAACTGGACCGAGTTGGGTGTGTCCGTCTGCTGAATGATGGTCTATGTGGGGTCTAACGTGGGAAAGCCCCTCTGTCCCATTAGTATCCCATGTCATGGAGGTCCCAGCCCCTTTTATCATGGCAAAGTCTACTGTGGTGACTAGTACCGGTGCTCTGGGTGTCTTGGTGATATGTCTCTAATGTCTTAGTGTTGCCTGGGAAGTTTTGTTGTGTAAATTAGGACATTAAACATTTGTTATGCAACAGTACTTGTTTACAAGCTCATATAAAGGGCTTTTTTTTACATTTCTTTTTTTCTCTCCAGATGGAAAACATACCGGAGACCCAACAAAAAAATGAATAGATAAATGAATAAATAAATATATAAAAACTTCTCTGAGCTTTGAAATGAGATAGATAGATAGATAGATAGATATTTTTTTCCATTTGTGTCCCAGTCTTCCATCTGGTCCCCTAGGGGAGTGTCCACCAGGTGGAAGACCTGCATAAATACCGGGCAGGTAGCCCACATTAAACCAGACCACTGCTTAAACCTCAACACGGAGCTTTGTCTCGTCTTTGGGTGGATTTACTGTATGCTGTTAGAGACTGATTGCCAGGAGTGCTGATTGTATGCTTTTCCTGTTCGTCTGCTAGCAGCTATTCGTGAGGTTCCAGTTCGGGAGTTTGGAGTGCTATTTTGTATGCGGTTTGGGAGTTTGGAGCATTCCATTGTATTCAGTTCGTGAGGTTGGTGTTCTACAGTAGCTGTGCCTGTATCTCTGGAAGGGGAAGATCTTCTAAACGGCGGTTTAACCCTTTTATGCTCTGGGTGCCGTTACACTCGCCTCCTGTCATTATTAAAATTAAGATGTCTGAAAGGGAAGCACCTGCCGTATAAGCGGAAGAGGCCGCGGCCCCGCAAACGGAATGTGCTCCAAAGGTTTGGTCAATACCGGCAAGGGATAGTAGCCATCTAACCCATCTGACCAACGTAGTGGCCAAAGCTGTACCGTAAGGGCGGACGTACGAGATGAGAAGTTGACGATTGGAAGATTGCCGCAATATCGCGGTGACTTCCACGTAGTGACGGAGAGTAGAGACCACGCAGAGTTGTGGGTCTGAAGGGGTAGAAGACCGAGGAAGAGTTGGACTTTGTGCGTCGTGAGACCTGAAAGATTACCCCCGCCGGGCAAAAGGTAAATGCATTGGCGTCGAAGGCTCGTACGTCGGAAATCCGTCGAAAGGAAACCAGACAGAGCAAGAAGGTGAATTTTGCGGTAAGTTGGCGGAATGACAAATCTTTGTTGGGAGGCCAATCCCGTAAGAATTGTAAGACAATGCCGACGTCCCAAAGGCTAGAATATTTGGGTTCCGGGGGGCGTCAAAGGCGCATGCCGCGGAGGAGTCTGCAGATGAGCGGGTCCTGACCGACAGATGTCCCGTGGGCCGCAAGCAGCGTGATGTTGCGTGGTAGGCAGTAGTCGAAGATCTCTTTGGTGAGTTCCACTAGTGTTTGAGAACATGTGCCTCCGAGGCGGTTGATGTATCTTACTGCTGAGATGTTGCCCATTTGGAGCATGATGCAGCAGTTGGATCATTCCTTTGCCAGGCTGCGAATAGCGAACGATCTGGCCAAGAGTCCCAGGCAGTTGATGTGCATCGAGAGCTCCTGGGAAGTCCATACCCCTCCCATGGAGGAGGTTCCGTCCGTTGCTCCCCAGCTTGATCGGCTGGTGTCTGATTCCAGCACGAAGTCTGGCTGGTTTCCGAATATGGCCCTGCCGTTCCAAGCCTGCATGCAGTTTAGCCACCAGTGATTCTTCCTGAATCTCGTCCGACATAGGGACCGGTTGGTCGTATGTAGGTTTTCTGCGAGGTGTTGCATGGCTCTGTAGCGCAGGGGTCTGGGAAAAATGTCCTGGACGGATGAGGAGAGAAGGCTTACGATCCATGCCAGTAGTCACAGGGGTATGAATGTCAATCGCAGTACTTTCCGAATTTCTCTGTGAATAGCTGCAATCTTTGCGGCCGGGAGGCGCAGAGTGCATGATGTGGAGTCTATTTCGAATCCGAGAAATAGAATTGATTGAGCCGGGGTCATCAAGGACTTGGGACGATTGATAATGAAACCTAGAGCCTCGAGTAGATGTATCGTGTAGGTTGTGTGCCTCCTCAGAGTCCCTGCATCCTCGTTGAAGATCAAGATGTCGTCGAGGTAAATTATGCATCTTATGCCGTGGGCTCTGAGTTTCGCCACTACTGGCTTCATCATCTTGGTGAAGCACCACGGGGCCAAACTGAGGCCGAACGGGAGGCAGGTAAATTGACAAGGTGTCCCGTGCCAGAAGAAGCGGAGGTAGGGGCGGCTCCTTTTGTGTACCGGGATGGTAAGGTATGCATCTTTGAGGTCTAGACGAGTAAGCAGATCCCAGAGAAGGTGGATACTCTCCATTTTGAAATGTCGGTATACCTCGTGAGAATTGAGCTCCCTGAGATTGATAACAGGGTGAAAGTCGCCAGTTTGATAGCCCCGCACTATTTTGAGGATCCATGTATCTGAGGATAGGTCTGCCCAGTTCTGGAAAAAAAGAGAAACACGACCTGCGATATAAGGTTAGAAGCAGGGAGGAATGTTGACTTACCATTAGAGAATCTTGCCCGGGAGCGTCCTCGGCTGCCACGACCATGATCTGATCCCCTGAATTGGTGAAATCGATGTCGAGTAGACAAGTCTGTTTGGTAGAACGGTGGAGTCCTAGATGTGCAGGGGCCGGACGGCCAGAAGTGGCTGGCGGCACAGTCCCTCTGCCAGCCAGCCCTGCCAAAAACACCTTGGGTGTTAGGGCCGCGGAAAACTTTCCGCATTGATGTTTGCGCCTTGTTAAGGGACGTAAAAATATTGACCCTCTTGTTCAACTCTTTAACCCCTTAAGGACCAAACTTCTGGAATAAAAGGGAATCATGACATGTCACACGTGTCAAGTGTCCTAGATGGGTTAAGGAAGGCTTCTCCAAACAGTTTGACCTGTGCCAAAGGGCCTAATTCTTTATACCCAAGTTCGACAAGTTTGTCGTTGATAAGGTAAAGTGTTGCTCGGCGCCTCTCAGAAGAGAGGGCTACATTGGTGTTCCCGAGGAAACAGAAGCAACTTTGTGCCCATTCTCGGGTATCTTGTGCCCACTCACGCACCGTATCTGGGGTAAAATCGTCAGCCCTCTCATAGGCGTCATCCGCCATGTCCATAATTCTTGATAGCGGCCCAATGGCATCTAGCAGCTTGTCCTGGGCTCCCTTAAAACCACGTTCTATGCCCTTGCATGGGTCCTGAGCCCCTCGGGACATGAAAGTGGTCACGAGTGGGTCGAATTCGGGGGGGTGTGCCACCTTGTCTGGCAGAATTGGGCGAGGGCATTCTTATTTCATCAGTTTCATCACTTCCTTGTCCAGAGATTTTCTGAGCCAGAAGTGCATAAATCTGGCTAAATGTTCAGGAGGGGACCACTCTTCCGAGCATGGATGACGGATGTTTCTAGGGTCAAACATTTGGAGGCCTGAACTGTCAAGGAAAATCTCTGTACCCTCCTGTGGTCATGGAGGATGTGGTCATGGAGTCCTGGGGCTCACCCAGGATCTGCTCCCTTATGAGATAAGGGTCAGAGTTGGCTGCGGAGTCTCTGTCAGAGTCCTCCAGTTCGGAGACCACCGCCCGCCATTCATCCAGCACAGCCAGTGTGGGTTCCGTGTCTTCCTCACCTGAGGAAATCTGAGTGGGTTCGTGGAACGTACGGGTCGTGGCTGTTCTGCGTTTAGCAGGTGCTTTTTCCTTTTGATTCCGCTGTGTAACGGCCTCACCTTTCCAGTGGCGTTTAGGCCGATGAGAGCGTTCCCTGGAAGAGTCAGAGTCTTCAGAGTCTGCACCATAATGAGTCCGTTTGGAGATGGACTTAGGTGCGTCATGTTCTGTCTGGAAGGACTTAGAGGAGGCCAGCTGCTGCTACAGCTGCTGCGATCATGGCCTGGAGCTCTGAGAGGTTTTGTGAATCCTCCATTTGCTCTGGAATTGACACTCGGGGCTCACTCGATGAACTATGTGTGAGGGCACTTAGGCACGTTAACTGGAGAGGCCTGGGGACCTGGGGTGGTATTGTATCGGTAATGAATTACCTGGCGATTAAAGGACTGGTAGGTCGTAGGAAGCTGATGAGAGGGCTTGTCACTGAGGCTCACCCAGGTAACTGGAGTCCTGCATAAACAGGTCTGTTCAGCAGCACATGAATGGGGGCTCACCCCGGCCAGAATAAGGTATAGCCCAACTGGCTTAACCAACCCCAGGTGCTAGACACTAACCTGATTTGGTCCCATTGATTGAAAACAGGCAGGGTATAGTAACAGGTTTGCTTAGACTCAGAGCTGTAGAGATTGCCTATCTGTAGCTTGTCTGGTAGAGTTTGTCTGGTAGCAATATCCCTCTAAAATTGCTGCTGGACTAAACAGCCATAGGTATGGGGAGGATAGTACCTCCCCTAGTTTGGGAGGCAAATCAAGGATTTGCACAAATGGGAGCACAAACAGCCAAACATGAGCGTTCTAGTAATGCAGTTTGGGTGTTTGTGCGTACAAGCATACAAATGCGAGCGCCAAGTGGCGATCGCGTAAAACTGCCGAACGGTGAGCGTTCGGTAGAAAAGGGTGAACGTCCTTCTGTGAACGCATGGCAAGTTTTTATTGCCATACGTGAGGCGAAAGAGTGAGCAGAACGCACTGCACAAAGAAGAAGCCCGCGGGAATAGTAATGGCACGGGGAAGTAGCAATAAACAGCAGGGGAGCCTCGAAATTCCTTTGGGGACCGGGAAATACCCCAGAAGCCAGGGGTGGGGAGGGGGGAGGGAGTTCCCTGAGGGGAGGGTGAACAGACTACAGAGGAGAGGGGTAGCCCCCAAAACAGTAGAGGTAATCTATAGAAAACAATACAATATGTATGATAATATCACAGTTAGGTAAACAGTGATAGTATGAATATGTATAATTCACAGTTGCAGGCAAATATGACAGAGAGGAAATTGTGTACTTTGCTCTTGTGATGGAGCAGCAAAGAAAGAGGAAATGATGTCATATGTCACACCTCTTATACCCTATACTGCATTGTGATTGGTTTTCAGTTTTGTCACTCTTTTCTTTGCTGCTATGGAGTTAATAAAGAAAGATTATGCAAAATACGAAGCCTTCTGTCATGTGATAAAATTCGTTTTTCCTTTGGACAGGTGTAGAGAAGAAGCAGGAACAACCTGTGGGCAGAGGAGAAGCAGGGAATCTAGGGGCAGAGTAAAAGGGGAGACGGGGCAGAGAAAATGTATACATTTGAAATAACATCAACTATATTAATAACACACATTTCGCTAATATGAGGGTTACAATTTATGGAAATGGGCTCCCAGTGGGTACTCAAGTGAAAAAAAGTTGGGAACCACTGGTCTAATATAATTCAGCTATAGTGCAAGCTTTATTGGTTATCTGAATTACATTAAAGTGCAAGCTTTAGTGGCTATAATAGGTGGATAAAGAGGGATGCTTAATATCATGACAAATTCTCACCACTTTGTTAGTGTAGTAGTCAATTAGTTTTTTCTTTTGGACTCAAGCTCCAAGTATTTCTGCAACCTAGCAACACCCTTCCTTGATATAAATATTTGTTAGTCTGCATTATCCGATTTCTATTTTTCTTAACTCTATTTCTCTCTTTTAAGACATGTTATGTAGTTCCAGGACTGATTGTTTTATACATGATTTAGCTAGGACTGAATCATTGTGTTGCCTTGCACAGTAATAAATGGCAGAATCTGATGTTGATAAACTGTCAATCTTTAGCAGAGCAGTGGAGCCACTTGTAGATGGAGTGAGTCTTCCTTTGTAAGCATCTGATATATAAGTAGTATATCCAGTTCTGAAAGCTGCCAACCAAACCAAGGCTGGTTCTCCAGGAACCTGGCGGATCCAATGCATGTGGTTATCATTGATATTATACCCACTGACTTCACATTGTAACTGAATAGATTTTCCAACTTCTGCAAATTCTGAACTTTTCTGTTGTAAAACCACGTCTGCTGAAAATCCTTTGGGGAAAAACAATCATATGAAAAGTATGAAGCATAATATATTGTATTACATTATTATTTATTATTAATTATTATTATTATTAATGTTATACTTACCTGATATGTACAGTCCAATTAAATACAATGTATATAACATTGACATTGCAGTAAGTTATCCTTGCACTCTTATAATCAGAACGTATTGATTACTTTGTGGCACCAATAGAATGGCTGTGCTTTTATTTAAACTCTATCACAATTCATTTGCATTTTACTCTATTTTACATCATGTTCCAAAAGTCTTCAATATTTTGCAAAAACATAATTACATTTCACAAATTCTCATATGACTTCTAACCTAACCTCCTGATATATCTAAGCAAGTTTATTAAACTTAATTTTTTTTTTAAACTTAATTTTTTTTTATAGTTAGGTTTAGCACATTTTTATGTTTGTATCTTTTGTTCACACAACCATTTTTTTTCAGTTTTAGATCACAATTTTAACTAGTGTACATCTTTTTGTAAATTATTTTACACTTCATCTATTAGGCTATTACATGATTGTTATATTCTTTATTTTTTTTTACAATATATCACTAATGCAATATATACGTTGGTAATCATGAACACAAAATACAAACCCTTTTTGTCTGCAAAATAATACATTCAATATCTGTCATCCATATGAAATTTGCACAGCTTTTGACAGTTACAGATCTGGCAAGCATGTTGCCAAATACCTGCCAAATAATTCCCATAGACTTACTTACATACTGGTGACGTCTTTAGATACGTCATTTAAAAAGCTTATTAAAATGAGGCCATAATGTCAGACACAGACAACATTAACTTGAGCATTTCAAGCATTGTTTGCCTGGAATATTTAGTTTCCATTTACATTTAAAATTATATATTTTACTAGACAGCCACTAGAGGGCACTTCCGGGATTATAGCACAGATTTTCTGTGCTATAGCATCGCTAGACGTCCTCAAGCTATGTGAGGACCTCCAGCGTAGCTAAAATCCCCATAGGAAAGCATTTCAATAATTTTCAATGCTTTCCTATGGGGAGGTCTAATGCGCATGCGTGGCATTGCCACGCATGCACATAAGGTCTCCCCCAGCGGTGAGCGTGATCAGTCTCCCTGGCCGGCTGATGTGGTGACGGGGAGGAGCATGGGCGGACCAAGATGCAGCGCCGAAAGACATCGTCCCCACACAGGCCCCATCCACATATGTAGATTTATTGACCCACACAGGCTTTTTATTTATTTATTTTTATTTTAGTGTATCAGCTGGCTAACAAGTGAAGACAAGCCACCATTTAATCAAGCCCTACATTGTTGTTTTATTTAACTATTGATATTTAAAATTGTCATTCACTTACATGAAAGCAAAATAATGATAATTTGCATATGTGCATCCCGATTGCACATCCAGATGCATTTAGTCCCAAATTATGAAATTAAAATCAGTGCTTTGTGAATCTTCTGAATACGTTGCATGCGAAAGCACTGATTTTATCTGAACACCAAATGCATCTAGGTGATTGCTGCAGATTTACTCTGGCTGACAGAATTATAACCACATTTGATTTTAGTATATAAGAGTAATGCCAATCCAGTCTGCATTCAGTCAATTGCACACCAAAATCCAGTGGTTAGTGAATAACACCACAAGAGGGCAACATACAGCTCCAATATGGCTCTGTGTGGAAAATTAAAATATTCTCATAATTTCTTAGAATATGGTGACACCATGTGGCCTCTCACCAAAGTAAATTTTTAGGTACTACATATGAAGGATGAAACAGCCTGACCACTGCCTGACCACAGAGGAAGCCATCCCAGATGCCCGTAGGCCGCAACTTCAGTTCACCTCAGAACCGCGGACTGTCGACATGATACATACAGATTGTGGGGCACTCAGGAGTGTATGGCCTGTGCTCAGACAGAGAAAGGCAAGAATTTGCAGGGAAAATGGGTAAAACCTGGCTTGTGGTCTCGAAGCTCAGCTTTGCTATCTCTTGCTGGCTCAGCTGTCAAGCTCTGCCCCTCATTCCTACTGTTTTTAATTAATTCATTATTGCTATGGGTTTTTACCTTTTGCTATGTGTCTTTTCCACCGCATCTTCTCATTAAGTGCACCCAATATAATTTGTAGGGATTTTGTATGTAGGAATGACATTACATTATATATGAATAAAATATTAAATGAGAAAAAAGTCATAGTTTTGCTTAAAATAATTTTTACACAACTAGTGCAACTAGAGAACTAAACTTTCAATTCACTTATTAGTCCTGATTGTTATTTTTTTTTACTTATTTGTTGGAAGTTATTCTGCAAAAAGTTTAACGAGTGACATAGGGTTTTAAAGTTAAAACTTTGGAAAATGTTATATACTGAGACTATAAATGTCATAGTATTTACAGACAGAGCTAGCCTTAGGTGTGTGCAAACTGTGCGGCTGCGTAGGGTGCCATGGCAGCAGGGGCTCATATCAACACGGACAACATCAGTGGTCGATATAGCCTGCACACACAGGGGCTGGCAGTGCAGTGGCAGAGTTTAAAATCTGGCCACAAGTAAGGGAGGTGGGGCAAAGCTAATTATGCTGTGGGACATAGCTAATGGGCAGTGGGGGTGGAGGAAATTCACTGCCTGGCTACTACTGCACACTGTACCCAACAACGAGACACCAGGAACTGCACTTCCTCTACTACTCCTCTAGAGCCCATTATGGAATGAGGTAGCTGTCTTTAACTGTGTGTGTTTGTGTGACTGTCTGTAATTGTGTGTGTTTCTGTTTTTGTGTGACTGTCTGCTAGTGACTGTGTGTGTGTGTGTGTGTGACTGTCTGCCTGTGACAGTGTGTGGCTGTCTGCCTGTGACTGTGTGTAATTGTCTGCTTGTACCTGTGAGTGTGTGTGCGTAGATATCTGCCTGTGACTGTGTGTGTGACTCTCTGCCTGTAACTGTGTGTTGCTGTCTGCCTGTGATTATGTGAGTGACTGTCTGCCTGTAATTGTATGAGTGACTGTCTGCTTGTGACTGTGTGTGTGTGACTGTCTGCTTGTGACTGTGTGTGTGACTGTGTGCCTGTAACTGTGTGTAAATGTGTGTGACTGTCTCTAACTGTGTGTGTGACTGCCTGTAACTATGTGTTTTACCATCTACCTCTGACTGTGTGTAACTGTCTGCTTGTCACTGAGTGTGTGTGTGTGTGTGTGTGACTGTCTGCCTGCGACTGTGTGTAATGGTCTGCTTGTACCTGTGAGTGTGTGTGCGTAGATATCTGCCTGTGACTGTGTGTGTGACTCTCTGCCTATAACTGTGTGTTGCTGTCTGCCTGTGATTGTGTGAGTGACTGTCTGTCTGTAATTGTATGAGTGACTGTCTGCTTATGACTGTGTGTGTGACTGTCTGTTTGTGACTGTGTGCCTGTAACTGTGTGTAAATATGTGTGACTGTCTGCATGTAACTGTGTGTATATATGGGTGTGACTGTCTGTAACTGTGTGTGTGACTGCCTGTAACTATGTGTTTGACCATCTACCTCTGACTGTGTGTAACTGTCTGCTTGTAACTGAGTGTGTGTGTGTGTGTGTGTGTGTGTGTGTGATTGCCTGGTTACTGCTGCACACTGAGAAAGAAGTAGGAAGGAGTCCCTGCTTCCCCAACAGCTAGAGACCTGGGACTGCCATGCCTCCACTTGCCCCCTAGTGCCATTAATGGAAAGAGGTAACTTTCTGTAACTGTGTGTGTTTGTGTGACTGTCTGTCTGTAATATGTGTGTGTGTGTGACTGTATGCTTGTGACTATGTTTGTGACTGTCTGCCTGTGAGTGTGTGGGATTGTCTGCTTGTAACTGTGTGTGTGACTGTTTGCCAGTGTGTGTGTGTGTGTAATTGACTGTAATTGTGTGAGTGACTGTCTACTAGTGACTGTGTGTGACTCTTTGCCTGTGACTGTGTGTGTGACTGTCTGCCTGTAACTGTGTGTGTATGTGTGTGACTGTCTGCACGTAACTGTGTGTGTATGTGTGTGTGTGACTATCTGCCTATAACTGTGTGTGTGTGTGTCTTTATGCCGTAACTCTGTATGTAACTGTCTGTCTGTAACCGTGTGCATGGGTGATTGTCTGTCTATAAATGTGTGTGCATGACAAAATGAGGGAGTGCAGCACAGT
This sequence comes from Pelobates fuscus, assembly GCF_036172605.1. Taxonomy (NCBI): domain Eukaryota; kingdom Metazoa; phylum Chordata; class Amphibia; order Anura; family Pelobatidae; genus Pelobates; species Pelobates fuscus. Next base: position 189,210,365 of record NC_086321.1, on the reverse strand, counting down.
ACAGGGAGATTTTCTGATTTCCCTACTGGCTAGAAGAAAGTCAACTAATAACTGGAGCTTTAGGCCTTTGTCCGGGCCTAAATCTCCAGTTATTAGTAGTCTATCCTCTGTCTGTGGGTGTCACTTGCCAGCCGACTTGGATGTTTAATGGGTAATCCGGCTCTGGATGAGACATGTGTTTAGAAAAAATCTCTAACATAAAATAATGTATTATTATTAGCTTTTTTTCATGAACCCAGGGATTGTTTTCACAATTCTAACATTAGGTGCATTTGAAAATACCTTTGCATGGTTTCAGTACTGTTGGATTGAAAAATGTTATATTTTGTCCAACAAATAGTATATAGTGTTGCTAAAACTACTTTTTCTTAAAGTGTGTTTTTTTTTTTGTAAAATATGTTTTATTAATATTTCACTATATTTAAAAGTTACAAGTGTTGATACCAACTACATTTACAGAATGGTGATCATTTATTTCTCCATGTCTTTGCAAATCCATCATCATCAGAGATTGTTTTCTGATCAAATGCTGCTTCCCGCTGGTAAGAAGACATAAGCAGTGTTTTTGTACGGAGAACTCTTCATGTATATCACTGTGTCTCTTGCACAGTAATAGCTGGCTGTATCTTCTAACTTCAAACTGTTTATCTGCAGATATGATGTTGCAATAGAATTATCTGTTGTGATTGTGAATCTTCCTTGAAATGATGACAAATAGTTGGTGACCCCATTGCCAGGATTAATTTTTCCCACCCACTGTAGTCCTTTTCCAGGAACTTGTTGAATCCAGTTCACGTAATAGCTAGTAAAGGTGTATCCAGATGTTTTACAGGGCATCTTCACGCTGTCACCCGGCTTTCTAATTTCTGAACTGGGCTGAGTAAGTTCAATATCTGACTTGACTCCTGTGAAAACAAAATGAGAAAGTATTATAAAATACTCCATAACATTAACAATGTTTCTTCATGTTTGTGTCTCATGCTTACCATGGAGTGATAAAAGACTAAAAATACAGAGCAGAAACATCTTTTGTGATGTTGTATGCATTAATCTAGAACACAACTCAAGAGTTCACATGAACATGACAAACTTAGTGCTCCATGTTTTCAACTTTATAGAACTTGGACAGGGGGCATGGCCAAAATTTGCATGTGCTGCACAGGGCATACAAAACTTTGACTATTACTTGAATATCAAAGAAAAGAAAATGTTACCTGCGCTTTCTCCTTAATCCCTATGTATATTTAGACAAATGGAGGTCATTTAGTTGCTCCAATGGCCATTGGAGGAAATGCCCGCCTGCCAACGTCAAGGCAGACCCCCCTAAAGCGGGTCCTAACATTGACCCTTCAGAATGCTTCATTGAGCTCCTGGCAAAGATATCTCTAATGAGACAGAGGGGTATTTTTTATATACACCCCTATATACTTATTAACCCTTAATACGGAACACATGGGATGGGCGGCAGCTTTGTAACAAGGCTGTTTGATACAAAGTAGATACAAATGCAAAAAGATAAGTCATGCGCTCACTCCCATCAATACTGGGCCGGCAGCAATGACTACAGTACACATCAGCCCCAATATATAGTAAAAACCAAAGAAAAGAAAAAGTTACCTTAGGCAGACCCCCCTAAAGCGGGTCATAACACTGACCCTTCAGCCTGCTTCCTTGAGCTTCTGGCAAAGATATCTCTAATGAGACAGAGCGGTATTTTTTATATACACCCCTATTTACTTGTGTACTGTAGTCATGGACCGAGGACGGACACTAGGACGGGGCCGCCATTTTGTCCTGTATGCTGCCAGGTGCGGGGCCCCTCCGTAGTCCGACGGAGCCTCCCTGTAAATGATTCCCTAACCTTGAATGACGGGCTGTTAATGTTGTTGCTTATTTGATATACTCCATAGTTTGGTATACGAACATCTAAACCTATCTATTACCGAACAAACTACCGAACGACCAGACCACCCAAGGCAGGCGTGTGCTGTTCATTGACCTCTTTCACCTTTGTTCGCACCTCTGTTACCGCAAGTATAACAACATTCTGAGCGGTCGGCTGTGAGGCCGCCGTTCGTATGGCCATCCTTAGCCGCAAACACATACAGTGGTGTTTGGTCATCGAGTGCAAGGAACTAAAATCAGGTACTCGACGGTGCCAACACCGCTAGAACTTCCACTTTCACAGAAGTTCAGTAAAATACATGAGAACTGAATGGCGTTCGGTGGGAGCAAGCTCCCAAACAAGAAATAAAGACTGACTGTATTCACGAACGGTTATGTTCGGTACTTTTGTTATATTTTTCACCGCCGAAAGAGACCGATCACACAGTCTAATTTTTACCTCTTCTGAAGGGTCTTGGCCATACTCGACTAGCCGCCTCTTTACCTCCGTGATATAAGCGTCACCCTCATAGCAATAGGTCATGTTTGCTTGACCCCACTCTGGGCCACTAACGCTCCGATCCGTGCCTTGGATTTCGCTGTAGACAGGGGTGCTGCACGAGTGCTAGTGTTGCCCTCACTTGTAGCTCCGTAACGTTAACGGTGTATCTGGGCTGCTTCTCCTCACACTAGGACACCATCCCACCGCTGCCACCAAATGTGATGGACCCGCTGGCACTCCGAACGAGTACCTCCACCAATCGATGCTCCTAGTGCTTGCCGAGGACTCCAAACGACACCATCAGCACTGCAGACTTATCCAAGCCCCCAAGCATGAGCCAAAGTTTCAAGAAAGGGTCAAGCAGGTCTGTTTAATGAGCACACAAAAGCAACGGCACTCATGCAGCAAAACAACTCCTCCTCAGAGGAAAACAAAATGACAGTTAAAAGACAGACAGTGTTTGAATATATGACAGTTATTGGAAGTTGCAGAACTGTGCCAGTACCATTTAAAGGGCCAGAACAGTCTTTTAAAACACCAATAAGTCCAAATGGTGTTTCTAACTGGCAAAATCTCCCAGGGACCATAGTCATACGGCAAGGGGCTGGTAATTAGTCCTCTCCAGGCACAGGTGGCGAAGGGCACTTCGTCACAACCATCTACACTATATGTTCTTTGCTTTTGTTTTTTCCCTTCTACACATGTTTGCAAGCATACTTGTAAGTGTGAGATCAAATAAATTGTTGGGGTAAGTGAACCCCTCTATCACTTTATATTTGTATAAGCGCTCCACTAGTTGGTGTACATTTTATACCATATCTTTCTATATTGTTAATTGATTGTGGAAATAAGGGTATTCCACTTTATGTGTTTGAGCTGTTTTGTATTTAGGCACTGCATAGTATCACTCATTACCTCTGAAAAGGGGTTCTGTTCTGTTCTGTTCTGTTCTTGTTAATCCCTCCTATGTACCTGGGAGATAAGTGAGTCAAGCACTGTACTAAATGCAATTATCTCCAGGCACAGAAAACACAATATTTATAACATATTAAAAATACCCCAAAACACATGGAAACCCCAATATAGTCATATCCCCTGGTAGCCTCGATCTGGGGTCCCAACATATCCAAAAATCAATCAGAACAATTCAGGGGTTCAGGATTTCCATGGAAGTCTCAATTTGACTGACCGCACACGAGACCCTTGCCCAAAAGAGTTCCACAAAATTAGACTGTGTGATCGGTCTCTTTCGGCGGTGAAAAATATAACAAAAGTACCGAACATAACCGTTCGTGAATACAGTCAGTCTTTATTTCTTGTTTGGGAGCTTGCTCCCACCGAACGCCATTCAGTTCTCATGTATTTTACTGAACTTCTGTGAAAGTGGAAGTTCTAGCGGTGTTGGCACCGTCGAGTGCCTGATTTTAGTTCCTTGCACTCGATGACCAAACACCACTGTATGTGTTTGCGGCTAAGGATGGCCATACGAACGGCGGCCTCACAGCCGACCGCTCAGAATGTTGTTATACTTGCGGTAACAGAGGTGCGAACAAAGGTGAAAGAGGTCAATGAACAGCACACGCCTGCCTTGGGTGGTCTGGTCGTTCGGTAGTTTGTTCGGTAATAGATAGGTTTAGATGTTCGTATACCAAACTATGGAGTATATCAAATAAGCAACAACATTAACAGCCCGTCATTCAAGGTTAGGGAATCATTTACAGGGAGGCTCCGTCGGACTATGGAGGGGCCCCGCACCTGGCAGCATACAGGACAAAATGGCGGCCCGTCCTAGTGTCCGTCCTCGGTCCATGACTACAGTACACAAGTAAATAGGGGTGTATATAAAAAATACCGCTCTGTCTCATTAGAGATATCTTTGCCAGAAGCTCAAGGAAGCAGGCTGAAGGGTCAGTGTTATGACCCGCTTTAGGGGGGTCTGCCTAAGGTAACTTTTTCTTTTCTTTGGTTTTTACTATATATTGGGGCTGATGTGTACTGTAGTCATTGCTGCCGGCCCAGTATTGATGGGAGTGAGCGCATGACTTATCTTTTTGCATTTGTATCTACTTTGTATCACACAGCCTTGTTACAAAGCTGCCGCCCATCCCATGTGTTCCGTATTAAGGGTTAATAAGTATATAGGGGTGTATATAAAAAATACCCCTCTGTCTCATTAGAGATATCTTTGCCAGAAGCTCAATGAAGCAGGCTGAAGGGTCAATGTTAGGACCCGCTTTAGGGGGGTCTGCCTTGACGTTGGCAGGCGGGCATTTCCTCCAATGGCCATTGGAGCAACTAAATGACCTCCATTTGTCTAAATATGCATAGGGATTAAGGAGATTGCGCAGGTAACTTTTTCTTTTCTTTGGTTTTTACTATATATTGGGGCTGATGTGTACTGTAGTCATTGCTGCTGGCTCAGTAGTGATGGGAGTGTGCGCAGGACTTATATTTTTGTATCAGAATGAAAATGTATCTGAATTCTGAATAAGCTTAAAGGGACTCTCCAGGCAGCCCTTTTTACTCACCTGGTTCCAGAGCCGGGAGCCTCGTGAAGCCACGCCCCCTATTTCGTCAAAATGATGAAATAGGCGGGCGTGAGCAGGAAGCAATCAGACGCTTCCATTTGGAAGCGTCATTGCTCCCTTGTGCGCATGCGCGTTTGCCGCACATGCGCACATACTTCATAGGGCGGCATTTATGTCGCCCTATGAAGTCCTGAGCGCACTACCGCGCATGCGCGCGGTGTGCGCGGCTGCGAGCTGATGTGTACATGGCCTATTTAGGGTCATACATGATAGGAAGTCCCTCTGGTGGCCGTCTGAGTGACGGCCACTGGAGGTATTCCTATCAATCAATGTAAACACTGTATTTTCTCTGATTGCCTGCAGGGAGCTATAGATCTCATCTGAACAACTACATTAAGCTGTAGTTGTTCAGGTGACTATAGTGTCCCTTTAATAGCTCGATAGCTCTAGACCATTTATGTTGATTCATAATTCCGAAGTAGTTTTGCAGTTGTTACTGCTAATAACAGTAGCCACTTAATTACTTTGATTCACTAACAAGTTATTTACTAAAACCCTTGCAATCAAAGCAATCATGGAGCAGAAGAAGAGCAGGGGAGCCTGGGGTAGAGGAAGAGCAGGGGACCTGGGGCAAAAGAAGAACAGGCGACCTGGGGCAGAGAAGAAGGAGAGATGGTGCAGTCAAAGCCTATACATTTGAAATAACAGCAACTATATACATTACAAATATTTTTCTAACATGAGTGATAGAATTTATGAAAATGGCCTGCCAAGGAATGCACAAATGAAAAAAGTTTGAAAAACACTGATTTATGGTATATCATTAACTCAGTGGCCATTATATTTATCAGTCATTATATTTTTATGCTGATTTTAACTTGCACCCTATGTTAAATATGAATATGACGTTGTCTATTTCATTATATTAATTTGTCTAATACACTCTTATTTTTAGGAATGTGGCATTTATTTTAGATGTTAGCATTATTATTAGTGTTCATCAACTAGCAATATGCATGGAAAACCTTAAGCAATGGTATACAGTAGCTACACAAGTATACCTGTCTATTATATCTATCCAGCAGCTTTTTTTAATGGATAAATAGTGACACTTTAATGTTTGGGGTGTTGAGAGGGGCTGTCCAGGGACTGGGCTGTTCTGAGAGATTTTAGATAATGTACTAATAAAAATGTATGCAAATAAAATTTAATTTTGAACAAAAACAATGTCTCATATTTACACATAGTGATGTCGCGAACATACAATTCTCGGTTTGCAAACGGCGAACGCAAATTTCGGCAAATGTTCGCGAACCCGCGAACCGGGCGAACCGCCATAGACTTCAATAGGCAGGCGAATTTTAAAACCCACAAGTTGTTTCAAGAGGACTAACACCTGGACTGTGGCATGCAAACTCCGATCCGCGGTAGCATCTTGCAGCCGCTTAGTAGATAACTCCCTAATTCTCACGGTATTAGGGAGTTATCTACTAAAAGGCTGAAAGACCTAAATTGGTCTTTCAGCCACATTTACTAATACTAAGTAAAGATTACTTAGTATTAGTAAATGATCAGTGGCTGCTCACTGTAACCCCCCCCCCCCCCCCAAAAAAAACCTATTGGCCCCCACCCCTGTGCGACGGGTGGGGGCCAGAAATTACAATGGGGGGAGGCCCTACTGTCCTCCCCCCTGGCCCCCACAGGAAAGAAGGGAAACAGACCAAATGGGTAGTACTGTGCAAACTGGCAATAAATATGTTGGTGGTTAAATATTATGCTCACTTTGTTGAGAGCCTTAAATTCCTGGCTCTGAGGGTGATCAGCAATGTGCCAATATATAGGGATGGCACTTCCCCACAGAAATTCCCAGAGTATTCAAGGACTTAGATGGATCTAAAAAATAATGTTATTGGTTCCAAATAAAAGTAATGAATAAAACCAAAATTTGGAGTATAAAAAGTATCAATAGAAGGCCAAATAAAAGTCCAAATCCGCCAAAATGCATTTCACTTGTCTATGAGCTTCCTCAGTCAGCTGTAGTCTACATATAGGCTCCAATACCCAGGGTCGGTGCAAGGATTTTTGGGTACCTATGTGCCTCTTAACCAGCCCCTCTCCCCGTCCATTAGTGGTCCCCTCCCTTCCCTGTCCCTTAGTGTTCTTCTAACCTCTCCCCTCTTTTCCCTGTCCCTTGGTGTTTCTCTCCCCTCCCCTCCCTGTCCCTTGGTGCACCCCTCACTCCTTTAATGGTCGCACTCCCCTTCCTGGTGTGCCTCCTACCTCTCTTGTAGCATTGCCGAGTGGAGGATATCCCCTACAGGAGCTTCAATTTTCTGTACCTGGCCGGACTGACAGGGAGTGCTGTCTCAGTGAGCACCTCCGGTCAGTTTGGCCGGGTACAGGAAGCAGAAGCTCCTGTACTGCGCTCCGCCACACTACACTCAGGGGTGTATACACACTGACAGTCACACACACTCCATGACAAACACATAGACTCACTGATCTGACACACACTTATTCATTGACACACACACACTGATTGACACTCATTGACAGACACACTGATAGTCACACACAGGCTCAATGACAAAGATACTCACTGATTTGACAGACACACACTGACAGACACACACATACACTGACACACTCATACACTCACATGCAACACTCATACAATCACTCACAGACACACACTCATACAATCACTCACAGACACACACATACACTGACACACTCACACACTCACAGTCACTCACAGACACACAGACAGTCACTCACAGAAACTCACAGACACACAGACAGTCACTCACAGACACTCACACACAGACACACATACACTCACACAGACAGTCACTCACAGACACACATACACTCACACAGACAGTCACTCACAGACACTCACTCTCACACAGACACATATACACTCACACACAGTCACACACACACACACACTCACACACAGTCACTCACACACACATACACTCACTCACTCACTCACTCACTCACACAGAGACAGTCACTCACATACACACACTAATTATTTTATAAATAAACATTTTCCACCCAGCCTCCCTACCTGGAGAGCTGGTGTGGATGATGGATCCTTCCCTGGGGCTGCTGGGCGGCATGCGGCAGTGGTGTGATCAGGCGCGGCGAGGGAGCTCTAACCTCTCTGCTCTGCTCCCTCGCAGGCTGCCTACTGATGCCGCGGGAACCGGAATATGATGTCATTTTCCGGCTCCCGCGGCATCAGCAAAAGGCGCGCAAGGGAGCAGAGCAGAGAGGTTAGAGCTCCCTCGCCGCGCCTGATCACACCACTGCCGCATGCCGCGTCGGGTAGTCGAGATGGTGGCCTGGCAGGAGGGAGTGATTCCCTCCTGCCGGTCACTGAAATATTGCGCCCTAATATTGCGGCTAACAGACATGCTGGGCTTGTTGCTGGGCGGGTGGCACTGGCGGGCAGGCGGCTGGCGAGGGAGCTCTTCCTCTGAGCTTTCTGCTCAGCTCCCTCGCGCGCCGCAGAGTTAGGCTGAGTGGTCTTACGTGCTCCCAACTTGCGATGTCACAGTCCATAATGAATGCGTCGGCGAGGCTCATCGTCCCCACTCCTTCAAAAAATCATTAAAAACCCACTTGATCATAAATGTGTATCAATTAAACTGCTAATAGCTGCCGACTGATTCCTCTCTTGCAACTGTCATTAGACTAATACTATCCTTACCTTTTGTTTCACTTTACCCCACTCCCTCTGGCATGTAAGCTCATTGAGCAGGGCCCTCAACCCCTCTGTTCCTGTGTGTCCAACTTGTCTGGTTATAGCTACATGTCTGTTCGTCCACCCATTGTAAAGCGCTGCGGAATTTGTTTGTGCTATATAAATAATAACATCATAATAATAATAATATAGGCCTTGATGACCCCTCTCTAAACTTAGTGCTTATGGTTGTGACCATAAAGCTCTATTTTGGTCTCCTCACTCCAAATTACAGTGTGCCAGAAGCTGTGACTCGTGTTAAAGGACCACTATAGGCACCCAGACCACTTCAGCTTAATGAAGTGGTCTGGGTGCCATGTCCATCTAGGGTTAATCCTGCCTGCTGTAAACATAGCAGTTTCAGAGAAACTGCTATGTTTACATATGGGTTAATCCAGCCTCTAGTGGCTGTCTCATTGACCGATGCTAGAGGCGCTTCCGCGCTTCTCACTGTGATTTTCACTGGTCTTTTTTGTGTCATTGGTGCAGTAAAGGCTTCTTTCTTGCAATTCGACCATGCAGCTCATTTTGTTCAAGTATTGTCATGGTGTGCTCCTTAAAACAACCACACCTGTATTTCTCCTGAGGTTAACTGTGGGTTTTTCTTTGTTTCCCGAACAAGTCTTCTGGCAGATGTGGCTGAAATCTTTCACTGTGTGAAAACATTGTGTGTCTGTACAAGGCCAAACATTCAGTGGTATGTAAATTTTTGATCAGGGCTATTTCAGTGACTTCTGTTATCATTATGATTTAAAAAATGTGATAATAAATGGCTTCATATGATCACTATCCTTCAATAAAAGAAATATTTTTGCATGATCAGTCATATTTTCAAAATCAGTGCCACAATTTCACAATTTCTGCCAGGGTATGCAAACGTTTGAGCACAATTGTATTTATTTTGTTTGTTTTATTCTGTATGTATACCAATGCACTAACATGCATGGATCTAAAGTATGCATGGAGTCCTTATGTATGGATCTAAAGTATGCCCATATCGCACCTTTGGTGCACTCCAGTCTTTGATTCTTGGTAGTAAATGTGTAGACTCTGTGTAATATCAAATATTAAAGAAAGGTTTTATTACAAATCCAAATAATGCAGATACACATTTCACCATCAAATTGGTCTTCCTCAGTTTCCCCATAAAGAAATTCTTCCCTCAACCTGCCTTTGCATACCCACAAGTCTCCTTCAATCTTCTAATTAGTCTGGTGTTCATTCCATGGTTGATTGTAAGGGCAAGGCATTGTAAGATTGTAAGAAGTAGGCAGCTTTCTTTATATGTATCACATGATAGCACTTCAACTTTTATCTGCCATGTTGCATTCCAATATGAGTCCACCACTTCATACTTCCTCATGCATTTTAATGTTCATTCCACCACTATACAAAACTCTCTAAAAGCAATATTCTGGTCATAAGAAACACATTGTATTCTAATCAGATACAAAGATAATCCTATGACATATCTTATACTAGTCTACACTATATGAATATATTTTCCTTTCCCTAATAATAAATAATAACACGATTAGGGTAAAATATAATCTTTCAATAATAAGAAGAATACATCCTTAAAAATGTTTGTATAAAAAAAAAAATCATAAATAATCTAAAATAATGGGAAAGAGAGAAAAATACTCTTATTAGCACCAATACCAAGTCTCATGTCTCTGTTTTGTAAAATAGTCCTCACCCAGTGATCTTCCCACCCATGTTTCATGTTTAAAAGATCCCAACTCAATGCCCACTTGATCCCACCACAGGCCCCATCCACATATGGAGACTTATTGACCAACACAGGCTTTTTATTTATTCATTTTTGTTATTTTAGCATTGCAGCTGGCTAGCAAGTGCTGACCAGCCACCACATAATTAAGCCCTGCATTGTCGAGGGTTTTTTAACTATTGGTATTTAACCCCTTAAGGACCAGACTTCTGGAATAAAAGGGAATCCTGACATGTCACACATCATGTGTCCTTAAGGGGTTAAACTTAACATTCACTTACATGAAAACAAATTATTGATAATTTACAAATGTGCATCCTCACGGATGCATTAAAGGACCACTCCACTTCCCACATGGGGTGGGGAAAGATATCACTGTTTAGTAGATATAGCCCCAATGAATAAATGCATGCATTTTCATGCATGTATTAATGGGGGGTATATGTTGAAAGAGCCTGGAAATGCCGCAGATCTCATTAACTGCAGCCTTAGCAAGCCCTATCAGAGGCTCCTCATTGAGAAGCCAATGAATTGGTGCACACGTGCACGAGGGCTCGTGCACACGCACACAGCTGCATGCACGCACACTGGCTCATGCACACGCGGCAAACAGATACGTAGGCACGTGTTGTCATGTGCATGCGCATACACGCCTAGTCAGTGGTCTGCAGCAGAGAAACTGGTGAGTGGGAAGGCAGATACACTCACTTTGCATGTGAAAGCACTGATTTTAATCTGAACACCGAAAGCACCGAGGTGATTGCTGCAGATTTACTCTGGCTGACAGAATTATGACCGCATTTGATTTTAGTAAATATGAGAAATGTCAATGCAGTCTGAATTCAGTCAATTACATACCAAAATTCAGTGGTTAGGAAATAACCCCAACAGAGGGCAACATACAGCTCCAACATGACGCGGTGTGTAAAACTAAAGTCATCTCATCAATTCTTAGAATATGGTGACACCAAGTGGCCTCTCACCAAAGATTACATTTCAGTTTCTACATATGAAGGAGGAAACAGCTGTTACTCCTGTTATGAGAAAGCTGCAACTGAAATACCACAACGTGTTATGTTTAAGCAACTGTTAAGCATATAATATAGTAAAATCAACATCTCATGTTCCAAATCTGCCTTGAATCTCTAAAAAAATTACTTTTCTGGCATCCAATTCAATTTCTTACAGATTTTTAAGGAAATGTAGTCCTTATAGACATTTTATCGCCTAGTGAATGTATTTTAGAGGATATTGTCAAAGCAGATATCTATACAAACACCACTGTTCATGAAATAATCAATCAAAAGTTAGATAATGTCCCCACCCTAAGTAACATAATAATTAATGTTCCCAAAGTATAGTGATGTTTCTGAGTTAATAATAATTCAGACCAAATTAAAGATACAATTTAGAGGAAAAGAGTCTAAGGGGCTGGAAAGAAGAGGACATGGACCCAAGTGAATAGAATACAACAGATGTAGAGAGCATGAAAGTCCAGCCTATTAAAATTTAAAATGTAACTTTTAATGTAAATGCAGTGAAAAACATATGTGAAGTACAAAATTTGAAATCTAAATACAATATTTATCACAGGAGTTCACCTAAGGATAAAGGTATCAGAGAAATCGAACTTTGTTTCTGCTATCGTCTAGTTTATCACATCACTAAATAGTGTGCATACCCGATTCTTAAACTTTAGAGAAAAATAAAAAATATATCTCCTCCACTTGCCAACATGATCAGTGTACAGAGGTTATACAGATGTATCTACTAACCTCTAACCAGGGCCGGAATGGGAAAAGAAATCAGGCCTGGAAAAATTCCAGCCCTATAATTCATTGTGTCACATAGTGTTTGTATTTTGTATATTGATGTGCTCTGGAAGCTGTTATATTTAATTCCTGCAGCCCCTCAATTCAGATGGTCCATGGGTATTACAGTGCTGTTATACCCACCCTCCAGCCTGACAAACACAAGCTCACTACAGACAAGCTCACCGACACACAAAGCTCACTGAAACACACAAACTCCCTACAGACAAGCTTACTGACGGACACACACCAGCTCACTCAAGTCAAGATCACTGATACGCACAAGTTCACTAAAGACAAGCTCAATGACGCACACAAAAGCTCACTACAGACAAGCTCAATGACACAAACACAAGCTCACTACCAGACAAGCTCACTGGCACACACACACAAGCTCACTGCACACAAGCCTCTCTGACCCACATAAGCTCACTACAAACAAGCTCACAACACACAACAGCTTGTTACAAGCTCACCAACAAACACTTAGACTCAAAAGCTCACTACATGCAAGCTGACAGACACACACAAGCTCACTGACACACACAAGCAAACTACAGACATGTTCAGTGACACAAATACACGCACGCTAACTACAGACAAGCTGACTACAAGTTCACCGACACACCTAATCTCACTACAGACAAACTCACTACAAGCTCACTAACACACACAAGCTCACTACAGACATGCTTACTACAAGCTCACTGACACACAGAGGCTCACACACACAGGCTCACACACACACACACACACACACACACATAAGCTCACTACAAACTCACTGTCACTCACTTAAGCACAGTACAGACATACTCACTACAAGCTCACTGACACACACAAACTCACTGACACACACAATCACTATCAATCAAGGGCTGCTTAATGAATATATAAGTACCTGTAGCTTCAATGTAACTGTAACTGGACTTCAAATGCAATGTAAGGTTTTTTCATGAAGCTCTTCACCTTCCTGTGTGAAAGGTCACCAGGGTGATGCTGAGGGGTGGAGCTCCAATGCGTGGGTTGGCTCTGCCAGATTGTCCATGCAGAGCTGGAAACTAAGAGGGAGGGACATTCAGTGCTCTCTCACTTATCTCTGCTGCAAATCAGCTGTCACCTGTTTCCCACCAGCCTCTAGCAGCCTCACTACGGCCACCCAGCAAACTTTCTGCACCAGGCTCCAGCCACAAACAAAAAAGTCAGAGGAGGTAAAAAGAGTAATGTGCTGCACTGCCAGCTCAAGGTGCACTGAATCACTGGGGAATTTCCTGGTATCCAGGTGGGCCAGTCCGGCCCTGCCTCTAACAGTGGAGGTAAAGAACAATATAAGTTTAAGCCAGTTAAAAAAAAAGAAAAAAAAGAATTCAGAATAAATAATACATTTTAAAAGTAGATCTTGAAAAAGCCCGCTGAGTACGGGCGGAACACGTGGATGAGTTAGCAGTTAAGTGCTTTGTCATCCCTCCATTTGAACTTGCAGCATTTCGGCTAGATCCTTGGACATTTTCTGGATTTCTACTGCACCATGGGAGTGGTAATACTTTCAGCACACTGCTTATCTGCTACATATCCTTTGCTCTGTTTGGATCCTTGGATGGAAAGTAGGATTTAACACCATCTTTTTTTACTGTGGATGAGTTTTTTTAAAGGATTTGGAGTTTTATTTTTACATGATATTAATAAACTGTGTTGCACTTTCTCAGCTTGGTTTGTATCTTTGAAGATATGTTACTGTGAGCACTGCTGTTGGATACAAAGTTTACACAGAATACTCCTAATTTCCTAAACCACCGCTGTGGAGGTGGAAATCATACACATTTATCTCAATACCCAGCTTCCCCACAAACACTTATTTGGGGCTATTGCACAGCGCTGACATTTATCTTCTTTTGGACATTCTATCACATAGGTTTAGAAATAACCGGAATAACCTTTTATGTCTGGCAGCTAAAAAAAAAAAAAAATTATCTTTGGAATTTTAATATTTGGTGTCATACAGATGATTTAATTTTATATTGCACTTTTTGTTCTATTTTTTGTGTATCAAATAATACATTTTGTTGAACAACTTTTTGGTCTTGACATCTATCTTTGCATAGCATCCTCGATATACATAGTCCTCACAGAGGAAATTATTAACAGTCATTTTGCTTTTATATGCAAAATGGTTGCCTTACATACATATATAAATAGATTTTGGTTGCCTTACATACATACATAAATAGATTTTTTAAAGACGCATTTTTTCTGTACTCTTTTATTTTTCCTTATTTTCTTAATGCTAGCCTCCTTAAAACTATGATATACATGATGCTAGTGTCCAAAAAACAAAAGACTGTCAGTTGGGCACAGAACAATTTTCTCTTCTCAAAGTAGTTAGAAGACATTGGAATGTCTTGTACTAAGGAGTATTAAAGGACCACTCTAGGCACCCAGACCACTCCAGCTTAATGAAGTGGTCTGGGTGCCAGGTCCAGCTAGGGTTAACCCATTTTTTTTTATAAACATAGCAGTTTCAGAGAAACTGCTATGTTTATTAATGGGTTAAGCCTTCCCCCAAATCCTCTAGTGGCTGTCTCATTGACAGCCGCTAAAGGCGCTTGCGTGATTCTCACTGTGAAAAATCACAGTGAGAGCACGCAAGCGTCCATAGGAAAGCATTGTAAATGCTTTCCTATGCGACCGGCTGAATGCGCGCGCAGCTCTTGCCGCGCGTGCGCATTCAGCCGACGGGGCAGAACGGAGGAGGATCGGAGGCAGAGATCTCCCCGCCCAGCGCTGGAAAAAGGTAAGTTTCACCCCTTTTCCCCTTTCCAGAGCCGGGCGAGAGGGGGTCCCTGAGAGTGGGGGCACACTCAGGGCACTCTAGTGCCAGGAAAACGAGTATGTTTTCCTGGCACTAGAGTGGTCCTTTAAAGATAGATGCATTAAAATAGGTTCCTATGGTTGCATTCAAATGGTGCTCCAACCTGAGAGGCAAGCTAATACAAGATCATGGTTAATAGGGCACACAAAGATCATCCTTCACATATACAGTTCCTCAGCCCTGCTAAATAAAGGTATTTTCCTCCATCACTGTATTGTCATGTGGAACTCTATGATGAAGGGTGACATGTTTTATTCGACCTGGAGTTCTCAGGAATATAGTTACAATGATCTTATAATGTGTGACATCCCATATGACTTATTTTTTTGACATGTTATTGTTATCTAGTAGGACAAAATCCTTTAAAGCATAAGTCAAGAATTCATACACATTTTGAGTGTAGAAAATAATGCAGGCACTCCAACGAATTCCAAAGCAAAGGCAATTTTATTAGAACCAGGAACTAAAAAGCAACGTTTCGACCCCTTAGGGCCTTTGTCAAGCATCCATACACAAACATTGGCAGTCCCAAGTGTTCCATCCTAGTACACCATACATTGTATCATTGAAATCAATGAACATATTCCTGAAATAATATGTGGTGGTAACCAAGCTAAAAGACTTAAGGAACAAGAAGTATTTTGGCTCGTAAAAAATATGCACTTCAACCTAGGGTTATAAAGTAAGAGTCGTTTTTGCTGTTATTAATGCTTGCATGTTAGATTGTGTTGTGTAAATATTAACTAGTTTGTAAAAAAAAATGCATAGAGGCCAAAAGCATAGCAATCTTTCTCAAAAACGGAGTGGCAATGCTAGAGGAGGAGATCCCTGGTGGGTCCATTAATTGTCTTTGCAACCACAGTGTATTTATGGTTATTTTAAGTGTAGCACATTTCCAGAGGAATATAGGAACAGAGATAGATGTTACTCTCTTCTGACAGGGTCACATTAAACATAATAAATGTAATACTGCTTCAACTGGAGTGCTTTATTTAGCAAAAAAATAGACTGCTAACCTTGCAAATGTTTTTCAGTTCGTACTTAGCTTGAATGAAAATAGGAGAAGTGTGTCAAACACCTCATATACTTATGAGAGTGTGTGGCAGACTGAGGTCAGTTTGGTGGTTCCAGTTCCACCATATAGGGCTTGTACCCAAATTAAAGTATTGAACAGAAAATAAATATATTGGAGACTCACCGAGGTGAGGCTCATAAACTGGGTTTAATACAATACATACTGAATAACTTAATACATATAATAATGACTAGACCAGACGCACTATGAATAGATGCAGTATCTATATAGATCTAATTGGTAACTCCAGGTATAGGGTATTGGGTTCTAATCAAAATACTTTATAATGTTCTTAGCAGAACAGAAATCCAAGAGAACACACAAATACCGAAGGAGTACCAAAGAAATAAGATACAAAAAAGGGGAAGATAGAATATTGAGGCTGGAGTAATAGTGGTGGATTCTCTAAACAGTGGAAAATTAGAGAGTCCACCAGAGTATAGATGGTACACTTACCGAAATGGTACCATATAGGGTATAAATCCTGAATCTTAAAACTCCTAAATAAGTCACCTCCAAGGGTGTGCTGGGCTATCAATGTAAATAAAAAGGATCTATATACAGATACAGCCACTGAAAGAACAAAGTAGAGAGAAACAAATATGTATCCCTACAGCTCCTAAGGAAACACCTTCGGGGGTGTTCTATACTGTCCCTAGGAGTGAAAAGGAGACGAGGTACCATATAGAGTATAAACCCTGAGTCTTGAATCTCCTAAATAAGGCACCCCCAAGGGTGTGCTGGGCTATCAATGTTGAATCAGAAAATCAATCAATAAATCAAAAAATCTATATACAGATACAGCCACAGAGAGGACAAAATAGAGAGAAACAACTATATGTCCCTACAACTCCTAAGAAAACACCTTCAAGGGTGTTCTATACTGTCCCTAGGAGTAGAGAGGAGAAAAAGATAAATACTGCTCCAAATGCCTATAACGAATATCTTCTAAATAGCATCACTCTGTGCTATCTGGACAAAAATAGGTGAACCAAAGCAAAATTAAATTAACCACCTAGTGTTCCCATAGTGTACTTAGCTTTCCTGAAAAATGTTGTCTTTACCACCATACTCTTCTCCCCAGAACTCTTGCAGTTTCACTGGCCAAAAATGACCTCTATGGATCATTCACATTACTAAATTTACTTATGCATGTGCATTATATCACCAGGATCGTCCATATCTCAATTTTTTTTATCTCAAAATGGATGACAAAAAATACACTAGAATAACACAAAATTAATGTTTTTAGTAAATAATATTAGGTGAAAGAGCACTTTTAAGTTTTTTTGTTTTTTTTTTTGTTAGTGCAACCATATTAAATATGCAGCTACGTACGAATGATCTATTCATTTAAAGGTCAGCCTAAACACCAAAAACACATAAATGTTTCTAAAGCATTCACTCATCCCAGAAACTGCTGCAGGAGTGACAAGATAAGACCAAAATAAAGGCTCCTGGTTGGTGGAGCCTTTTTCTGGTGAGGGAGAGGTTTTCCAGCAAAATTTTAAAGGGTGAAAATATTTTTTGGTTTGTTTTATTTTACTTATTTTTAATGATTTTTTATATAAAGCAATACGAAATAGGGTATAATTTTTCTAAACTATAGTTTCCTTTAAAGTACGCTCTAACTTTAAATTTTTCTTGCATTTTTATTTGATTTTCTTTTGAATATCTCCCCCTAGTAAATAATGACTCCAAGTGGCTGTTTATTGTACAACATATTGTCATTTAATTTTTAATGTAAGTTTAAAAGAGGATACAGGTGCATTTCCTATTTCAAATCAAGTAACAGAGTGGAAGAAAAAAATACCACAAACATTGATATTTTAAGCATACAGTTACCACAAATCATTCATGTGAAGCAGTGAACTTTTAAAGGAAATGGATTTGAGCAAAAACCTCAGTTTTATGTTGTATACCAAGAAGTGGGAGTTTAATAACAATACATATAGTAATTAGTACAGAAACACCCCAAGCACCATAACCATTATAGCTGTTGTGGTTATGGTGCCGGTGTGTTCTTTTAATACATGATACTTTGCCAATAGACTATTCTTCATTTATTCCACTTTACAATAATTTTTACATTTCAGAATTCCTCAAACCTGTGTAATTTGAAACTTTAAAATTCAGTTTTTAAAGTATGCACTATTTTGCTATCTAGTATCTCTAAAATGAGTTCTCTGCTACAAAATAAATAGGCCCACAAAGAGATATTAAATATTTTCACAATAAGTAAAATACTATGCTGCACTGTTAATGCCAGAAAATTAGTGTTCTAAACCTGTAGTGTAGCTCCTTTGAGACAGTCTCTGGGTTAATGTTAACGTTTATTTTAATGCACTCTATACTCATATCGTAAAGGCTTCTAGGGCCTATTCAAGCTGACCTAAGACTATATAGCATACTACAATTCCTGTTACACCATTCCAGCAAAAATCCATTCTATGACAGGAGCTACACCAAAAGCAGGGCCGTCTTTAATGCGGGGCAAACTGGGAAGCTCCTGGGGGCCCAAGGAAGCTGCAGCATGGGCTCACTACCCTCAACAATTTATTTTCCTCACGTGGGAAACAATCGCACACTAAGGGGGCCCACTGATGATCTATTCATTTAAAGGTCAGCCTAAACACCAAAAACACAAAAAAGTTTTTGAAACTATAGTTTCCTTTAAAGTACGCTCTAACTTTTCTTTTTATTGCATTCTTGCATTTTCCTTGCATTCTTATTTGATTTTCTTTTGAATATCTCCCCCTAGTAAAGAATGACCCCAAGTGGCTGTTTATTGTGCAATATATTTTCATTTGATTTTTAATGAAAGTTTAAAAGAGGATACAAACCTCCACATTTCACCCACCTATGGATTTGTCCAATTAAAATGGAAAGAACCCTAAAGCATCATAACCACTGCACTCTGTATAATGCATTTAGGGCCACCTGATAGACTTTTGTCAGCAGAGAGCAGGGGCCCGGTCCAGTCTGAAGCATGGGAGGAAGTGACAGCCAGTAACTTCCTCCCAAAGAACACAGAGCTCTGCGAGAGGGAGCACTGAGATCAAGGGTTGGACCGGGAAAGACAAAGCCTAACTCAAAACAACCTCAGCCTGCCTCTGGATAACGGGGAAGCCACCCTCCGGCAAAAGATCAGAATGGAGGGTGTATGTGTGTCTGAATGTATGTGTCAGTATGTCTGTCATTGTATGTATCTGTGTGTCAGTATGTCTATCAGTGTATGTGTCTGTGTGTCCCAATGTCTGTCAGTGTATGTATCTGCATGTCACTATGCCTATTAGTGTATGTATCTGTGTGTGTCAGTATGTCTGTCATTGTATGTGTCTGTGTATGTATATATGCTTGTATGTCAGTGTGTCTGTCCGTATTAGTTTATGTGTCAGCATGTCTGTCAGTGTATGTGTCTGTTTGTGTCAGCATGTGTGTCAGTATGTCTGCCAGTGTATGTATCTGTGTGTTTATGTCAGTATGTCTGTCAGTGTATGTGTCTCTGTGTGTCAATTTGTCTGCCAGTGTAGTTGTTTGTGTATCTGTATGTTTTTTGTACGTATCTGTGTATCTGTATGTTGTAAGTATGCATATATATATGTGTATGTGCCAGTGTGTATATCTGTGTGTGTATCTGTATTTTGTCAGTGTGTGTACCTGTATGTAGACAGTGTGTGTATCTGCATGTGCATCTGTGTGTCTGAGTATCTGCATGTGTGTCAGTGTTTGTATCTGTGTATCTGCTTCTGTGTCATGTTTTGTATTTGTTTGCAAGATGTATCAGTGTGTGTATCTGTGTCAGTCTGTGTATCTATCTGTCTGTATCCAGGCCCGGACTGGCCATCGGGCAAACCGGGCAAATGCCCGGTGGGCTTCGATGGCCACGGGCTGAGGCCGGGGAGATCCAGCCGGTTCATGAATGCTGGCGCTATCCGAGCGCTTGCCCCGCTGTGTTCCATGAAGGGCCGGTGGGGAGATGATAGATCTTCCTCACCGGCCCACATGTTTGTCCCCCCGGCGGGGGAGAGAGGGAGGGAGACAGCCAGCCAGGAGAAGAACCTGGAGGAGCTCTAACTTGCAGCTCCACCGGGTTTCTTTTGCGAGATCCGGACCGTTGCCATGGTTCTCGCGAGAGTGAACTCTAGCCCCACAGGCTAGAGTTCACTTACCATTAGGACCACCAGGGATGGATGTCAGCAGCACGACCCCCTTCCAGGCTACAGGTAAGAAGGGAGGGGGGTATAATGTCTTTTTTTTTATTATTATTATAAAAATTAATACATCAATATTGGCATTTACCTGCCTCCCCCCAGCACACAAACCTTACAATCACACACATCACCCTCACCCAGCACCCTAGCATACACACATCACCCACACACAGCACCCTAACACACACACACATCACCCTTACACAGCATCCTAACACAGCACCCTAACACAGACACACACACATCACCCTCACCCATCACCCTCACCCAGCACCCTAACACACATCACCCTCACACAGCACCTTAACACACACACATATATCACCCTTACACAGCATCCTAACACATCACCCTAACACTCACACAGCACCCTAACTCACACAGCACCCTAACACACACATCACCCTTACACACACACACACACAGCACCCTAACACACATGACCCTAACAAACACACAGCACCCTAACACACACAGCATCCTAACACACACACAGCACCCTAACACACACAGATCACCTTAACACACACACACAGCACCCTCACTCACACAGCACCCTAATACACACATCACCCTAACACACACATCACCCCTAACATACACACAAAGCACCCTAACACACATCACCCTAACACACACACAGCACCCTAACACACACATCACCCTAATACACACGGCACCCTCACTAACACACACAGAACCCTTGCACAGCACCCTAACACACACATCACCCTCGCACAGCACCCTAACACATAGCACCCTAACACAGCACCCTCGCACACACATACTGCACCCTCACACACACATACTGCACCCCCACACACACACAGCACCCTCCCACATACACAGCACACTCTTCACAAATGCACACTACACCCCTCACTCACACACCTCACATGCTGCACCACTCACACACACAATACTTCCAAACATATATGTATGTATACTATAGAACCCCTCACACACATACTGCACCCCTAAGCACATTAAATTCCAGACAAACACTAGATTCATTACCCAACTCTGGATCATCTACAGATATACACACACTAGCTCTCTATATACACTCTGAATCATCTTACACACATACACACACACACACTCACTAGATCTCCTATACACACTCCTGAGTCCTTCAAACACACACTAGATCCCCTACACACAGACACCACCACCTACACACACACTACATTTCTGACATACACACTCTGGATCCCCTATGCACACACTAGATTCCATTTACGCAAACACATTGTGTCTCCTTAAATGGGATACAGTGATCCCAAGTATGGAAACACGTGAGACAAGTTTCAAGCAAACACAACACAAGCATGTTATTACATTTGCTTGCGCTGTGCAGAACAAATACAGGGCCCTTTTCTCATGCCCTGGAAGAGCATTGAACCAACATGCTCACTTTGAGATGGGGCGTGCTTGTGATTGGCGATGACAAAACACACCCTATCTGGCCCTGCCCCTGCCCCTTTTCAGTGGGATGCTGTGAATAAAAAAATGCCCGGGTGAATTCTTTCCCCAGTCCGGCACTGTCTGTATCTGTATGTGTGGCAGTTTGTGTATATGTGTCTGTATATCTGCATGCGTGTCTGTGTTTCAGTGTGTATATCTGTGTATCTGCTTGTTTTTCAGTGTGTTTATGCGTGTGTGTGTGTGTGTGTGTATCACAATGTATGTGTGGCAATATATGTGCATATGTATATACATCTCAGAATTCAAACACCAATACAAATACATCCCTGCATTCAGAGTTTAACACTACATACCAACACACACCTGCATTGAAACATCAACACTACATACAAACACACCTCTGTGTTAAACACTAACATATATTTATACACACTCTTGCCTTCAAAAACCAACACTACACATAAATGCATGTTTGCATTCAAATGCCAACACCACATACAAACACACCCCTACATTCACATAAATATACAAAAATGCTTACATTCAAACACACAAATACTGCTAAGTGCTAAATACAACCCTGCATGGATGGAAAAATGGTAGAGCCTTAACTGTTAAAGCATTGTTGGATTTGCATGACAGATAGGGATCTACCTTTTGGACACCCTTGCAATAAAAATAAATACAATTCTTGCACAAGGGCCCTTTCTACTTTTGATTTTACACTGCGTTGGGGAGGGGTGGGTGGAGATGCAGGGTCCAGGGGGCCAATTATTATTCACTTTTTAAACCTCCTATGCACTAAAAATAGTGAGAGAGAGAGAGAGAGAGAGAGAGAGAGAGAGAGAGAGAGAGAAAGAGAGAGTGTGTGTGTGTGTGTCTCAGTGTTGTGGTGACCTGGGGCTGTTTGCACACAAATTGTGAAGCAGAGTGTCTATAAAATCACGTTCCATAGCAGTATTCCCGTGTCAATAATAATGCAGGACTAATAAACAACATTTGCCTTTTAACTGAAAGCAAGGTGAATTATTAGTGTAGGACACACAAAGAGCTTTGCCTTCATGTGGCAGGTGAGAACACTTTAAAAGCCATTGGAGGGATAATAAAAAAAATCCAATAATTTAATTGTGCATGGTGATTTGGGATAGTGCACAGTTAACTTTTGTATGGATTTATTATTTTAGAACTGACTACAGTCAGGAACTTGGAACTGAGAGGTGACAATAATTTTGGCAATTGTAAAGCAACCAATGTTGACATCACATTGACTCAAGAAATTCACGTAGTCAGCATCAAAACTGACACAACTATGTTCCTGAGAAGGAGATAAGGTTTTTAATTTGGCATGAGAATGATGCTGAGATAAGGATTCAGCTACAGCTACCTGACAATTATCGTATTCTGTGAAACATTTCTTAAATTAACTTTGAACATTGGGGTTGCTGTCTCATTATTATGGGGTCATGGTGCCAAGAATGTTCTGGAACCCCCTATCTTAAGGTATATTTTACCATATTTCAAGAGCCAGACAGTAGGAACTTCCTTTAGCTCCTCTGAACTAAGCCATTCAATGCAGGGATTAGCTTCAAAGCTGTGAAGGTCAACTTTCTGAGAAACGTCATGATCTTGACAGATGGAAGTGGAGGCGGTAAGCAGCAATACAAAGGGGGCAGTGGAGGGCACCCAGGCACTCCTGGCACTATATTTACCATGAGCTTAATTGCCTAAAAGTAAAAATTTACTTAGAATTTCCAACAAATCAGACTTTATTGTGTTATTGGTGAATAAATGTGAACATATCAAATACATATGAGAATATGCTAAAATACACTTGGTAGACATTGATTTTTTACATGCACATTTTGATTTTTAAAATCAAAATGAACCTTTTGTATACCATTAATTTTTATTTCAATGTATTGTAAGGGTGCTAGAACGTATTGGTCTTCTTTAAGCATCGTTTTACTTTAAGTTCAAACCACTGGCTTGATTTTCATTGTACATAGGGTTTCCAGTAATTTCCTGCCACCTGTTTGTTTCATGCAATAGATCTGTAATTTTTATCAGAGTCCAGACTATTTCACTATGACTTATGTTCTGAAACTATGAAGCTAGGTTTGACTCAAAATCACATATGCTAGTTACCCTTTTTAAACTGTTACTTAGAAAGCTAATCACATGTTTATGCATTACTACTGTAACTTCCAGTACATGTATAGTAACAGCATTATAACTTATGCCTCATATAGTTATAATTCCTTTCTCATGCCACATTACCGTTTCATTATTCATTATTCATAGATTTTTGGGTCCCCACATCTTCAGTCTTAATGTGGTCAGCACTCTGTCCTGACTAAGAGAATCAGCCAATCCAAACATTTGGACAAACCAAAAAGGGAGCAAGAATATGGCAATCAGTATCTCAAAATGTATACATAATATATTTTTGCAGTACACTGGTAGAAGCAATTTTCCAGTCATTTGGTTCACATATTATGTGAGAAAAAAGTATCCAATGAATAATAAAAGAGGATGAGCATTAAAAACAATACATTATATTTATATATTATATATTTGTTAAATAAATCATATACAATTATAGAATTTTTACCGGGTCTCCTTTTTTCCCTTTTTTGGTCACTTCCCACTTTATCTGTGAATAAAATTTATATTTTGTGGCTGTCCCCTAGCAATCAATCATCGTTTTTACCATCAATCATCTATTTATTTATTTTTTTGACACAGCCGGGATATCGAAGTATCGAATCAAACAAACAAACAAACAAACGCTTGTAGTTTGCTCAGCCATATGTCTGTATGGTGAGATACAGAATTCAGCTCTCTGTTTGAGGGTACTTTACATATTTCAGTTTTCTAAATGTACAGAATACTACTTTATTATTGATTTGTTTATCAATATAAATAGAAAAAAAAAATATGATATTGATATTTGTGCCCATAACTTCATTCTGCTTTCTGCTTTCGAGGCAACATGGCAAAAGATTATTAATAATGATGTTAATTATTATTATTATTTTTTTTATCCAAAACATCCTATTCAAGTCCTTCTTTGGAGCCCCCAGGAATCTTCACAGGGGTAGTGCCATCCCCACCCAGTTTGGCACAACACCTGCACACCTCAGAGCCAGGACCACTCGGCTCAGAATTAGGTGAGCACCCCATTTGTTGTCTACATTTCCCCCCTCCAGTTTTACAGGCTACACATTGGTTTGTTTTCACTTATGTTTGGTCTATGAGAATCACTCCACAACGCAGCGGAAGAGTGGTGCTACCATATAAGCACATCAGCTTGATTACGGAGCCAGTACTCACACACAGGCTCCTTTAAATGTGAGTGTCCTGTTTGTTATATTATATAGTGGATTCCACTTTTAAGTACCATCTGCACTATCTTGTAACCTTTGTTTTTGTTTTTTTACATGTACTCCACACCAATACCTTTAACCAAGTAACGTGTGGTACGTTTTTGATTTGTTTTAGCGATCCACTTAGAGGTGTAGGTTTTCTCACTTACATCGTTTTAAAACAGTAACTGTTTTAGTTAAATAAATAGTTATGCTTGAAATTAGTATTTCCTATCACGGCTTACAAACTGAATTGTGAAGTGTAACTGGATCCATATTTCCAGCATAATTCAAAGTTTACACTATGTCAGGAATACACTAGAAGTCAGTAATTATAGCTAAAAAAGAAAAACATTTTAAACTGAATGGAAGGACTGAACCAGGGGATCACAGACATTATAACCACTTCAATGATATAAAGCCTGTTACAGTCCCTTTAACAAGTTACAATGTTTGTGAATGGTTACAAGTTTGCAGGATCATATATAAAACCACTTCTGATTGAATCTCTTCATTCATTCTCCCTCCAGCTGCAGGGTATGGAAGTGTTGAGTTGGAGGTTTTATATCTTCAACATTTTTTTAAATCAGGCATTTTCAGTTTTATCATAATTGCAGGGATATGGTGTATGTTGGTTTTTGTTTTGTCAATGTTTTTAATGACTGAATAAAGAAAAAATAAGATTAAACCTTGAAGAAAAAAAGAGGAGACGATTATTAGTTTATTAGGGCAAATACATTTGGGAACCCTCAAGGTGGCTAAGGACATAATACCCTCCACGTTACAATTCAAGTAGTGAAAAAAAGGATATGGACCAAATAATGCAACACTACCTATAGTTTAATAGCTAAAAAAAAAAGTGTGCAAGATGCTAAAGATCTCAAATGAGAGTTTATGCATCTGTTCACAATAAAAATACGCAATTACGAATCGTATATTGAATATCACAAGTCACCATGCATAAACAAAACCACTGGAATAACCATACAATCCCAGTGAAAATTGCACAAAATGGAAACAGAAAAGATAAAGATTCAAGATATTACAGTCTGGTCCAACCTCAATTATTCACAGACTTCAGTAGTAGGAAAATAGTATATCCACAAGTAAACTGCTTAGCTATGGCTGTCTTCCACGCAGCGGATGATACTTGCTGGGCCTCCCTAATGGTTCCTGTGATATTTTTACATTTTATTTAATTATAAGAAGTGTATGAGACCCCAGTATTTATTATAATAAAATCTTGTATTTCCCATTCACTGTCTCATTGGCACAAATACAATTAATTGTACTTGCACCACACGCCTAGTAGGATGATAAAACTGGTCTAAGTAGAAAATATATTTAGAAGAGAATGACTTTTTTTTATAAATATAAACAACAAAACCATATAGGAAACATTTAATGGCTAATAAATAGCTGATTGCAGTCTCTATGGTTTCCTGTGATAGATTAATAAAAAAAATTGGCATTATTGCTGAATTCCATGAATTAGTAAATAGCATTTTGTCATAACTTTGCAGATATGGAAAAACACATTACCTTCAATTTATTAGAGGCAGGCATTACATTTTATTTCTCACCGGGTAAAAGGTTATACAAAAAAAGGCACTTACTACTGTCCCTATATAATAAATTACATTAGTGTAGAAAACTCTGCAAGTGAGTAGAACAACTCCCTCAATAGAACATACAAATAGCAATAATTTTGACATTTATTAGATAGACTCAGCAACGTACACACAAAACCTGTATACTGTTATGCCAGAATCCTACTCCTGCCCTAAGAATACTTATAATTAAGCATACTCCATACTTGTTGCTTCTATTTACTGGCCAACTACTACTTGCTAATGTGCATGTCACCAATTTTAGGTAATGGCTACAAGTCATTTACGAAATTAGTGATAAGGAATTACCAGCAGCTGCTACATCTCTTACATATCCCATT
Source organism: Pelobates fuscus (assembly GCF_036172605.1). Classification (NCBI taxonomy): domain Eukaryota; kingdom Metazoa; phylum Chordata; class Amphibia; order Anura; family Pelobatidae; genus Pelobates; species Pelobates fuscus. The sequence continues at coordinate 189,183,252 of NC_086321.1, read as the reverse complement.
ATTTAAGGAATATTTAGTAACTAGTTCCAATTCTACTTTTACCAGCTGCTGCTAAGCATCCGAATTGACTTATTAAAATGTTTATGTAATTTTGCTGTTGGAAAAGGAGTGACAGCAAATTGTCACTTTGTTTTTGAGGAACATAGGGTTGGTCTGGCGGATCTGATGTGGATACTACTTTGAATGTTTTATGCCAGGAAATTTATATTTTGCATTGACTTTACCATCCAATATTACTAGTCAGATTAGTAAATCTCATGGATCTCTCAAAATAAATAAAAGTAAGTGTAAATTCTTGTGATGCTTGGGCTGGCTTTTCCATGCATTAATAAATTAAGCTGAATTTTGGATTTTATTAAATCAGATAATAATCTTTGTTAAAATCAATCAGTGTTAAATGGTTATATCATAAAAGTGTTTAGCTCATTCACATATTTTTATAGAAACATAGAAACATAGAAACATATAATGTGACGGCAGATAAGAACCATTCGGCCCATCTAGTCTGCCCAGTTTTCTAAATACTTTCATTAGTCCCTGGCCTTATCTTATAGTTAGGATAGCCTTATGCCTTTCCCACACATGCTTAAACTCCTTTACTGTGTTAACCTCTACCACTTCAGATGGAAGGCTATTCCATGCATCCACTACCCTCTCAGTAAAGTAATACTTCCTGGTAATGTTTTTAAACCTTTGCCCCTCTAATTTGAGACTATGTCCTCTTGTTGTGGTAGTTTTTTTATTTTAAATATAGTCTCCTCCTTTACTGTGTTGATTCCCTTTATGTATTTAAATGTTTCTATCATATCCCCCCTGTCTCGTCTTTCCTCCAAGCTATACATGTTAAGATCCTTTAACCTTAACTGGTAAGTTTTATCCTGCAATCCGTGAACCAGTTTAGTAACCCTTCTGTGTACAGTACTCCAAGTGAGGTCTCACCAGTGTTCTGTACAATGGCATGAGCACTTCCCTCTTTCTACTGCTAATACCTCTCCCTATACAACCAAGCATTCTGCTAGCATTTCCTGCTGCTCTATTACATTGTCTGCCTACCTTTAAGTCATCAGAAATAATCACCCCTAAATCCCTTTCCTCAGATGTTGAGGTTAGGAGTCTATCAAATATTCTGTACTCTGCCCTTGTGTTTTTACGTCCAATATGCATTATCTTGCACTTATCCACATTAAATGTCAGTTGCCACAACTCTGACCATTTTTCTAGTTTACCTAAATCATTTGCCATTTGGCTTATCCCTCCTGGAACATCAACCCTGTTACATATCTTAGTATCATCTGCAAAAAGACACACCTTACCATCAAGACCTTCTGCAATATCACTAATAAAAATATTAAAGAGAATGGGTCCAAGTACAGATCCCTGAGGTACCCCACTGGTGACAAGCCCAAGCTTCGAATATACTCCATTGACTACAACCCTCTGTTGCCTGTCACTCAGCCACTGCCTTACCCATTCAACAATATTGGAATCCAAACTCAAAGATTGTAGTTTATTGATAAGCCTTCTATGTACAACAGTGTCAAGAGCCTTACTGAAATCTAGGTAAGCAATGTCTACTGCACCACCCTGATCTATAATTTTAGTTACCCAATCAAAAAAAATAATAAGATTAGTTTGGCATGATCTCCCTGAAGTAAACCCATGTTGTCTCTGATCTTCAAATCCATGTGTTTGTAGATGCTCAACAACCATATCCTTTAACATGGTTTCCATCACTTTCCCCACTACTGAAGTAAGGCTTACTGGTCTATAGTTGCCCGACTCCTCCCTATTACCTTTCTTGTGAATGGGCACAACATTCGCTAACTTCCAATCCTCTGGGACTACTCCTGTTAACAATGATTGGTTAAATAAATCTGTTAATGGTTTTGCTAGTACACCACTAAGCTCTTTTAATAGCTTTGGGTGTATTCCATCAGGTCCCATTGACTTATTTGTCTTTACTTTTGACAGTTGAAATAGAACCTCTTCCTCTGCAAACTCACGTGTAATAAATGACTCATTTATCCTTTTTCTTAACTGAGGTCCCTTTCCTTCATTTTCATCTGTAAATACCGAACAAAAATATTCATTGAGGCAGTCAGCTAGACCTTAATCCTCATCTACATACCTTCCTTCTTTTGTTTTTAATCTAACTAATCCTTGTTTTACTTTTCTTTTCTCATTTATGTATCTAAAAAAGGTTTTGTCCCCCTTTTTTACTGACTGTGCTATTTTCTCTTCTGTGTGTGATTTGGAAGCTCTTATAACTTGCTTAGCCTCTTTCTGCCTAATCTTAAAGGTCATTCTGTCTTCCTCACTCTGGTTTTTTTATAATTACTAAATGCTAACTTTTTTGTTTTTTACTATTTTGGCCACATATGCGGAGTACCACAGTGGTTTCTTGAATTTTTTGCTTTTACTGACAAGCCTAATGCAATTTTCTGTTGCCTCCAGTAGTGCAACTTGTAAATAATCCCATTTCTTTTGGACTCCATTTAAATTGCTCCAGTCTGATAATGACTCCTTTACACATATTCTAATTTTAGAAACGTTTGTTTTTCTAAAGTCTAAAACTTTAGTTTTTGTGTGGTGTGACTCAGTCACTGTTCTTATATTAAACCACACTGACTGATGATCACTGGATCCTAAACTTTCACCTACAGTAATTTCTGATACCAAATCTCCATTTGTTAACACTAAATCTAGTATGGCCTCTTTACGAGTTGGCTCCTCAATGACTTGTTTTAGAGACAATCCCAGTAGGGAGTTTAGAATATGTGTGCTCCTGGCACAAGTAGCTATTTTTGTTTTCCAATTCACATCAGGAAGATTAAAGTCACCCATGATGATAACTTCCCCCTTCATTGTCATTTAAGCTATTTCTTCAACTAGTAGATTATCTAACTCTTCAATTTGTCCTGGGGGCCTATAAATCACACCTACACGAGTTACTGTGTGATTACCAAATTCTAACGTAACCCAGACGGACTCTATGTTCGCCTCACTAACCTTTATTAGGCTAGATTTTATGCTATCCTTCACATACAGGACCACCCCTCCCCTTTCTAGCCTTCCCTGTCTTTTCTATATAAAGAGTACCCTGGTATTGCTATGTCCCAGTCATTTTTCTCATTATATCATGTCTCAGTAACAGCGACTAAATCTACACTATCAGTTGCCATTATTGCCACAAGTTCATGGATCTTATTCCCTAAACTGCGAGCATTTGTAGACATGACTCTAAGCTTATCATTTTTTAACACACTTGCTACAGGCACCTTCTGTCCTTGTTTTGGGGGACAATTGGATTGATGTTTTATCACCCTTTTGCCCCCCCCCCCCCCATCCTAGTTTAAATACATCCTAGCAAAACCTCTGAACTGCTCACTGAGAACATTTGTTCCCTTTTGAGAAAGATGCAAACCATCTTTTTTGTACAGTTTATTTCCATTCCAAACAGAGCTACCATGAGCAATAAAGCCAAATCCTTCCTCCCGACACCATTCACAAGTTAAAGTCCCTAATACGCATCCGCCTGTCATTCTGAGTGTTATGCACAGGCAGAACTTCAGAGAATGACAGTGTGGAAGCAACCTGCCGTATATCATTGGCAAAAACACTAAAAACCTCCTTAACCTCTGAAACCTCACTGCAAGCCAAGTAATTTGTCCCTAAATGGACAAGTACATCCAATTCCCCTTCCTGCTTTGCTTGCTTAACAATATTACAGATACGTCTCCTGTCTCTGTGAGCAGTAGCTCCAGGAAGACACCTCACAAGACCACCATTGTCCATCTCCACACCTCTTATGATGGAATCCCCCAACAACAACTGCTTTCTATTAGGCCTCACCATAGTCTTCAAGCCTCTCTGCACAACACCACTAGCCTCAGTGCCTCTCTCCACAACACCACAAGCCTCAGTGCCTCTCTCCACAACACCTCTAGCCTCAGTGCCTCTCTGCACAACACCACTAGCCTCAATGCCTCTCTGCACAACACCACTAGCCTCATTGCCTCTCTCCACAACACCACTAGCCTCAATGCCTCTCTCAACAACACCACTAGCCTCAGTGCCTCTCTCAACAACACCACTAGCCTCAGTGCCTCTCTGCACAACACCACTAGCCTCAGTGCCTCTCTGCACAACACCACTAGCCTTATAAGATATTTTACATTAATCTGAACGTGCATATGTATTAATATTTAGATACAAATTCATATGGTGTTATACATGCTTTTAACTTCAAAATATGTTTGCTCTCATCAAACATTTATAGACTGAACTATCTGCCAAAGAATGTAAGATAAAAAATATACACAATATCAAGTGCAATCACTGAAATTTACCCGTCAGACACTGCCCCCATTTTTCTGGATTGCACCTGCTCTGAGACAGAAGTTTTAGTTTTGTTTTGTTTTTCTCTAAAAAAGGCAACACTCAAAGGCTCCTGAAACTAACACCTGGACGCATGTCATAGCAATTTATTCCTTTCTCTTTGACCTAATCATGAATCTGAAATGAAAGAAAAGTCTAACAATAAACATTTATATTTAAAATGTTTGTGCTGTTTATATAAAAAAATATGTAAGCCTGTATTTAATGCCAATTGTATATAGAAAGTATTGTACAAAATTAAATTAGAACTGTCATAGATTTACTTCAACTAAAATTCCCCTTGAGACATTAAATAAATTTATATAATATTAATTGAAATTAATGTTTTATTCTACATGAAGTTTAGAGATCTAGGCATTGCTTTCATTGGTTTGAAAGCTGACATGTATTCCATTGTACCAGTATAGAGCGATGATATACAGATGGCAAAAAATGTAACTCTAAAAATGATTTCCCCAACATGAAGGAGTGCACTCATAGGACTTCTAAATAAGCCTTTTATTCCAACAGATGTGAACCATTCAACATTTTAGCCCTATTACCTTGCTATTATGGCAAAATTATGGCACTGGGATTTAAATATATATAAAATAAGGAGATTGTTTTGTTTATTCTTAAATCCTGTAAGTGCATTTTTTTTGTTTTGTTATACTATAGGGCAGATGTTTGACACCATTGCAAGAAACTCTGGGAGATAGGCAGGGTTATTAACTAAACTAAGATTTTTTGTGAATGAAAATGTTAATTCCAAATTTCAGGTTAAAGCTATCACTATAGCTGAGTTGGAGAATGTTTCCAAATACACTGATTTAGACTAAAATATACAATTTGGATTTTTATTTCCTACAATTCAAAGTTTAGTAATAAACAACATGAGGAATGTGAGGCTGTTGCTATATTTTATATAATTTGGCCACATATAGATTATTGTTATTTATAAAGGACAAAGGAGAGACACTTGGGGAACACCAAGAGAGAGGGATTTGGAGAAGAGGCAGAGCCTCTAGATTGGGGAGAAGTTACTGCAGTACTCAAAAGAAATACAAAAATACAAACTGATTAATTATATGCTGCTGACCTTGTACCTTGTTGCTCAATGCAGGGTTAAATCCAAATTCACAAGGTAAAAAAAATCAAGAAAGTGCAACTGGATGCTAAATGTGCACACACAGAGCAACATGCAATTTATTGAAGGACCAAACAACAAGCATTTTGGGTTTCCCATTTAACAATGCCAGAAAGGAATTTACATTTTAAGGTAAAAACAGATAAAATTTAAAATTTAGCTATGCTTTTAGTTCATCTATCCTGGCCTTAAATTTAAAAATCATTTTGAATTCCCACTTTAGTGACTAGCCCTGTTAGTACACATACTCACGTTCAACAATTACTGAAGCCTTCAAATACTACTTAAAAATGTGTCCATCTGAACTCAAGTATACATTGCTACTGTTGGCCAACATTTTTTTTTATTCGGATGTTTATTGAGAAAGAACAATGGCTTCAATATAACAAACATAGCATGATCATCGTATAACAAACATATATATCTCTATGAAATCAAAAATATGTAGAGATTTTTTGGGGAGTAGCACCATTTTTAGTGCATTGATTTTACCCAACCATGATAATTTAATTTATTTTCATTTAGCTAGATCTTCTCTACTTTTCTGTACCATTGGAGAGTAATTTAATTAAAAAAATGTAATCTAAAGATGAGGCTATTTTCACTCTCAAATAGGTGATATAGGTATTTCTCTGGTAAAAATTGTACAACTTCTGTAAATCTTGTATTTTCAACGTATTTAATCTAACCGGTAAGGCATGTGTTTTTGTTCTGTTCAACTTATAATATAACATATTACTATATTCAGTTAAGATTTCAAGTAGATTAGGCACAGAGGTGGTTGGTCACTTACTATAAGTAGGATTTTATCTGCAAACATGGAAAGGCAATACTCTATGCTTTGCTTATCTATGCCCTTTACACCATATTAAGTCTGACTTTTTGGGGGCAAGACATTATAAACAAAAGTGGGGACAGGGTCACCCCTGTCTTGTACCTGCATTTAAGATTGTGCCATAGGTTGGTTATAGAGAGCTATAACATCATTTACAAAACTGATGGAATTCCATATTTTATCAACACCTGCTCCATATACTGCCAATTCCATTCAAAGGCCTTCTCAGCATCAAGTGTTAAGAGAAGGCTCTCCAATTTAGATTTAGACATATAGGGAAGTATATTCAAAATCTTTGTTGTGTTGCCTTCCCCTTGCTTGCCAAGTACAAACCCCGCCTGTTCATTATGAATGATTCTTGCAAAACTCTTGGATAGTCTGTTCACTACAATGTTAGCATTAAGCTTCACATCACTATTTAGCAAAGAAATAGATTGAAAGTTTGAGCAACTTGTAAGTGGTTTACCCGGCTTTGGTAGTGTTGATATATGTGCCTGAAGCCTCTCAAAAGGCAATGGGACCTAATTGTAGCCATTATTGAAAAGGTCTGTAAGATGGGGGAAAGTATATTTTTCTATGGTTGATTGTAGATGTTGGAAAACCCATCTGGGCCTGGAGATTTGTGCACTGGCAAGCAAGTCACCACTTTAATTGGCCTAGAGCAGTGGTTCCCAAACCAGTCCTCAATAACCCCTACCAGCCCAGGATGTAGGGATTACTCTGTTGTGTCCAAGGTGTTTTTTTCTTTTTTTCTAAAAACATCTTAGATACAACTGGGTAATCCCTAAATACTGGACTGGTAGGGGTTCCATGAGGACTGGGTTGGGAACCACTGGTCTAGAAAAATAGTCTAGCTCTGCAGACAAGCTAGTGAAGAAGACAGGAATTGTTCTATTTTTTATTTTTTTGTCGCTATCAGCGTTTGAGAGCTATCCTTTAAATTATTAAAAAAAAAAACACTATAGAATGTGGCAAACTCCTCCACAATCTCTTGTGGATTCATAATTTTTCTTTTGTCTCTGACATATATGTAGGCGATTCTTGTAATTGATGCACGTGCCTTAAGTTGGGAGGCTAACACTTAACCTACTTTGTTTCCCTTCCATAAAATTATTTTAAATCCTGGGAAACTCTACACTTATCTTATCTAATTAAAAATCTAATTAATATATTGCTATTAATGAACAACTTTATTAAAATTATTAAGGAAAGAATAGAAATTTACATGAAATATGAATACACATTTTACACTATTTATTACAATTAATATTTTTTTCAATATTATTTTATCTCCAAGCTTTCTACCATACATTGTAAGAAAAAAATTAAATTTTGTCTCCTAAGGTACACATACCACATACTGAATTTACATAGACATAGATATTAAAAGAATGAAGTGGCTTTGATGCATGATTGCTGTTGCACTACTTTATGCAACACATAAGTGAAATAGTTTCCTGCACGTGTGATAACAAGTATCAATACGTTTACATCAATCATTTAGATATAAGACAACCATAATATTATTGTTGTAAATTTCTCTAAAGTTCAATGAGATAACTTCCCTTTTTTATTGCAGGTGCAAATAAGTCATTTCCTTTATGTGTTATATAATGTATTAGTAGCCATGTAAAAAGAGTTAATATTCTTGGTGTTCTAATATCTTAGTATTATCCATGTGTTTCCAGTGCATATAAAACTGTCAAGTACAGCTTTGATGCACTAGGCATAGGGTGGAACTGTAAGGGTTATGCACAAATCGATCATGGGATATGATGTGAGGTTAGCAGCAATTCAGAGATTAGCAGCAATTCAGAGATGTACCTTGCATATCTTGGTAAACATGTTTAGTTACATGCATTCCTTTGTCAGGGTCTTATCTCTAACTCAGTTATTATTAGCTTTTAAATTTGGAACTAGCATTAAGAGGTGATGGCTAGAGATGTCCCAAACAGTTCGCTGGGAACTGTTCGCCGGTGAACATAGCTTGTTTGCGGTCGCCGCGGCGGGCGAACATATGCGATGTTCGGTCCGCCCCCTATTCGTCATGGAGGTGGGAGGGTCTGGGAAGGAGGGTCTGCTGCTGATTGGCTGGAATGTGTCTGCTGACTGTGAGGTACAGGGTCAAAGTTTACTCAATGATGACGAATAGGGGGCGGACCGAACATCGCATATGTTCGCCCGCCGCGGCGACCGGCGAACTGTTCGGGACATCTCTAGTGATGGCCAGTTCATGGAACTAGTGTTCTTTTTAATGATGATCATTACATCCAGTTTGCTTTTTTTTTTTTTTTTTTTTACTTTTTTTACTTTTGGAATACAGAAGTTTCTTTTAGACATGTTTAAATCAGGCCTGTCAAACCTGTGCCCTCCCAGATGTTGCTGTACTGCAACTCTAATGATTCTTTTAATAAAACAATAGCCATGGCATCATGGGAGATGTAGTTCAGCAACATCTCGGAGTCTGTGTATCAAGCTGTGTATAATGGCATTATTATTTAGGGTCCATACCTCCAGATTGCTTGAAAAGCATTTTAAATATATTTTTTCAAAATGATACATAGCACATCCAGACTCCTACCACAATGATCACTTCAAATCACTGCAGAGCTCATGGTGGTTTGAGTAAATCTGTAACCCCTTAGTGACCAGGTTTTTCAATTGTTTTACCATTAAGGACCATGGTTCTTTTTACATTTCTGCAGTGTTTGTGTTTAGCTGTAATTGTCCTCTTACTCATTTACTGTACTCACACATATTATATACAGTTTTTCTCGCCATTAAATGGGCTTTCTAAAGATACCATTATTTTTTATTTTCATCATATCATATAATTATGAAAATGTAAAAAAATACACTTTTTCAAACGTTAGGCATGAATTCTCAGCTTCTGTTAGGTGTTACTGACTAAGAACACCCCAATATGTGTTCAGCAACATCTCCTGAGTACAGCAATACCACCCATGTAGAGGTGTGTTGGATTCTCTGGGGGCTAAAATACCTTATTTGGATGGTGCGCATTCCAGTTTTCCAACGTGGAATTTTCACAACTGGCCATCATGCACCCATGTTCCATTTGGGACATTTTTAAAGCCGGCCAATGTAATTTACCCCCATCAAACCATATGTTTTTGAAAAGTTGAATTTGAGAGAATTTCTTCTGATAGGCCTATCTTTAGCTTGGGGCTTATCACATACCCCAGTTTTATGTATTGCCATGAAAGTGTATATATTTGAAACGTAGACACCCCAAGGTATTGTATATGTATTGCTTTGATGCAACTGTTTTAGCAAAAAAAAAATTGGAGAAAGTGTGTGGTGGTAATTGTTCAATTTTCATTTTTACACACACATTGCTTTTTGACTGTGATTTAGGAGAGCCTGTTTTTGGTTATTGCAAGAAAACACTCCAGTTTGTTTTCTGCAAGGCCTCTTAGTACACCCATGCCCCCCATGCATAGGGTAAACGTAACAAAAAAATAAAATAAAAACTGAACGGCAAATGTTAAAAATACTAAAAAAGGGACCAGTGTATGGTATCGTTTGAAGCAGTCCCCAATGCAGAGGCTGCCCAGGGCAATCAGGACAGTGATATACAGTATATTTTCTCTGCCCCCTCTTAAAACAGACTCTGCATCTTTTTTGGTGATTCTGCTTTGCTGCAGTAGGGGGAATTTTATAAATAAAATGTGTAGCCCCAATTCTGCTCTCCCCCATCACCGCCCGGGGAGCAGGTGCATCACGGTACAAAACCCCCAAAATAATCTGGAGCTGAAACTGTAAAAAACTCAGTTGCATCCCGGGGTTTGCTTTTTTGAACAACAAAAAACCTTTGTGGGTTGCAATCTGTATTAGGTAGATTGCAACCTTTTTGTAGCAGGCCCTTGTCTTGCATATAATTAGGTAGGGCTGCAGCTGCTAATCTGCCAGATCAACCCCACCTATATGCCAGTTATAGGCCTTGATGCACACTGGCTTCCTTGTGCTCTCAGCTCTGCCACATACAGAGACCGCCACAGTCCCCTCAGTGTGGATGGTGGTAAGAAGGTACACATCCTTTTTGTCTCTGTACCTAACTGCCAACAGCTCCTCTTGGCGCAGAGCTGAGGTCTCCCCACTTCGTAGCCGGGTGCGTGCAAGTTGTCCTGGGAAACCTGATTGTACAAGCTACTGTATCAAAACAATACAGTAGCTTGAACAAAGGGACACTTGTATAAAATTTGTCAGTATACAAGTGGTATCTTTTGTTCATCAGGGGGAATATCAGGTCCCAGACAATCTAGCCACTGGTTCCCATATGTTCTTGGCAACCTGGAGGGTCAAGGTGGCTATCCTTTCCCTCGTACCCCCGGAAGGCCTGAGTATACCCAGTCTCGCTATAACAGAGCTTATACACCTTTACACCATACCTAGAGTGCTTGGAAGGAATATACTGCTTGAATCCCAGCCTTCCCTTATACTTCATCGGGGATTCATCCACGCATATATTCCTTCCAGGTGTATAAGCCTGTGCAAACCTGGCAGCAATGGGTAATCAAGGTGTGGATTTTATAAGGCCTGTCAAACTGGGGATGCTCCCTAGGGTGGCACAGGCTTTTGTCACTGAAGTGCATGTAATTTAGAATCATTTCATACCTCTTCTTCGACATACATTGGGAATAAATTGGGGTAGAGCAGATGGGGCTACTGCTCCAGTAGGAGCGGATGGAGGGCTTCTTTATGATGACCATCAGCATAGTCAATGCACAGAACCTTTTAAATTCTGGCACATTGATGGTGGCCCATTGCTGCTTTGCCAAAAAAGAGTCAGGCTTTGCAGCACGGAACTGATTGGCATATAAATTAGTATGGGCGGCAATGTTCCCCAATACATTATCGCCCAGAAAAACCTCCATAAACTGCTGAGGGCTAAATCCTGCGACATACAAATTGATGCCAGGATTTGCAGTAAAGGGTGGGATATCTGGCCTCTGGATATGAGGCACTACCCACTCCTCAGCAGTATTGCCAGCTGGAGCAGCACGTCTCCTTCTGGCAGGGGGACTAGCAGGCACAGATACAACATAACTAGATACATCACTAGCAGCAGACACTGTATCTAGTGATGTATTTTGACACCTGGCAGGATCAAAATCAGGGTCGGAGTCTGACATAGACGCGTCAGACTCTAGCGCAAGGATGGCATATGCCTGCTCAGCGCTATATGACTCCCGTGAGCCCTGTGACATTATCACAAACACTAAAATAAATTAACCTCTAAAAAAATGCACAGACAGCTAAATAAGTGCTGCTGTGCAAGAGCCTGTGATCTATACAGTGATTACTGGCAGGACAGGGGTTAATAGCTCTGAAAACAGCTTTTGGGTCTCACAAAAAAAAATCACAAAAAATGAACCCCTAAAAAAATGCACAGACAGCAAAAAAGTGCAGCTGTGCAAGAGCCAGTGATTATAGAGATCACTGGCAAGATAGGGGTTAATGGCTCTGAACAGAGCCTTTGGGTCTCAAGATTTCACAAATCCCTACTTAAAACTACCTAAATCTCTAAATCTCTCTAAATCTCTCTAGCTAAAACACAGATCTCTCTCCCTCTCTCACTAAAACACAAGTGAAGAGAGGGAGGGAGATCCACACCGATCAGACAAATTGGGAACATACTTGGAATAAAATTGTTATTGGGGCAAGCTGTAATTGGATGACCCTAGCCTGCCCCTATGATGAGGCAGGCTAGGGACACCCCCAGAAGCCCCATGATGCACTGCCTTTAGAAAGGCAGTGCCATCTCGGGAGCCACATGGCTGGGGGAGGGAGGGGGGTTAATATTGCTTATTTTATTTTTAAAACATTTTTTTTATATATATTATTATATCATCGCTGAGTGCCTCAACCTCTCGAGGCACTCAGCACATGCAGAGCATCGGAAGCCTGCTTAACTGCCTTCCTGCGCTCAAAATAGCCGCGGACATATCAGGTACGGCCGAGGTCCTAACGGACCGTTTTTTTGTCGGACGTACCTAATACGTCCGCAGTCGGGAAGGGGTTAAAGTATAAAATGATTGAGGAAGGTGAGGCAGAATAAAATATAAAAGAATTAGAGTAGGAAACAGGAGAGGGACAAAAAAACAACAAAGGCGTGAGACTGTGTAGGCTGAAAAAGTCCTCAATGGAGCAAAATGTTTAGCACTGCAATGGGATTATATGTTTTCACACAAAAACATGGTGTTCTCAAGTACTTATTACAACAAAAAAGGCCACAACATCACTGACTAAACTTGCCATATTTTGACATTTACAATAATGCCTGCAAGATATTGTTGATTTAATATGTATAGTTCTTAATATTCCATTAGATATTCAGTGACCTTTGCCATATTTATACAACTTACAATTGTATCTCTTTTAAATGGGTAGATACATGGAGGGGAATGATTATGGAGAGAGAACACAGGGGTGTGAGAATATATAAATGTTCTTATCATCTGCTGGGGCACTGGGCCAGAAAATGTTGAGGTTTCTCAAATCCATGCAAACACATAATTGATTATCCACTAATAAACAACAAGTCATGCACATGCATGCATTACATACCACACACATCATCTGTGCATATATAGACACACTCATGGTAGAGCTGAGGACTGCTAAACTACATTGAGTATATGTGCTGTCTCTGGAAGCATTTGACAGTGACTTCAGGGTCAGATGAGTCAGTGATCATGATATTCATAACAAATTGTCATTGGTGGGATGCACAGATCTCTTTGGATATTCCTTCATAACGTACTGATCATACTGGTGGAGGTTACAAGGATATATGACGTAACACTTTGCAACAAAAGCAAACATCTGTCTGTCAAATATTGAATGTTCCATGAGAGTAAGACTACTCATAATGAGTTTTGCGCAAGAAAAAGCTATTTAGTTGAATTTATCCTTAGGCTAAAGTTGCTATACCTCCCCTGGACCCACTAACAAAAAGTCACCCATTAGTAAGCATACATAGATGTACACTAACACACAGCCACACACTAGCACAGGGGTAGGCAACCTACGGCACTAGTGCCATGCACGGCACTCGAGGTGCCTTTGCACGGCACTCAAGGCTGCTAGAGCCAAACAGGCTCTGGCCTATCAGGAGTCCCAGTAAAACTTCAGATATCTGGTAATCCGAAAAGGTGGTGAAGGGCAATCCTCAATTTATGCATAGCAGCACATCTCAGATCACTTCCTCCCAGCACTTGTGAATGGGAATCCACACAGTAGTAGAGCAGCACGCTCCTGTCTTTGACATGTACCTGGAACCCAGGGAAGTCACCCACACTGCTAGATATACACAGAAATGCAGAATAACCCTTCCCACCATACAAATAATACAGACAGCCCACACACAAACATACACACAATCCGAACAAACGCAACAACACTAACAATCCACATACATGCACACAACCCCACATGCAGCCTCTCACATGCAATACCCCAAACAACCCCCACACCCTACCAAACACACAATGTCACATATCCATCCACACACACAATTTCACAAGCAGCCCTCATACACAGCTTACATTCATATGTATCATACACAATACCATAAACTACTCATGAACATATACAATATAATAGCTCATATATGCAGGGCCGTCTTTAACTCGGGCAAATGGGGCAGCTGCACCGTGAGCCCCGCTGGCCTCAACTATTTCTCACCCCCCGGCCGGTAATCCGCACACTAAGGAGGCCCACCGGCTGGCCCATGCACAAAGGGCCACTCGGTGGGCTTCTGTCAGCAGGGGTCTGGTCGCGCGCTGAGGCGCTTTAACAGCGCGAGTGGACCCCTTGATTTTCGGCAGCAGGCTGGGAGGAAGGGACGGCCGTGCATCACTTCCTCCCACAAAGAGAGGAGCGCGTGGGAAAGAAGAGTAGGCAGAGTGGAGGGGGGCTGGCCAAGAGAGCCAGACCCCCAACTCTCAACACCTTCAGCCACCAGCAGGAAAGGTAGGAAACTGGAGGGTGGGTTTTAAAGTGTAAATTTTGTGTGTGTTAGAATGCTTGTGTGTGTCAGTATTTGTATGTCTGTGTGTCAGTATATCGGTGTGTGTGTGTGTGTGTGTGTGTCAGTATATATCTGTGTGTGTGTGTCAGTATATCGGTGTGTGTGTGTCAGTATATCGGGGTGTGTGTCAGCATGTCTGTGTGTGAGTGTCAGCATATCTGTGTGTGAGTGTCAGCATATCTGTGTGTGAGTGTCAGCATATCTGTGTGTGAGTGTCAGCATATCTGTGTGTGAGTGTGTGTGTGTGTGTGTGTGTATGTCTGAGTGTGTCAGCATGTCTGAGTGTGTCAGCGTTGGGGTGGAGGACGTGATTGCACGCCTGGGGAGGAGGAAGGGGGGACAGGGTCCAGGGGGCCCCAAGCAAATGCTTTGCCCAGGGTCCAGTCAATATTAAAGACGGCCCTGCATATACGCACATATACAACGATACAAAGCAATTACAGTAAAAATAAGCAGAATACGGCAGCATACACACCTTAATTGAAAAAAAAAATAGGACGGCACGCTACGGGACATCACAATCCTATATTGGCACGGTGCTGCTAAAAGGTTGCCTACCCCTGCACTAGCACATAAACATAGGTGCATTACATCACATCTATGCATAGTAGCAGACATTCGTAGGCACACTCACATGTATGTATACTCTAACAAACACACACTAGCACAAATCCATAGATACTCACAAATTGTAGTGCAGTGAGACACATGATAGGATGCATCAGTAGACTCAGGACACAAACATGTTGGATTTATGTACACTCCCTTTCTGTATTGGTGGATTCCAGTGCAAGTGAACACTTATTTTTCTGAGTGCACACCATTAATGTATGTCAGTATGTTGCTAATAAGGTTAGTGTGTGATACATTATAAATATGTGTGCACAGCAAAATGTAAAGTAAGTAGGAAAGGAGTATAAAACAAATAAATTGGCACTACAGATAGCACAGTTGTAGAGCACTGCACGAGAACACTTTCCAACCCACTGTAGTGGGTTATACGGAGTAAAAATTCTAGCAATGAACCTATGAACCAGAGGATAAAGGAACACTCCAAACACCTAAAGCAATTTAGCTTGCCTGTTTTTTATTGTTCAAAAGTGCATATTTCGATAGAAGTTGGTACTTTTATGATTTAAATACAAAAAGAGAAGTCCTGCGCTTAGTCCCATGCTGGACCAGCTGCAATGACTACAATACACATCAGCCCCAATATATAGTAAAAACCAAAGTAAAGAAAATGTTACTTGCGCTTTCTCCTTAATCCCTATGTATATTTAGACAAATGGAGGTCATTTAGTTGCTCCAATGGCCATTGGAGGTAAGGCCCGCCTGCCAACGTCAAGGCAGACCCCCCTAAGCGGGTCCTAACACTGACCCTTCAGCCTGCTTCCTTGAGCTTCTGGCAAAAATATCTCTAATGAGACAGAAAGGGGTATTCCTTATATACACCCCTATACCTATTAACCCTTAATAGGGAACACATGGGATGGGCAGCAGCATTGTAACCAGGCTGTGTGATACAAAGTAAATACAAATACAAAAAGAGAAGTCCTGCGCTTAGTCCCATGCTGGACCAGCTGCAATGACTACAATACACATCAGCCCCAATATATAGTAAAAACCAAAGTAAAGAAAATGTTACTTGCGCTTTCTCCTTAATCCCTATGTATATTTAGACAAATGGAGGTCATTTAGTTGCTCCAATGGCCATTGGAGGTAAGGCCCGCCTGCCAACGTCAAGGCAGACCCCCCTAAGCGGGTCCTAACACTGACCCTTCAGCCTGCTTCCTTGAGCTTCTGGCAAAAATATCTCTAATGAGACAGAAAGGGGTATTCCTTATATACACCCCTATACCTATTAACCCTTAATAGGGAACACATGGGATGGGCAGCAGCATTGTAACCAGGCTGTGTGATACAAAGTAAATACAAATACAAAAAGAGAAGTCCTGCGCTTAGTCCCATGCTGGACCAGCTGCAATGACTACAATACACATCAGCCCCAATATATAGTAAAAACCAAAGTAGAGAAAATGTTACTTGCGCTTTCTCCTTAATCCCTATGTATATTTAGACAAATGGAGGTCATTTAGTTGCTCCAATGGCCATTGGAGGTAAGGCCCGCCTGCCAACGTCAAGGCAGACCCCCCTAAGCGGGTCCTAACACTGACCCTTCAGCCTGCTTCCTTGAGCTTCTGGCAAAAATATCTCTAATGAGACAGAAAGGGGTATTCCTTATATACACCCCTATACCTATTAACCCTTAATAGGGAACACATGGGATGGGCAGCAGCATTGTAACCAGGCTGTGTGATACAAAGTAAATACAAATACAAAAAGAGAAGTCCTGCGCTTAGTCCCATGCTGGACCAGCTGCAATGACTACAATACACATCAGCCCCAATATATAGTAAAAACCAAAGTAAAGAAAATGTTACTTGCGCTTTCTCCTTAATCCCTATGTATATTTAGACAAATGGAGGTCATTTAGTTGCTCCAATGGCCATTGGAGGTAAGGCCCGCCTGCCAACGTCAAGGCAGACCCCCCTAAGCGGGTCCTAACACTGACCCTTCAGCCTGCTTCCTTGAGCTTCTGGCAAAAATATCTCTAATGAGACAGAAAGGGGTATTCCTTATATACACCCCTATACCTATTAACCCTTAATAGGGAACACATGGGATGGGCAGCAGCATTGTAACCAGGCTGTGTGATACAAAGTAAATACAAATACAAAAAGAGAAGTCCTGCGCTTAGTCCCATGCTGGACCAGCTGCAATGACTACAATACACATCAGCCCCAATATATAGTAAAAACCAAAGTAAAGAAAATGTTACTTGCGCTTTCTCCTTAATCCCTATGTATATTTAGACAAATGGAGGTCATTTAGTTGCTCCAATGGCCATTGGAGGTAAGGCCCGCCTGCCAACGTCAAGGCAGACCCCCCTAAGCGGGTCCTAACACTGACCCTTCAGCCTGCTTCCTTGAGCTTCTGGCAAAAATATCTCTAATGAGACAGAAAGGGGTATTCCTTATATACACCCCTATACCTATTAACCCTTAATAGGGAACACATGGGATGGGCAGCAGCATTGTAACCAGGCTGTGTGATACAAAGTAAATACAAATACAAAAAGAGAAGTCCTGCGCTTAGTCCCATGCTGGACCAGCTGCAATGACTACAATACACATCAGCCCCAATATATAGTAAAAACCAAAGTAAAGAAAATGTTACTTGCGCTTTCTCCTTAATCCCTATGTATATTTAGACAAATGGAGGTCATTTAGTTGCTCCAATGGCCATTGGAGGTAAGGCCCGCCTGCCAACGTCAAGGCAGACCCCCCTAAGCGGGTCCTAACACTGACCCTTCAGCCTGCTTCCTTGAGCTTCTGGCAAAAATATCTCTAATGAGACAGAAAGGGGTATTCCTTATATACACCCCTATACCTATTAACCCTTAATAGGGAACACATGGGATGGGCAGCAGCATTGTAACCAGGCTGTGTGATACAAAGTAAATACAAATACAAAAAGAGAAGTCCTGCGCTTAGTCCCATGCTGGACCAGCTGCAATGACTACAATACACATCAGCCCCAATATATAGTAAAAACCAAAGTAAAGAAAATGTTACTTGCGCTTTCTCCTTAATCCCTATGTATATTTAGACAAATGGAGGTCATTTAGTTGCTCCAATGGCCATTGGAGGTAAGGCCCGCCTGCCAACGTCAAGGCAGACCCCCCTAAGCGGGTCCTAACACTGACCCTTCAGCCTGCTTCCTTGAGCTTCTGGCAAAAATATCTCTAATGAGACAGAAAGGGGTATTCCTTATATACACCCCTATACCTATTAACCCTTAATAGGGAACACATGGGATGGGCAGCAGCATTGTAACCAGGCTGTGTGATACAAAGTAAATACAAATACAAAAAGAGAAGTCCTGCGCTTAGTCCCATGCTGGACCAGCTGCAATGACTACAATACACATCAGCCCCAATATATAGTAAAAACCAAAGTAAAGAAAATGTTACTTGCGCTTTCTCCTTAATCCCTATGTATATTTAGACAAATGGAGGTCATTTAGTTGCTCCAATGGCCATTGGAGGTAAGGCCCGCCTGCCAACGTCAAGGCAGACCCCCCTAAGCGGGTCCTAACACTGACCCTTCAGCCTGCTTCCTTGAGCTTCTGGCAAAAATATCTCTAATGAGACAGAAAGGGGTATTCCTTATATACACCCCTATACCTATTAACCCTTAATAGGGAACACATGGGATGGGCAGCAGCATTGTAACCAGGCTGTGTGATACAAAGTAAATACAAATACAAAAAGAGAAGTCCTGCGCTTAGTCCCATGCTGGACCAGCTGCAATGACTACAATACACATCAGCCCCAATATATAGTAAAAACCAAAGTAAAGAAAATGTTACTTGCGCTTTCTCCTTAATCCCTATGTATATTTAGACAAATGGAGGTCATTTAGTTGCTCCAATGGCCATTGGAGGTAAGGCCCGCCTGCCAACGTCAAGGCAGACCCCCCTAAGCGGGTCCTAACACTGACCCTTCAGCCTGCTTCCTTGAGCTTCTGGCAAAAATATCTCTAATGAGACAGAAAGGGGTATTCCTTATATACACCCCTATACCTATTAACCCTTAATAGGGAACACATGGGATGGGCAGCAGCATTGTAACCAGGCTGTGTGATACAAAGTAAATACAAATACAAAAAGAGAAGTCCTGCGCTTAGTCCCATGCTGGACCAGCTGCAATGACTACAATACACATCAGCCCCAATATATAGTAAAAACCAAAGTAAAGAAAATGTTACTTGCGCTTTCTCCTTAATCCCTATGTATATTTAGACAAATGGAGGTCATTTAGTTGCTCCAATGGCCATTGGAGGTAAGGCCCGCCTGCCAACGTCAAGGCAGACCCCCCTAAGCGGGTCCTAACACTGACCCTTCAGCCTGCTTCCTTGAGCTTCTGGCAAAAATATCTCTAATGAGACAGAAAGGGGTATTCCTTATATACACCCCTATACCTATTAACCCTTAATAGGGAACACATGGGATGGGCAGCAGCATTGTACCCAGGCTGTGTGATACAAAGTAAATACAAATACAAAAAGAGAAGTCCTGCGCTTAGTCCCATGCTGGACCAGCTGCAATGACTACAATACACATCAGCCCCAATATATAGTAAAAACCAAAGTAAAGAAAATGTTACTTGCGCTTTCTCCTTAATCCCTATGTATATTTAGACAAATGGAGGTCATTTAGTTGCTCCAATGGCCATTGGAGGTAAGGCCCGCCTGCCAACGTCAAGGCAGACCCCCCTAAGCGGGTCCTAACACTGACCCTTCAGCCTGCTTCCTTGAGCTTCTGGCAAAAATATCTCTAATGAGACAGAAAGGGGTATTCCTTATATACACCCCTATACCTATTAACCCTTAATAGGGAACACATGGGATGGGCAGCAGCATTGTACCCAGGCTGTGTGATACAAAGTAAATACAAATACAAAAAGAGAAGTCCTGCGCTTAGTCCCATGCTGGACCAGCTGCAATGACTACAATACACATCAGCCCCAATATATAGTAAAAACCAAAGTAAAGAAAATGTTACTTGCGCTTTCTCCTTAATCCCTATGTATATTTAGACAAATGGAGGTCATTTAGTTGCTCCAATGGCCATTGGAGGTAAGGCCCGCCTGCCAACGTCAAGGCAGACCCCCCTAAGCGGGTCCTAACACTGACCCTTCAGCCTGCTTCCTTGAGCTTCTGGCAAAAATATCTCTAATGAGACAGAAAGGGGTATTCCTTATATACACCCCTATACCTATTAACCCTTAATAGGGAACACATGGGATGGGCAGCAGCATTGTAACCAGGCTGTGTGATACAAAGTAAATACAAATACAAAAAGAGAAGTCCTGCGCTTAGTCCCATGCTGGACCAGCTGCAATGACTACAATACACATCAGCCCCAATATATAGTAAAAACCAAAGTAAAGAAAATGTTACTTGCGCTTTCTCCTTAATCCCTATGTATATTTAGACAAATGGAGGTCATTTAGTTGCTCCAATGGCCATTGGAGGTAAGGCCCGCCTGCCAACGTCAAGGCAGACCCCCCTAAGCGGGTCCTAACACTGACCCTTCAGCCTGCTTCCTTGAGCTTCTGGCAAAAATATCTCTAATGAGACAGAAAGGGGTATTCCTTATATACACCCCTATACCTATTAACCCTTAATAGGGAACACATGGGATGGGCAGCAGCATTGTAACCAGGCTGTGTGATACAAAGTAAATACAAATACAAAAAGAGAAGTCCTGCGCTTAGTCCCATGCTGGACCAGCTGCAATGACTACAATACACATCAGCCCCAATATATAGTAAAAACCAAAGTAAAGAAAATGTTACTTGCGCTTTCTCCTTAATCCCTATGTATATTTAGACAAATGGAGGTCATTTAGTTGCTCCAATGGCCATTGGAGGTAAGGCCCGCCTGCCAACGTCAAGGCAGACCCCCCTAAGCGGGTCCTAACACTGACCCTTCAGCCTGCTTCCTTGAGCTTCTGGCAAAAATATCTCTAATGAGACAGAAAGGGGTATTCCTTATATACACCCCTATACCTATTAACCCTTAATAGGGAACACATGGGATGGGCAGCAGCATTGTAACCAGGCTGTGTGATACAAAGTAAATACAAATACAAAAAGAGAAGTCCTGCGCTTAGTCCCATGCTGGACCAGCTGCAATGACTACAATACACATCAGCCCCAATATATAGTAAAAACCAAAGTAAAGAAAATGTTACTTGCGCTTTCTCCTTAATCCCTATGTATATTTAGACAAATGGAGGTCATTTAGTTGCTCCAATGGCCATTGGAGGTAAGGCCCGCCTGCCAACGTCAAGGCAGACCCCCCTAAGCGGGTCCTAACACTGACCCTTCAGCCTGCTTCCTTGAGCTTCTGGCAAAAATATCTCTAATGAGACAGAAAGGGGTATTCCTTATATACACCCCTATACCTATTAACCCTTAATAGGGAACACATGGGATGGGCAGCAGCATTGTAACCAGGCTGTGTGATACAAAGTAAATACAAATACAAAAAGAGAAGTCCTGCGCTTAGTCCCATGCTGGACCAGCTGCAATGACTACAATACACATCAGCCCCAATATATAGTAAAAACCAAAGTAAAGAAAATGTTACTTGCGCTTTCTCCTTAATCCCTATGTATATTTAGACAAATGGAGGTCATTTAGTTGCTCCAATGGCCATTGGAGGTAAGGCCCGCCTGCCAACGTCAAGGCAGACCCCCCTAAGCGGGTCCTAACACTGACCCTTCAGCCTGCTTCCTTGAGCTTCTGGCAAAAATATCTCTAATGAGACAGAAAGGGGTATTCCTTATATACACCCCTATACCTATTAACCCTTAATAGGGAACACATGGGATGGGCAGCAGCATTGTAACCAGGCTGTGTGATACAAAGTAAATACAAATACAAAAAGAGAAGTCCTGCGCTTAGTCCCATGCTGGACCAGCTGCAATGACTACAATACACATCAGCCCCAATATATAGTAAAAACCAAAGTAAAGAAAATGTTACTTGCGCTTTCTCCTTAATCCCTATGTATATTTAGACAAATGGAGGTCATTTAGTTGCTCCAATGGCCATTGGAGGTAAGGCCCGCCTGCCAACGTCAAGGCAGACCCCCCTAAGCGGGTCCTAACACTGACCCTTCAGCCTGCTTCCTTGAGCTTCTGGCAAAAATATCTCTAATGAGACAGAAAGGGGTATTCCTTATATACACCCCTATACCTATTAACCCTTAATAGGGAACACATGGGATGGGCAGCAGCATTGTAACCAGGCTGTGTGATACAAAGTAAATACAAATACAAAAAGAGAAGTCCTGCGCTTAGTCCCATGCTGGACCAGCTGCAATGACTACAATACACATCAGCCCCAATATATAGTAAAAACCAAAGTAAAGAAAATGTTACTTGCGCTTTCTCCTTAATCCCTATGTATATTTAGACAAATGGAGGTCATTTAGTTGCTCCAATGGCCATTGGAGGTAAGGCCCGCCTGCCAACGTCAAGGCAGACCCCCCTAAGCGGGTCCTAACACTGACCCTTCAGCCTGCTTCCTTGAGCTTCTGGCAAAAATATCTCTAATGAGACAGAAAGGGGTATTCCTTATATACACCCCTATACCTATTAACCCTTAATAGGGAACACATGGGATGGGCAGCAGCATTGTAACCAGGCTGTGTGATACAAAGTAAATACAAATACAAAAAGAGAAGTCCTGCGCTTAGTCCCATGCTGGACCAGCTGCAATGACTACAATACACATCAGCCCCAATATATAGTAAAAACCAAAGTAAAGAAAATGTTACTTGCGCTTTCTCCTTAATCCCTATGTATATTTAGACAAATGGAGGTCATTTAGTTGCTCCAATGGCCATTGGAGGTAAGGCCCGCCTGCCAACGTCAAGGCAGACCCCCCTAAGCGGGTCCTAACACTGACCCTTCAGCCTGCTTCCTTGAGCTTCTGGCAAAAATATCTCTAATGAGACAGAAAGGGGTATTCCTTATATACACCCCTATACCTATTAACCCTTAATAGGGAACACATGGGATGGGCAGCAGCATTGTAACCAGGCTGTGTGATACAAAGTAAATACAAATACAAAAAGAGAAGTCCTGCGCTTAGTCCCATGCTGGACCAGCTGCAATGACTACAATACACATCAGCCCCAATATATAGTAAAAACCAAAGTAAAGAAAATGTTACTTGCGCTTTCTCCTTAATCCCTATGTATATTTAGACAAATGGAGGTCATTTAGTTGCTCCAATGGCCATTGGAGGTAAGGCCCGCCTGCCAACGTCAAGGCAGACCCCCCTAAGCGGGTCCTAACACTGACCCTTCAGCCTGCTTCCTTGAGCTTCTGGCAAAAATATCTCTAATGAGACAGAAAGGGGTATTCCTTATATACACCCCTATACCTATTAACCCTTAATAGGGAACACATGGGATGGGCAGCAGCATTGTAACCAGGCTGTGTGATACAAAGTAAATACAAATACAAAAAGAGAAGTCCTGCGCTTAGTCCCATGCTGGACCAGCTGCAATGACTACAATACACATCAGCCCCAATATATAGTAAAAACCAAAGTAAAGAAAATGTTACTTGCGCTTTCTCCTTAATCCCTATGTATATTTAGACAAATGGAGGTCATTTAGTTGCTCCAATGGCCATTGGAGGTAAGGCCCGCCTGCCAACGTCAAGGCAGACCCCCCTAAGCGGGTCCTAACACTGACCCTTCAGCCTGCTTCCTTGAGCTTCTGGCAAAAATATCTCTAATGAGACAGAAAGGGGTATTCCTTATATACACCCCTATACCTATTAACCCTTAATAGGGAACACATGGGATGGGCAGCAGCATTGTAACCAGGCTGTGTGATACAAAGTAAATACAAATACAAAAAGAGAAGTCCTGCGCTTAGTCCCATGCTGGACCAGCTGCAATGACTACAATACACATCAGCCCCAATATATAGTAAAAACCAAAGTAAAGAAAATGTTACTTGCGCTTTCTCCTTAATCCCTATGTATATTTAGACAAATGGAGGTCATTTAGTTGCTCCAATGGCCATTGGAGGTAAGGCCCGCCTGCCAACGTCAAGGCAGACCCCCCTAAGCGGGTCCTAACACTGACCCTTCAGCCTGCTTCCTTGAGCTTCTGGCAAAAATATCTCTAATGAGACAGAAAGGGGTATTCCTTATATACACCCCTATACCTATTAACCCTTAATAGGGAACACATGGGATGGGCAGCAGCATTGTAACCAGGCTGTGTGATACAAAGTAAATACAAATACAAAAAGAGAAGTCCTGCGCTTAGTCCCATGCTGGACCAGCTGCAATGACTACAATACACATCAGCCCCAATATATAGTAAAAACCAAAGTAAAGAAAATGTTACTTGCGCTTTCTCCTTAATCCCTATGTATATTTAGACAAATGGAGGTCATTTAGTTGCTCCAATGGCCATTGGAGGTAAGGCCCGCCTGCCAACGTCAAGGCAGACCCCCCTAAGCGGGTCCTAACACTGACCCTTCAGCCTGCTTCCTTGAGCTTCTGGCAAAAATATCTCTAATGAGACAGAAAGGGGTATTCCTTATATACACCCCTATACCTATTAACCCTTAATAGGGAACACATGGGATGGGCAGCAGCATTGTAACCAGGCTGTGTGATACAAAGTAAATACAAATACAAAAAGAGAAGTCCTGCGCTTAGTCCCATGCTGGACCAGCTGCAATGACTACAATACACATCAGCCCCAATATATAGTAAAAACCAAAGTAAAGAAAATGTTACTTGCGCTTTCTCCTTAATCCCTATGTATATTTAGACAAATGGAGGTCATTTAGTTGCTCCAATGGCCATTGGAGGTAAGGCCCGCCTGCCAACGTCAAGGCAGACCCCCCTAAGCGGGTCCTAACACTGACCCTTCAGCCTGCTTCCTTGAGCTTCTGGCAAAAATATCTCTAATGAGACAGAAAGGGGTATTCCTTATATACACCCCTATACCTATTAACCCTTAATAGGGAACACATGGGATGGGCAGCAGCATTGTAACCAGGCTGTGTGATACAAAGTAAATACAAATACAAAAAGAGAAGTCCTGCGCTTAGTCCCATGCTGGACCAGCTGCAATGACTACAATACACATCAGCCCCAATATATAGTAAAAACCAAAGTAAAGAAAATGTTACTTGCGCTTTCTCCTTAATCCCTATGTTTAGTTGCTCCAACTAAACTAAATGACCTCCATTTGTCTAAATATACATAGGGATTAAGGAGAAAGCGCAAGTAACATTTTCTTTACTTTGGTTTTTACTATATATTGGGGCTGATGTGTATTGTAGTCATTGCAGCTGGTCCAGCATGGGACTAAGCGCAGGACTTCTCTTTTTGTATTTGTATTTACTTTGTATCACACAGCCTGGTTACAATGCTGCTGCCCATCCCATGTGTTCCCTATTAAGGGTTAATAGGTATAGGGGTGTATATAAGGAATACCCCTTTCTGTCTCATTAGAGATATTTTTGCCAGAAGCTCAAGGAAGCAGGCTGAAGGGTCAGTGTTAGGACCCGCTTAGGGGGGTCTGCCTTGACGTTGGCAGGCGGGCCTTACCTCCAATGGCCATTGGAGCAACTAAATGACCTCCATTTGTCTAAATATACATAGGGATTAAGGAGAAAGCGCAAGTAACATTTTCTTTACTTTGGTTTTTACTATATATTGGGGCTGATGTGTATTGTAGTCATTGCAGCTGGTCCAGCATGGGACTAAGCGCAGGACTTCTCTTTTTGTATTTGTATTTACTTTGTATCACACAGCCTGGTTACAATGCTGCTGCCCATCCCATGTGTTCCCTATTAAGGGTTAATAGGTATAGGGGTGTATATAAGGAATACCCCTTTCTGTCTCATTAGAGATATTTTTGCCAGAAGCTCAAGGAAGCAGGCTGAAGGGTCAGTGTTAGGACCCGCTTAGGGGGGTCTGCCTTGACGTTGGCAGGCGGGCCTTACCTCCAATGGCCATTGGAGCAACTAAATGACCTCCATTTGTCTAAATATACATAGGGATTAAGGAGAAAGCGCAAGTAACATTTTCTTTACTTTGGTTTTTACTATATATTGGGGCTGATGTGTATTGTAGTCATTGCAGCTGGTCCAGCATGGGACTAAGCGCAGGACTTCTCTTTTTGTATTTGTATTTACTTTGTATCACACAGCCTGGTTACAATGCTGCTGCCCATCCCATGTGTTCCCTATTAAGGGTTAATAGGTATAGGGGTGTATATAAGGAATACCCCTTTCTGTCTCATTAGAGATATTTTTGCCAGAAGCTCAAGGAAGCAGGCTGAAGGGTCAGTGTTAGGACCCGCTTAGGGGGGTCTGCCTTGACGTTGGCAGGCGGGCCTTACCTCCAATGGCCATTGGAGCAACTAAATGACCTCCATTTGTCTAAATATACATAGGGATTAAGGAGAAAGCGCAAGTAACATTTTCTTTACTTTGGTTTTTACTATATATTGGGGCTGATGTGTATTGTAGTCATTGCAGCTGGTCCAGCATGGGACTAAGCGCAGGACTTCTCTTTTTGTATTTGTATTTACTTTGTATCACACAGCCTGGTTACAATGCTGCTGCCCATCCCATGTGTTCCCTATTAAGGGTTAATAGGTATAGGGGTGTATATAAGGAATACCCCTTTCTGTCTCATTAGAGATATTTTTGCCAGAAGCTCAAGGAAGCAGGCTGAAGGGTCAGTGTTAGGACCCGCTTAGGGGGGGTCTGCCTTGACGTTGGCAGGCGGGCCTTACCTCCAATGGCCATTGGAGCAACTAAATGACCTCCATTTGTCTAAATATACATAGGGATTAAGGAGAAAGCGCAAGTAACATTTTCTTTACTTTGGTTTTTACTATATATTGGGGCTGATGTGTATTGTAGTCATTGCAGCTGGTCCAGCATGGGACTAAGCGCAGGACTTCTCTTTTTGTATTTGTATTTACTTTGTATCACACAGCCTGGTTACAATGCTGCTGCCCATCCCATGTGTTCCCTATTAAGGGTTAATAGGTATAGGGGTGTATATAAGGAATACCCCTTTCTGTCTCATTAGAGATATTTTTGCCAGAAGCTCAAGGAAGCAGGCTGAAGGGTCAGTGTTAGGACCCGCTTAGGGGGGTCTGCCTTGACGTTGGCAGGCGGGCCTTACCTCCAATGGCCATTGGAGCAACTAAATGACCTCCATTTGTCTAAATATACATAGGGATTAAGGAGAAAGCGCAAGTAACATTTTCTTTACTTTGGTTTTTACTATATATTGGGGCTGATGTGTATTGTAGTCATTGCAGCTGGTCCAGCATGGGACTAAGCGCAGGACTTCTCTTTTTGTATTTGTATTTACTTTGTATCACACAGCCTGGTTACAATGCTGCTGCCCATCCCATGTGTTCCCTATTAAGGGTTAATAGGTATAGGGGTGTATATAAGGAATACCCCTTTCTGTCTCATTAGAGATATTTTTGCCAGAAGCTCAAGGAAGCAGGCTGAAGGGTCAGTGTTAGGACCCGCTTAGGGGGGTCTGCCTTGACGTTGGCAGGCGGGCCTTACCTCCAATGGCCATTGGAGCAACTAAATGACCTCCATTTGTCTAAATATACATAGGGATTAAGGAGAAAGCGCAAGTAACATTTTCTTTACTTTGGTTTTTACTATATATTGGGGCTGATGTGTATTGTAGTCATTGCAGCTGGTCCAGCATGGGACTAAGCGCAGGACTTCTCTTTTTGTATTTGTATTTACTTTGTATCACACAGCCTGGTTACAATGCTGCTGCCCATCCCATGTGTTCCCTATTAAGGGTTAATAGGTATAGGGGTGTATATAAGGAATACCCCTTTCTGTCTCATTAGAGATATTTTTGCCAGAAGCTCAAGGAAGCAGGCTGAAGGGTCAGTGTTAGGACCCGCTTAGGGGGGTCTGCCTTGACGTTGGCAGGCGGGCCTTACCTCCAATGGCCATTGGAGCAACTAAATGACCTCCATTTGTCTAAATATACATAGGGATTAAGGAGAAAGCGCAAGTAACATTTTCTTTACTTTTATGATTTAACCTAGCTACACCCCTGGCTGTCAGTCAGGCAAGTGGTCCTTTTTATACCTGTTAATTTAGTCAGGAATCACTCAAGTGCCCAGATAACATGCCTTGCAAAGACTTCTCATTGAGCTACATTGAAAAGTCTGTGATTGGACAGCTATAGGAAGTCTGGGCTGGAAAGAATGGGAGGGCTTGCAAAGCTGCACACAAGAGATCTGCAGCCTGTTTAAGCTATTTTGAGATAGACCCACCAATGGAAAAAAAAGAATAATTAACTGCATGCATATTTTGGCGGTATGTATTCTAAAAAGTTATTTTTAAATGTATATATTTATTTGTATTGGATCAGTGGAGTGTTCTTTTAAATTAGGTGAGGGGGACTTGAGTATGTGAGTGAGTGAGTATGCACCTTGAGTCAGTCAACCAGAAGTGTTTGTACTATAATTTCCTTAAGGCTTTGTTTAAACCCTTAAGGACACATGACATGTGTGACATGTCATTTTTTTTTTTATAATCTTTTTATTGGGTTTATCACCATAAATCTTTTACAAAAAAGTACATAAAAACATTCATACACAATATCTATAAAAAATATTCATACACATAGACACAAAGACTCCCCCCCCCTCCCTCACGAGAGCTCATCATACTTCCAATTTCTAGTTACTTTTTGCAGATGGTAATCTCATTACCTTTACATTTGTATTAGTTTTTCTTCCCAAGTTGACCATAGGCTCAAATTATCATCCAGGATCCTGCAGTGATCTTTTTCCATCTTAATTTGATAGATCATCTGTATTATTATCAACTTTATATTAAAGACGGTGTTTCCCTTCCAATTTCTAGCTATTATTATTTTACATGCTATTAAGCAATGAATAGTTAAAAATTGATTTATTTTGTTTAATTTTGGCCATTGATAATGTAATAGCATTGTTTCTGGTTTTAGAGGTATTTCAACACCACAAAGTGTGTGGATGATAAGTTGAGCCCACTGCCAGACAGCAGTCACTTGTCTACAGGACCACCACATATGAATGTAGTCTCCTTTTTCCTCTCTGCACCTCCAGCATTTCACATCCTTGAATGAATCAAATTTAGCTATTTTAGTTGGAGTCATATACCATTTGTTAACTAGCTTAAAGTGTGTTTCTATTAATATAAAGGAGTGGACAAATTTACTGATTTTTTGTATATTGAGTAACCATTCATTTACTTCTATATTTGTTTTTAGTTCCATGTTCCATTTTTTTATAGCATTGGGGAGGGCTAAGTCCTCCTTTTGTTCCAACATTCTAATACAGCTAGAGAACATTTGCTTTTTTTTATTCTGATGTAACATTGGTTTTAAAATTTCATACATCTTACCATCTTTTACAATCTCAACTTTCTCCAGAAAGTGTTTTACTCTAAGATAGGTATATACTTCATTTACAGGAACCTTAAACTCTTCTATCAATAGAGAACATGCCTTGCAAAGACTTCTCATTGAGCTACATTGAAAAGTCTGTGATTGGACAGCTATAGGAAGTCTGGGCTGGAAAGAATGGGAGGGCTTGCAAAGCTGCACACAAGAGATCTGCAGCCTGTTTAAGCTATTTTGAGATAGACCCACCAATGGAAAAAAAAGAATAATTAACTGCATGCATATTTTGGCGGTATGTATTCTAAAAAGTTATTTTTAAATGTATATATTTATTTGTATTGGATCAGTGGAGTGTTCTTTTAAATTAGGTGAGGGGGACTTGAGTATGTGAGTGAGTGAGTATGCACCTTGAGTCAGTCAACCAGAAGTGTTTGTACTATAATTTCCTTAAGGCTTTGTTTAAACCCTTAAGGACACATGACATGTGTGACATGTCATGATTCCCTTTTATTCCAGAAGTTTGGTCCTTAAGGGGTTAAAAAAAAGCTTATGAGGATCACAGGCTGATATCCCTGGCTTGGGAATCTGGGAGCTTTATGGAAAAGAACAAGTAAGGATTAATTTAATGTTTTTTACATAGAAATTGGATAAATGTATCCAAGAAACCAGAATTAATTGGACAATTGACTGAAAAGCTGTTTCATGACCATGTTTGGAGTAGATTTCAAATGTAGAGTTTACACACGGAAGTTGTTGCTATGAACTCTCAAATGAGGTTTAAAGTGAAGGATGATATTGTTAGGTTAAAAAACA
This sequence comes from Pelobates fuscus, assembly GCF_036172605.1. Lineage (NCBI taxonomy): Eukaryota > Metazoa > Chordata > Amphibia > Anura > Pelobatidae > Pelobates > Pelobates fuscus. The sequence continues at coordinate 189,152,964 of NC_086321.1, read as the reverse complement.
AAACAAAAAAAAAACAACCCCACCAGAAAGAGAGCAGAAACATTAGGGGTTACTAAATCAATTATCAAGTACACAAGGAATGTACTAGTAAGCTGATCAAGAACATTAATCCTGAAAGATGATGGAAAACAACTGTAGTGGATGATTACAGAATTATTTCCTGGATAAAGAAAAACCTGCACAGTTCTAGAACAATATTATATTCGGACAGATAAAAAAGATCCATCTTAGTTACAAAGTTATATAGTAATCTAGGTTGAAAAAGACTCCATTGAGCTCAAATGTTAAAACCTTTATTAGACTGGGAAGAGAAAAGTATGGATAATTGAAGGAATGGCTCATGACTTGGAGCATGACACATCTTCTGTGAAGTCACTAGTTTTATTGATGCTATGATGGATGACAGAACAGCAGGATGAACTCTGAAGTATATAGGGTTGTGCTATCTACTCAGGTTTAACCCCTTAAGAAGTGCAGACGTATACGGTACATCCGACAAAAAACGGCCCTTAAGGACCACGGACGTACCTGATACGTCCACGCCGAATTAGAGCGCTGGAAGTGATCATGATCGCTTCCAGACACTCTAAGGGTATTGCAGCGATGCCTCAATGTCAAGGCATTGTGCAATACCCCCCTCACTGCCGGGCAGCAGGAACGATCACGTCCGGGTTGCCCCACGTGGCGCCCAGCAGTGAGGCAGAGCATCAGAAGCCTTCAGCAGGCTTCCGATGCTCTGCTCGTGCTGAGTGCCTTGAGGGGTCGAGGCACTCAGTGAAATAAATAATAAAAAATAAATAAAATATATATTTTTTAAATTAACCCATTCCCTCTCTCTCCCTCCCTTTCCCACCTTCCCTCTCCCTCCCTTTCCCACCTTCCCTCTCCCTCCATATGTACTTACCCGATCGCCGCCATTCCCCCGCCAGCGATCGGTGTTCTTCTTCTATGGTAGAACTGTCTGACAGTCCAGAAAGTCCCCCCCCCCCCCCCCCTCTGCAAATTAGGAACCCCAGGGTCATGTGATCACACTAAAAGAGTGGTCACATGGCCACAATACATGTCCTTAGTGCTGCCAGCTGGGGAACTGCCTGAACTGACAGGCAGTTTCCCTGCTGCTTAAAAAAGTAAAAAAGTGTAAAAAAAAAAAAATATATATATATATATATATATATATATATATATATATATATATATATATATATATATATATATATATATATATATATATATATATATATATATGATATATAAATATATATATATTATATCTATATATAATATGTATATATATCTTATATATAAGTCATACTAAGTGTATTTTTTATTAATATATAGATATATTAATATAAAATTGCACTTAGAGTAAAATTACACACACATATATATAATATATATATATATAATAACTAAAAATAAATAATAATTAAAATAAATTAAAAAATGTAAAAATAATTTTAAAAAATGTTTTAAATTATATATATGTATTTTTTTTGTCAATCTTTGTTTTATTGAGGCATAGATTAAGATAGTACAGAATGCAAAACAGGGGGTTAGAGCATATCAACGCATGGTGTACAAGTCATATTCGGTACTTAAACTACCTTTTGGGTCGGTCTCTTTTTATATATATTAAGATAACAATGCAGGTTAATCTACTAGAAAGCAGTAATGCGTCTGTCTAGTTGTAAGGTATATATATGCTATTCAGGCATCACTCTGTGCATAACTGTGTGTTATAATACAGGCTTTGAACATGCAATTCTAGTAGCGTGAACACATATAAGGTTAGCTAGTTAGATAAGCGTTTATGATTATTCTAGTGCAACGTTCAAGTTGATTGTTACAGGCTAATACTAGCTTTCTTGTAATAGTGAGTAACACGGGCATAGTTTGAGTTCTGCTCAGGAGGTATATGGTAGGTTGCAAGCTAGAAACCAAGCGTATGGGGGGTGGCCCCGGTAAATGCTATGGTCTGACTAGGGGCATACGGCATGGGTGTGTTACATATCTTGTACAGACATTAATGTTATGCTAAATATCCATGTGTTTTGCTCAGAAAAATGTGACATGGCCTGGAAAGACAGTAAAAGCTAGATACCGGGAAATTGTTAAAACTTAAAGCATGCAAACGTTAGTAGATTGCGTAATACAACATCACCTATGTAGCTTTTAAACAAGCTAATTTAAACTGATAAACTAGTTGTGTATAGTTACGGTTAGTAACATGCTAAAGTGTCCACCAATGTCCCACAGATCGGCTGATTTACATCATGTCCAATATAGCGTGAATGCCAGTTAGGGGTCAACCTGGAACCTCGTCTTGGACTTGTCTGAGAGTGTCCCGAGAGGCTCTCAGCCGGGAGTGTTGTGTAACGGGACTTTGGGGTAGTGAGTCCACTGTCAGCCGATACCCCTGCTGGGTAGAGTGCGCCTTGGTCCAGGATAGTCCACAGAGAGGCAGTGAGGTGCGGCTATATAGAGGCCGCCATCCAGCACCAGGTCGGAGTGAAGGCCAGCACCTTTGGTCCACAGACTCTGTGTCTCGACAAGGCCGAGTCTTCCCTCTGTTGGACGCCATTGAAGTCTTGGGTGCTTTGCCGCCGCCAGTGGCGGTCGTGCTTCCGGCGGTGTGGTTGATGCCGTGGAAGCTTTTTCCTTGCGCCCTTTGGCCTGGGAAGGTGTTTAGGGCGGTCAGGGTAGCTTGCTCTAAGTGGTTCGCCACGTGGGCCCCCCTCCTCTTCCCTCTGGTACCACTACCTCAGGATTAAACTGCTCCTGGCTGCTGCGGTCCTCTAATCGCCTCCAGAACCTTTGGAAGAGCCTGTCAAGTTGCTCCATGAAATGGTCCACTGGGTTAGTGCCCTGGCAGCTATGCTGTGTGTGCGCAAGTTTCTGCCTCTCGCATGCGGGTGCCATTTTGTAAGGGTCATCTGGCCACGTCGTTCAGGCTGTAGGGTGGTGCTGGTGCTTGCTTAGCTGTGTGCCTGGTGATGGTGGGGACCGGGATAACCCCGCCCCCTATATATATGTAATTTTATTTGATATTAATATATATAAAATACAATTTTATTTCAAAATACACGTAGAATGAGTTGGCAGAAACCCTTAAAGTTCTCAGTACATGTATTCTTAAATTGCTATGTGTGTCAAAAAAAATCACCAATTATTATTATTTTTTTTTTTTATTTGCCATAGATTGGTAAAATGGTTGCATAATACCCCAAGTTTAATACCTTAGGTTGTCTTCTTTTAAAAAATATATACATGTGAAGCGTTATTCAGGGATTCCTGACAGATATCAGTGTTACAATGTAACCTGCGTTCATTTTGAAAAAAAATGGTTTGGAAAAAGCAAAGTGCTACTTGTACTTATAGCCCTATAACTTAGAAAAATAGCTAAGAACATGTTAACATTGGGTATTTCTAAACTCAGGCCAAAATTAGGAACTATTTAGCATGGGTGTTTTTTGGTGGTTGTAGATGCGTAACAGAATTTGGGGGGTCAAAGTTAGAAAAAGTGTATTTTTTTAATTTTTCATCATATTTTATAAAAAAATGTTACAGTAAATTCTAATATATAATGAAAATAATGGTCTCTTCAGAAAGACCATTTAATGGCGAGAAACAATGTATATCATATGTGTGGGTAAATGAGTAAGAGGAAAATTACAGCTAAACACAAACAACGCAGAAATTTAAAAACAGCCCTGGTCCCAAACGGTAAGAGAATTGAAAAGTGGTCTGGTCACTAAGGGGTAATCTTGTGCTTCAAAACTGATTTTTTTTTTTTTTTACAGTGTTTCACAATACAAATGGTCAGTGCTCCAAAATATACTGCTGCAACAACCAACAAGCTTTTCAAGCAAAAAATTGGATATTCATCAATGATCATGTCAGTCACTTGACTATAAACCAACTGAAAATTACTTGCATGTTTATGAATATGTTAGTTTGTCCAATTACTTTTGAGACCCCGAAAATGGGGGGATTCTGCATGACAATTGCTGCAATTCAGTTGTATTAACCAGTTAAAGCTAAAAGTTTGCACTTTAATCACACATTGATTGCTGCAGTTTAAGTCTGTATTGTCATCATTCAGAACCAAGATCTTGAAAATTGTTAAACTGTCAACATACTTATAGACATAACACAATATATTAACATTAGATATTCTTAACTTTTTTCTTATGTTTTCTTTCTTTTTTTCTATAATTCCTAAATGAGAGTTACCAATATTTTAAAACTAATGCCTGAATTAACAAAACTTTTTTTATGGCACCTGGAATGAGATCAGCCACATTGACTCATGGTTGTGTTTCCCCATTATTTTCAAACTAACTATGCAAAATAGGTAATGATTCACTGCAAGAAGTACCATTTCCTATTTCACTTTAAACAATGTGTTAAATATGTCATGCATGTATGTAACATACCAATTTATGTAAATCGGTACGGGGCTCACCACATTTCTTCCATGGCACCTGGACTAGGAATGGCTACATTGACTCATAATTCAGTTTCTCTCCTTCCTCAATCTAACTGTGTCAACCAATGAAGGTTTCACTACAAGAAACTGAACTTTGCATCTGTGTTATGTTTCACAATGTCTCATGATCTAGATGGCAACAGTGTGTTGGAATATTCTATTAGTAGCAACACAACCAGATTTGTTAATCAGAAAGGGTTTTTTTATTCCCAAATGTATATGTCTTTCTTATGGTATTAACTTATGCCCATTGAAACCGAATGAAATACTAAAAAATAAACTTTCCTTACTTGAAAGTAAAAGCCTATATTATGGTTCCTACATCACTGTTTAATTCAGGAAGTCCTACAAATACAGGTAATAAATATATTCCAAACATAATAGATCCACTAAAGTATAAAAACACCAAGTTTGCGCCAAGCACCCATAACTTGATACCTGAATACTCTTATCTTGCTTTCAATAATCTATTTGCTGCAAAATCTCATGGTCACTAATCTGTCTTAATTCTCCTTGACCATTCTTCTGCTTTCAATACTGTTGATGATCAACAGCTTCTTCTCATCCTCGATAATCTCATCCTCGGAGATATTGCTCTCTCCGGGTGCTCCTCCTACATCTCCCAGCACTCTTTCAGTGTGTCAGGTCTCTTACTGATGTCTATGAAAAAAAATACTATTCATTTAGCAATAATTACTCTCATTATTCTAGGTATTAATGGCATAATTCCCACATAAATGTGATATGGGCTTGCCAATATTGGAAAATACATAGCTAAAAACAACACATATTGTATGATACAGTATAGTAAAATATAATAGTAGTGTATAACTGTGCCTTGACTTGCTTTTATTCTTCTTTTATTCTGATGTATTGGTTTCTTCAGCTTTAAAGTGGCATTTTTTTATTATATTGCATTCATCATTCATGTTTCTTCTGGTTCACTAATGTTATGTGAAATATAGGAATTTGTCCACAGTAATCTTTAAGATATGAACTTTTATACTGGGAAGCTTTAACCCCTTAACGACCGTGGACATACTAGGTATGTCCGACAAGAAACGGTTGTTAAGGATGTCCACGGCAAATAGGAGCCCTAGACTTACCTGGACCGGTGATCCACGGCGATCATGGTCGGGGGACTGCCGGAGACCCCAGCAGTCCCCCTGGAGCAGCACTGTCCACCCCGGCCCTCTAGGGCCATATGATCACCATGCTAACATTGCTGCAATAGGAGTCTATGGAGCTGCCAGCAGGGGGACTGTCTGAGCTGTTAATAAAATAAATAAAGCATTATAATATATTATACATATATAATGCATATATATGATATCATTATAAGTGTAAGTGTACTTTGAGATATATACACGTATATCTCAAAATATACTTATAATGAAATCATATATATGCATAATATATGTATAATATATAAAAAATGCTTTAATTATAATATATTATACATATATAGGAAATAAAACACATGCGTATTATATACACGTATTATATGTGTGTGAATATATATATATATATATATATATATATACATATATATATATATACATTTTTTTTTATAAAAAAACAAATAAAAACTCTAAATATGGCTTTGTGACTAAGTGGCTACTACAAAAGACTGGAAATACCCCATTTTGAATACCCTGGGTTGTCTACATTTTCAAATGGTATGTCATGGTGGGGTTAATTGTTATTTCTAGGCTGCATACCATCTCAAAGGCAACACTGGCCTAGCAAACCAATTTGGAAAATGTCAACGTGCAAACATGGAAAAGGGGAAAGCCCTACATTTGACTCCTGTAAGTTTGCAAAAACATATAAAACCTGTACATTGGGGGCACTATTGTACTCAAGAGATGTTGCTGAACACATATTGGGGTGTTCTTTGTCACTAACTGAGAATCCATGCCTAAAGTACAATGTGAGAGAAAAATAACACAAATAAATAACTACCCAAAGGTTTGACTGGTGGTAGAATTAGTGCATGAAAAGTGTTAAAATACCACCATTTGAAATACCCTAGGGTGTCTACTTTTCAAAAATATATGGTTTGATGGGGGTAAATTACACTCACCAGCTTAAAAAAATGTCCTAGATGGGACATGGGTGCATGATGATCATGTCATGACTACTAGTGTAGTCCAATGTGCAGAACTATGTAATATCTACATAGACAATAGAGGATAGACAGGATGTAAACCGGTCCTTAGAATGGCCGAAGTAATATGTCGAAAGACAGAAAATGGTTAAGGGAAAGCCGAGGTCAGGGAAGCCAGAAATACATGAGATCGACAAGGAAAGCCAAGTCATGGAAACCAGAGATAAGAGTAGTCAGGAATTGCCAAGGTCAAAATACCGGGAAGATAAAATACAAGAACAAGAAAACACACTCTCTGGAACCAGGAACTGAAACCATGACAGGGCAATGAGCTAGGGAACTTTAGGGGTTTAAATACCCCTCCTTGTGCTGTGACTGGTCAGAGCTTTACCTTTGCCTCCAGAACGTGCGTGTGTGTCAACGTTGTGATGTCACACGCACGTTTGCGTGACCCTTGGGGGCGTAGCTATAAATGGCTGCTACCTCGTGGTCAGCGCCATTTTGATTGTCTGAGGGGGGACACAGCACTCTCATACACACAATCACACAAACACACACACAGCACCCTCACACACACAGAACTCTCAAACACAGCACCCTCACACACAGCACCCTCACACACAGCACCCTCACACACAGGACCCTCACACACAGGACCCTCACACACAGGACCCTCACACACAGGACCCTCACACACACAGGACCCTCACACACAGCACCCTCACACACAGCACCCTCACACAGAGCACCCATCGGAGTGTATATTTTGGAAAAAGTGTGACATCACCAGACAAGTCTTGTGGGGGTAAAGCTTGGCTGGGAGTGCACTGTGATTAGTTGATTTATTAAAGGGACACTAGTGTCTGGACTCACCTGGCACCATCATTCTGTCCAGTAGTAAACCTTTTTTGAAAGACTTAAAACATTAAACAAGAGGCTTCATCAGTCCTTGCTCTCTGTTCTGCTAATGCTAATATGTGAAGGCATTAGGTGGAGGAGCAATGGTTGGCATTGATTTGCTGAAATTGTCAATTTCACGGCTACCGATTGCTGGTAAACTAGCATGGATAAGGAAGAATGTAATGTCTGCCTTAGCCATATCTTTATTAAAAGCAGGGATGTAAGGAGCTAGGGATCCTCATTTAGTGATAAATCCTTCATACATGGTTTAAGAACAAATGGAGGAAGAATTTATGGAGAATCTATGCACTCTTAACTACTTCAGTAAGATTACATAGTTATAGTGCCCAGGGTGTCTCTTTAAACCAAAAGAGGCATTTATAAAGCTTCAGTGACTTCTAGAACTTTTAGCCTTTTTCTGTGACAGTCTTAATTTTTTTAGTCAAGTTGTGCAATATAATTTAAGTACAGAAGCAACAATATTTAATGTTTTTTTTTTTATTTTGCTCAGGATTTATGTAGAAAGAAATGTTATAGCAATAATTCCACAGGTAAGTATGAAATACTTTTACAGACTTTTTATGTTTGGTGCTTTCTGGTTCTTAATATCAGAGAGTGGGACAGATTGATTGGGGACCCTTTGGCCACTGGCCCTAGATTTTGTAAAGTAAACCAGAGGGATGAAACAACCTTTGGTCCTAGGGTTAGTTTTGGTGTAGTGATCTTGGGGCCACTGGAATATTATCATTTTACACCCCATTGCTCATGGGTGGTGGAAGAGTTAGAGGTGATTTGGTGTCTCTTACCCATTTCCCTCCACCCCACTACATGCAGGTTGAAGGCAGGGTTAGGGTTACCACTTTAACCAACACCTTGCACACTAGATGGAAAAGGACCTTGTGCTAGGCCTCTCTGGTTAAATAGCAGAATCTGGGGAAAAAAACATGCTTTATTCAATCATGCCTGTTTCTTTAGCTCACTCAATGTTATTCTTGTTCTAACCCCAGTATGTATTCTTTAATGTTACTTACTGAGTTCTAGCTGAAAACAACAAGGTAGTGTTTCTGTTTATTATGCTATGAAGTGCCATTTTTTCCAGCATTATGCAAACTCGGCACTTAATGGGAAATAACAATTGCCAGTAAGGGCTTAGTAATGCTTGTAAGCCATAATATCAGGAATAACTTTCACAAATACAGTTTTAGCCGCAATTTTAATGCCTCTGTGGTGGAATCTCGGTAAAAATAAATTTAGTAGGCCGAGATTACCACGTGGCATGTGTACGTGCATATGCTGACGTATCGATCAGTTAGTTGCACGTGGCAAGATACGATCAGTAGTGTACGGAGCATGTGCAAGAATACAGGATGTAGTATTCCCCTCCTCCATTGTGCTGGACAGGCCATGCGGTCAAGCAGGAAGTTAATTCTTATTTGTATTGATTGGTCAAGAGAATGTGCGGGTGGAGCTTAATATGGGAGGAGTTATGTGCCTATATAAGGAGCCTGCACTATTGTCCGGGGCTCAGAACTTGTTGTATTTTGGTGACATTAGTCCCTCTGAGTCCCGATCGGTGAACCGAATAAAGAATCTATTCCTTCCTGAAGAACCCTGTGTCCATCTCTCTGTGCTTGGCTTCCGTCAGTTTCTCCGGTATCACCTCTTCAAAACTCATTTTGTTACTATAGGGCCATAGGATAATACTACTACTACTATTAATAATAATAATAATAATAATAATATATTTTTGACTGTTATCTACCCGGATCAATTAATATAACATTTCTTTTTCTGAGATTAGCATTTGGTAGTATCATAAATGGTTAACCAGAGCATTGCAAACATTTCTCATTATGTTATGCTCAGTGTGCCTAATGTTGATGTTTAGCGGGCATTATGGGAAGTGTAGTTAACAAAGAAAGTGTCCCAGGCAAGCTGTGGAGTCTTGTTTAATTCCTAATGTTTAAACATGCCAAAAAGCATCCTCCTTTTTTTTAATAGTTTGATTGAAATATTCATATGTATTAAGGCCGTTTTGCCTGTATTTGTGGGAGGGGCTTAAATTAATTCACTCCCCTTACCTGACTCATATCGCTTGAGGTCAGCATCAGAATGATTTCCGGGTCATCCAGATGCTATTTTACCTGATTACTCCATGAGGTTTTCTAAGCTGAGCTGTGTCAGGAATCCAGCCACAGGCTTTTCCGGCCTACCACCTTCTTTCTTCAATCCATCGCCGTGGATGGTGTCAAGTGACTCACAAACCGTAAGTCGACCTACCCGTTACGCCAGGCATCAGTCCCACGGCACCATGCACGGGTCAGGTCCTCACTTTACGGCTGCATTTGGTCTAAGTCTGTTCTAAAACCTTTGCATGTTCATGCATATCATTCATTTAAACTCACTTGTTATATCTGTCACTGGCTCATTTCGAGCATTAGCATACTCCCGAACGGGAACACATTCTGTTCCAATTGCCTAAACATACTAGGCAATTCTGTGCGTGCATTTCGAATCTCACTGCTCGCTTCGTTTTGTTCCATGACATACCAGGCTCACGGTTCGTGCAATTTTCTACCAAACGGGAACTAGTTCATGCATTTACTATTGTACTACACACACGTTTCGTGCGTTTACAACCCACTAACAGAACTTTGGTTTGTTACAATGACTGTTATTAAGCTATTATGTTCACATATTGTATATTGTCAAACGGGCACTGTTCATTTCCCTGTCATACAACTATAATGCTGGGGCATAGCTCACGAACAATGTTTCACATAAACCACACTGACCCCCTACAGGTCACTCTCAAAATTTCACGTTAACCTTGCCCCTACTGGTCAACAGCAAAACTGTCTTCACATGTCATATACAATTTACCAGCCAATATAAATTACACATAAGATTGTTTTAAACATAACCATAAATTAAACTCCAGCACGGGCTCAACTTCAGATTTAATTCACAATAATTTACATTTCCCATCAAGACCAACAGTGGTTCTGTCAACACTGCCACCTACAGGTTTGTCAAGTACATTGACAATTTTCATGGGGTTTTACAAACACCAAAACACTGACCCCTATAGGTCAACAGACAAACAACATTTCACATACCAATCAGTATCCAACTACACTGCCACCTATAGGGCACTCGGCAGATCTCCAGTGCACTTGCATTTTGCAAAACCATGTTCACTGACCCCTCCCATTCAATATACAGTTACTACTAAAAAACCTATACGGATTGTCAGGTTCAATACCATACTACCAGGTACATAGACCTGCTCACAAAGTTATCATCTCTTACCTTCCCTGGAATAGTAATAGCGTACTGGCAATTAGGGCTCTAGGGCCCAATAGGTATTACCCCCTTTATTCTCTGCATTACGCTTCGGTTAGTGGTCCCGCGAGGCCAACACCCCGCCTCATACTCGGAGGCATACACCCCTCGGGCCACTCGTGTGGCTAGCCGCCTCACATTGTCTCATAGAGAGGGCCTCACCTGTTACTCCCCTTCCTATTTTCTGGTTACTGTCACCGAGAGGCCAACAAGTATTTCTCACAAAGTTGATGAAGAATCACCTCTTCCTAGCACCCCGGTTAGAAATTGATACACCTTCAAGCAGAGGAGATGTTGCTAGTCCAGCAGCAATCAGATCCTGGACGATCACACACATTACCACCGACCTAAGGAAGCGACAAATCCCCTACTCTGCCACAGCAAGGAAAGCAGAGTTTTTTGTTTTTTTTTTCATAATCTTTTTATTGGGTTTATCACCATAAATCTTTTACAAAAAAGTACATAAAAACATTCATACACAATATCTATAAAAAATATTCATACACATAGACACAAAGACTTCCCCCCCCTCCCTCACGAGAGCTCGTCATACTTCCAATTTCTAGTTACTTTTTGCAGATGGTAATCTTATTACCTTTACATTTGTATTAGTTTTTCTTCCCAAGTTGACCATAGGCTCAAATTATCATCCAGGATCCTGCAATGATCTTTTTCCATCTTAATTTGATAGATCATCTGTATTATTATCAACTTTATATTAAAGACGGTGTTTCCCTTCCAATTTCTAGCTATTATTATTTTACATGCTATTAAGCAATGAATAGTTAAAAATTGATTTATTTTGTTTAATTTTGGCCATTGATAATGTAATAGCATTGTTTCTGGTTTTAGAGGTATTACAACACCACAAAGTGTGTGGATGATAAGTTGAGCCCACTGCCAAACAGCAGTCACTTGTCTACAGGACCACCACATATGAATGTAGTCTCCTTTTTCCTCTCTGCACCTCCAGCATTTCACATCCTTGAATGAATCAAATTTAGCTATTTTAGTTGGAGTCATATACCATTTGTTAACTAGCTTAAAGTGTGTTTCTATTAATATAAAGGAGTGGACAAATTTACTGATTTTTTGTATATTGAGTAACCATTCATTTACTTCTATATTTATTTTTAGTTCCATGTTCAATTTTTTTATAGCATTGGGGAGGGCTAAGTCCTCCTTTTGTTCCAACATTCTAATACAGCTAGAGAACATTTGCTTTTTTTTATTCTGATGTAACATTGGTTTTAAAATTTCATACATCTTACCATCTTTTACAATCTCAACTTTCTCCAGAAAGTGTTTTACTCTAAGATAGGTATATACTTCATTTACAGGAACCTTAAACTCTTCTATCAATATTTTATAGGGTTTAATTTTGCCCTCCTTAATCAGTTCTTTTATTGTATTTATTCCCTTTTCCTTCCATGTTTTTAAGGAGATGTTCTCTATACTTGCTTCTATTATGTCTATTGTTTGGAAATCAAATATTTTATTGGTTAGATCAATTTTCTTCCTTATCTTTTGCCAGACTGGAATAATCTGGTCTAGAATATATGATCTAAAGAAGTTATCTTTTTTATTCTTCCAGACTAGGCTTAGGGAGTCGCTTAATTGACTTGATTCTATTTCTGACCACCACCATATTTCCTCTTTATTTTGATTTATCTGGGTAGTCATGGCATGCATTATGATCCCTGCTTCATAATATTTTCTTATGTTTGGATATCCCAAACCTTCCTTCTTTAGTCCTTTTGATAATATTCCATTTTTAATTCTGGGTTTCTTTCCTTGCCATACGAAACTAGAAAAGGAAGTATTGACCATTGTCAGCCATTCGTTCGGGATGCTTAAAGGAATCATTCTAAAAATGTAAATCCATTTTGGTAGAACGTATGATTTCAAGATGTTAATTCTTCCTCCCCAAGATACTTCTATTTTTCTCCATTGTTTCAAATTCTTATTAGTTTCTTTTAAGAGGTCCATAAAATTTGTTCGCATAATATTTTTTGGATTTTTACATATTTTTATTCCTAAATATGAGAACGTTTTAGCTTTTATAAAGTTATAGGTTTTTTGGTAAAGATCTATTTCTTGACTTGATATATTATTGTATATAGCTGTTGATTTTGTTTTATTCAATTTATAATTTGATACTGAACTATACATTTCAATTTCCGCCATTGCGTTTACTATTGATGTTGACGGGTTATTTAGAAAAAGAATGGTGTCATCAGCATAAAGGGAAATTTTCATTTCTCTCTGTCCTACTGTATATCCCTTGATGTTTTCATTATTTCTAATTCTATTAGCTAATACTTCTATTGTCAATATAAACAATAGGGGAGACAGTGGACAGCCTTGTCTGGTTCCATTGTTCAGTTTGAACCAGTCTGCGCATATGCCCGGGCCAATTGATCTCGCCATTGGGTCTTTATATAGTGCCAAAATTGCATCAAACAGCCTGTATGCCCATTTCTTCTAAGGTGAGCTTCATAAAGTCCCAGCTGACCCTGTCAAAGGCTTTCTCGGCATCTAAAGACAGGATCAGCATGGGACTTTTTTTACGCTTTGATGTATCTAGTGCATCTAGCAGACGTCTGATGTTATTGCTTGACATTCTGTCTGGGACAAAACCTGTTTGGTCAGGATGAATGATTTGATTTATTATTTCTTTTAATCTACTGGCCAAAATAGAAGAGAATATCTTTACATCTACGTTTATTAATGATATTGGCCGATAGCTCTGTACTTTTGTTGGGTCTTTCCCTGGTTTCACATATTGTATATTGTCAAACGGGCACTGTTCATTTCCCTGTCATACAACTATAATGCTGGGGCATAGCTCACGAACAATGTTTCACATAAACCACACTGACCCCCTACAGGTCACTCTCAAAATTTCACGTTAACCTTGCCCCTACTGGTCAACAGCAAAACTGTCTTCACATGTCATATACAATTTACCAGCCAATATAAATTACACATAAGATTGTTTTAAACATAACCATAAATTAAACTCCAGCACGGGCTCAACTTCAGATTTAATTAACAATAATTTACATTTCCCATCAAGACCAACAGTGGTTCTGTCAACACTGCCACCTACAGGTTTGTCAAGTACATTGACAATTTTCATGGGGTTTTACAAACACCAAAACACTGACCCCTATAGGTCAACAGACAAACAACATTTCACATACCAATCAGTATCCAACTACACTGCCACCTATAGGGCACTCGGCAGATCTCCAGTGCACTTGCATTTTGCAAAACCATGTTCACTGACCCCTCCCATTCAATATACAGTTACTACTAAAAAACCTATACGGATTGTCAGGTTCAATACCATACTACCAGGTACATAGACCTGCTCACAAAGTTATCATCTCTTACCTTCCCTGGAATAGTAATAGCGTACTGGCAATTAGGGCTCTAGGGCCCAATAGGTATTACCCCCTTTATTCTCTGCATTACGCTTCGGTTAGTGGTCCCGCGAGGCCAACACCCCGCCTCATACTCGGAGGCATACACCCCTCGGGCCACTCGTGTGGCTAGCCGCCTCACATTGTCTCATAGAGAGGGCCTCACCTGTTACTCCCCTTCCTATTTTCTGGTTACTGTCACCGAGAGGCCAACAAGTATTTCTCACAAAGTTGATGAAGAATCACCTCTTCCTAGCACCCCGGTTAGAAATTGATACACCTTCAAGCAGAGGAGATGTTGCTAGTCCAGCAGCAATCAGATCCTGGACGATCACACACATTACCACCGACCTAAGGAAGCGACAAATCCCCTACTCTGCCACAGCAAGGAAAGCAGAGTTATTCAAACTCCTCCACTACGCCAGAACCCATTACTTTCTATGTTTTAAGTGGTACTGGTCCTAGGTTACATGGACCAATTAGGAAAAAAATTCTGGTCTTAATCCATAGGCTAGTGGTCCCGCGAGGCCAACATCCCCATCCCCATCCTCATACTCGGAGGTACTACGCCCCTCGGGCCAAATCATAGCTAGCCGCCTTGCACTGTTGCAAAGAGAGGGCTTCACCTGTCACTCCCATTCTTTCTTATGCTTTAATTGACACAGAGAGGCCAACACCCCGCCACAACGTTCAGTGGCCTCAATTTCCCCTCGGGCCCACGCCTAGATAGTGCCTCTCAGGCCGCTTGGCAACTAGCAGGGACTCATCTGTCACACTCACAAAGCATAATTGTTTCACCACTTGGTATTTAGCTAGCCCCACCAGTACCCACCAAATACATCAATGGACAACACGGAGGCAGGGGAAGGCCCAGCAACACCAACTCAGGTGACACCCAGGCCATGCTAAAACATGTAAGACAGACTGGCAATCTCGAGTCGGTCACCACAGGCCTCACAAGGCTGGGCCTCACGCTACTGTACAACCAGCACCAACCAAAACTTGGTTACCGGGTACAATAAATTCTTATGACACACAAGACGTTAACCCTGCATGTATGATCCCAGCACATTAGGGAAACAAGGCATATATATGTATGATGATGTATCTGTGATGGTCAGATCAAGGGATTCCAGGTAAATCGGAAACTGACCATCCCTTGGTTGGGTTGGCATTTGGAATATGTAGAGATGTTTATTTGTGCAGGTACCCATACAGAAGGGATTTTGTCCCAAACACATGGATGAGCACTCTCAGGCTCCAGGTACCAGCACCTCTGAACTACCAGAGACAATTGATATGAGTAGTTGCATTGCATAGACTGTTGCATATATGTTCAAATGGTTCAGGGCACATGACAAACCATGTGTCCCTTTACAACTTACAAATAACGTACTCACCATCTGTACACACCAATCCGTTTTCAACACTACTGACTCATCACCCTTCCAGACTTGTAGTAGATTTACTAAAGCTCTGGAGCTTCAAAGGGCTCCTGTACAGGTATCATAAATAAACTTTCAAGGAATATAGCATGCCCTCACTTACAGTCAGCACAACAGAACCATCGGCTGTAAACACACTCATAGCCAAGATTACAGAGGGGTTTTTACTTGGGTTTTCCAATCTCCACCATTTACAGCATGGCACCAAACACATTGGTATTGTCACAAGGAAATCTTCCCTTAAACAAAGACTAACCATAGACTTATTGGCACCACATACCTAACATTACTGGGCATCCATACACGCAAGTTACCACAAGACAAATAGGGAACATTCTCAACTACATCAATCACTACCTCCTGCTTAGTACTTACAACCGCAAGGAACTACAATCCCTACCAGGTTCCTTAATTTTGCCATGCCAGTCATACCACAAGACCACACTTTCGCATCCAGAGTACTTTCCCCTTTTTTCCACACCAACATGACGATCAGAGGATGTCCCTAGACACCCCAGCAACAGCAGACCTGCACATGGGGGGGAATTTCTTAACCACTTGGCATGGTAAAAGCATGTTCCTTCCAGGATTGTCTGACACTTCTCCAACCAGATGGTCAGACGCAGCGGGTTTTTACGGGTTTTAGCAGCGATCTAACGGGAACAATTGCTTTGGAGCTGTTGGCCATGGCATCCAGGTTTGGAAATTTTTCCACCACCTCAGCCCCTTTGGGGGATCTAGCCCATTGTAGCAGCTGCTGTGGCATTGGGTAAATCATGGTCAGGGTTATCAATTCGTTGTTACTCAGACAACTAAGCACATGTCATATCATAAACATATGCCACTCATCATCCATAAGGTCATGATATTTCTGGGGAACTCACTTGGTTGGCCACTTATCACATTTCTTTTACTTTCATGTACCAGGCGGGGGTATACATCCCTGCCGACAATTGTCTCATTTATATTCCAGGCATGTTCATCATACGCTTCCTACAGCCGCCCATACAGTCACGGCCACTCTTTCGTTCCAGGGACAAATCATGGATTAGACATACTCATGCAGCATAGCATGCACTATCCCACCTAGCACTTTCGTCCCATACTTGTAGAACGCATAACAAAGTTTTTCACCTGGCTTAAAGAATCTCATTGGAACACGACATAACTCAACCTGTGTCATAATATTTCTCCTAGGTTTTGCTTCTTTTGCCACCTTAAACTATCTCACACACCATTCATTATATATTTTGCAGGCATTCAACAACACAGGATAACCTAAGACCAAAACTACCATAGCTTCATGCTATCATACCAGACACGAATATACTCAGAGGTTTTGAGGAATCCATTCCCCCACGTTCCTCTCAGAGATTAACAATAGCCATCCAACTTTTCCATCCTTATCGGACCTATTAGATCTACAACCATTCAATTATACTACCAAGTCGGCCATTACCAGCCATGCACACTGCCTTCAATGCCTTTGTCAGGCCACAGAATCCACTACCATCACCACCACTCATACAGATCGTTTTTTTCAATGATCCCACGTATGTAAACAAATATATCATTACCTATTGGCTCTACCACATTCCAAAACACGCACCAACAGTAGAGATAAAATACTATCCTACCCACAACAAATGGTGTCCACTTGCGGTCCTAGATTCCTACTTTCAAAATCCTTCCAGGAATTAAATACTGTAATGCATTTAAGGAAATGTCTGGTTAATTTTTATATATTTGTTGACTGTATTAAATCTTTGATTATTCATTTCTGCCCTCTTTTACAGGCCTACCGTATCTTCGGTCTCGGCACACCACAACCGACTTGCTCCCTTTATACTATCCTACGCTTATGCTAGATCCTTACTCCATATACGGCTATTTGCCCCTTACACAAGTATTAAGGTCGTTTGGCCTGTATTTGTGGGAGGGGCTTAAATTAATTCACTCCCCTATAAAAGGGACACCCCTTACCTGACTCATATCACTTGAGGTCAGCATCAGAATGACCCTCCCACCCACTCCTCATTTCAACACTTTCTCTTTTCTTTCCATTTACTTTACTTTCTTACTCCTTGGTGGGCCTTCTTTATTTACAGGCCTACCGTATCGTCGGTCTTGGCACACCACAACCGACTTACTCCCTTTATACTATCCTACGCTTATGCTGGATCCTTACTCCATATACGGCTATTTGCCCCTTACACAAATATATATATATATATATATATATATATATATATATATATATATATATATTTTATTATTAGTTTTTTTATTATTATTTATGCGCCCTAACCGACAAAGCACACTGGCACCCCCTCAATGTAAGTAGTCAAACTGTTTTAGAATTGCTGAACGTTTAACCTGAGGTCCAACAGGCATTGATCTTCATCTTCTCTAAACATCATAGATCTGATAAGCTATCTGTCTGCCAGTGCAGTGCCTAGCTCATTGGTAGAAAGCTATCAACTGATGAGCTAGCCAGCACTGCAGGGATTAGTTCAGGAGATCTAACAGAAGTTCCAAAGCAGGAGCTTCTGGCTCTCTGGCTTATATAATGGAGATGGGAGTGGAGCCCAGTGGGCACCAGGTCAGAAGACAAACTATTCTCCAACTATTTAACTACTTACTATAGTGGGCACTAGGTCACTCCTGGCATCATAACCTCTACAGCACACGGTAGTGGCTATGGTACTTGGAGTGTTACTTTAATTTAATAGTTATAGTTGCTCTTCACAATAATCATGTCTGCTTCTTATGTCACATGTTCAGAACTCGGCATCTTCCATGCTGAGATTGTAATGCAGGTCTGCAATTTTAATGGCAACCAGAAAAGCAGTAGCAAAGATTGCTGAATAAATCTTTAATATACCTCTCATATTTATTTCTTCCTTATTCATATATTTTTTCCTTAAAATAAATGGTAATGGGCATAACTATTTACATTTTATTTTAATTTTTATTTGCTATATAAATAATAATAATAATAATAATAATAATAATAATAATAATAACAATAATAATAATAATAATAATAATATGATTGTGTACAAAAATATGAAAAAAGACAAAATATAAATAATAGATATTTTTGTTTTATTATCTTTATTGAACATATTTCATTAATACATACACTGTGAAGATATAAGCAAGTATGATGAAGTCATCCAATATTACAGTTGACAGAAACTGTTAAAAAATATTTGATACCTGGAATGCAGTTTTCAGTTGTGACCATGGGTTTCTATTTTACCAAATGGAGTACCATTATATTTGCCATAAACCGAAAGATTTCAAATAGTACCATATTGCACTCTGCTGGCACAAAAGTGCATTGCTATAAAAATGTAAAAGAAAACAATGGGTAAAAATCCCCCTGTTTTCTATTTAATGGTATATTATAATATATATATATATATATATATATATATATATATATATATATATATATATATCTCCAATTGCTTGCATTCCAGTTACAGTACAGTTAAGCCCGGTGCTTGTTGGCAACAATGATAGAACAAAATGGTAGTTAATAGCACTCCACGGACTTCATAAGTATAGTCAAAAATATAACTTACGTAGCTTTATTCAGCAACTGCCACAAAGTGTCAACGTTTCAGTTCTTGTACAGAACTTTCATCAGAATAAGGTGCATTACAGAAACCAACATTTATATAACAAACAGATACAAATAAATTAGTACATTGTATTATTAACAGGTGTAGCTTATCCCAGAATAGTCCCCATGATGATCGCCCGAAAAACGCGGGTAAAATTAACCCTGGTAAGTATATTCTGCAGCTGAGTAGTGCTGCTGACTGACCTTGCGTTCCAGTGATTCACGAAATCGTCGGCTGGAACGCAAGAAGTTTGTTTATATGTTGCTATGGCGACTTGCCGATCCAGCATAGGTAGGCGGAGGGACTTACTATGTGAGAGGTGGATAAGATGGCGATCGGAGCTAATCCCGATCTGTATCATAGCCAACATCAGAGACAGTGGCGTACATACCAGGGTCGCAGGGGTCGCGGCTGCGACCGGGCCCGGCCCACCAGGGGGCCCGGCCGCCCTGCGACCCAGGTATGTACCCACAGGGCCAGCCTCTTCTGCTGGGGGGCCCAGGAGCCGGCCACCTCCGGGCCCCCCGAGGCTGGCCCTGCTGTCACCCGGCTGGCTGGCGGGCGCGCGAGGGAGCACTCTCTCCTGCGTGCTCCCTCTTCAGCTCCCTCGCGCACCGCACTGAAACCGGAGCCGGAAGATGACGTCATCTTCCGGCTCCGGCATCAGCACGCGGCGCGCGAGGGAGCTGAAGAGGGAGCACGCAGGAGAGAGTGCTCCCTCGCGCGCCCACCAGCCAGCCGGGTGACACCACTGGACCCCAGGGAATCCCCCCAGCTCTCCCACAGGTAAGGAGGCTGGGGGGATTAAATAAAAAAAAACAAAAAAAAAACGTTTGAGTGTGTTAGTGTTAGTGAGTGTGTTAGTGTTAGTGAGTGTGTTAGTGTTAGTGAGTGTGTTAGTGTTAGTGAGTGTGTTAGTGTTAGTGAGTGAGTGTGTTAGTGTTAGTGAGTGTGTTAGTGTTAGTGTTAGTGAGTGTGTGTGTTAGTGAGTGTGTTAGTGTTAGTGAGTGTGTGTGTTAGTGAGTGTGTTAGTGAGTGTGTTAGTGTTAGTGAGTGTGTTAGTGTTAGTGATTGAGTGTGTTAGTGTTAGTGAGTGAGTGTGTTAGTGTTAGTGAGTGAGTGAGTGTGTTAGTGAGTGAGTGAGTGTGTTAGTGAGTGAGTGTGTTAGTGAGTGTGTGTGTTAGTGTTAGTGAGTGTGTTAGTGTTAGTGAGTGTGTTAGTGTTAGTGAGTGAGTGTGTTAGTGTTAGTGAGTGAGTGAGTGTGTTAGTGTTAGTGAGTGAGTGTGTTAGTGTTAGTGAGTGTGTGTGTTAGTGTTAGTGAGTGTGTTAGTGTTAGTGAGTGTGTTAGTGTTAGTGAGTGAGTGTGTTAGTGTTAGTGAGTGTGTGTGTGTGTGTTAGTGAGTGTGTTAGTGTTAGTGAGTGTGTGTGTTAGTGAGTGTGTGTGTTAGTGAGTGTGTGTGTTAGTGTTAGAGTGTGTGTGTGTTAGTGAGTGTGTTAGTGTTAGTGAGTGTGTTAGTGAGTGTGTGTGTTAGTGAGTGTGTTAGTGAGTGTGTGTGTTAGTGAGTGTGTTGGTGTTAGTGTGTTGGTGTTAGTGTGTGTGTTAGTGTTAGAGTGTGTGTCTGTTACTGAGTATGTTTGTGTGCGTCTGTCACTGAGTGTGTGTCTGTCAGTAAATGTGTGCGTGTGTCTTAAGCACTTACCTTTCTCCAGCGCCGGACTCCCTTAACGCTGGGGATCTCTCCGTCCCCATCCGCCTCTCAGCTCCGAATGCACATGCGTGGCAAGAGCCACGCGCGTATTCAAACCGCCCATAGGAAAGCATTACTCAATGCTTTCCAATGGACGTTCAGCGTCTTCTCACTGTGATTTTCACAGTGAGAATCGCAGAAAATCCTCTAGCGGCTGTCAATGAGACAGCCACTAGAGGCTGGATTAACCCTCAGTGAAATATGTTTTCAGCTGCAGGGTTAAAACTAGAGAGACCTGGCACCCAGACCACTTCATTGAGCTGATGTGATCTGGGTGTCTGTAGTGGTCCTTTAAGTGTATGTGTTTATGCATGCACTGGCATACATACCGCGGTCGTAGTGAGTGTGTTAGTGTTAGTGAGTGTGTTAGTGTTAGTGAGTGAGTGTGTTAGTGTTAGTGAGTGAGTGTGTTAGTGTTAGTGAGTGAGTGAGTGTGTTAGTGAGTGAGTGTGTTAGTGTTAGTGAGTGTGTTAGTGAGTGAGTGTGTTAGTGTTAGTGAGTGTGTGTGTTAGTGTTAGTGAGTGTGTGTGTTAGTGTTAGTGAGTGTGTTAGTGTTAGTGAGTGTGTGTGTTAGTGAGTGAGTGTGTTAGTGTTAGTGAGTGAGTGTGTTAGTGTTAGTGAGTGAGTGTGTTAGTGTTAGTGAGTGTGTGTGTTAGTGTTAGTGAGTGTGTTAGTGTTAGTGAGTGAGTGTGTTAGTGAGTGTGTGTGTTAGTGTTAGTGAGTGTGTGTGTTAGTGTTAGTGAGTGTGTGTGTGTTAGTGAGTGTGTTAGTGTTAGTGAGTGTGTGTGTTAGTGAGTGTGTGTGTTAGTGAGTGTGTGTGTTAGTGTTAGAGTGTGTGTGTGTTAGTGAGTGTGTTAGTGTTAGTGAGTGTGTTAGTGAGTGTGTGTGTTAGTGAGTGTGTGTGTTAGTGAGTGTGTGTGTTAGTGAGTGTGTTGGTGTTAGTGTGTTGGTGTTAGAGTGTGTGTTAGTGTTAGAGTGTGTGTGTTAGTGTGTGTGTCTGTTACTGAGTATGTTTGTGTGCGTCTGTCACTGAGTGTGTGTCTGTCAGTAAATGTGTGCGTGTGTCTTAAGCACTTACCTTTCTCCAGCGCCGGACTCCCTTAACGCTGGGGATCTCTCCGTCCCCATCCGCCTCTCAGCTCCGAATGCACATGCGTGGCAAGAGCCACGCGCGTATTCAAACCGCCCATAGGAAAGCATTACTCAATGCTTTCCTATGGACGTTCAGCGTCTTCTCACTGTGATTTTCACAGTGAGAATCTCAGAAAATCCTCTAGCGGCTGTCAATGAGACAGCCACTAGAGGCTGGATTAACCCTCAGTGAAACATAGCAGTTTCTCTGAAACTGCTATGTTTTCAGCTGCAGGGTTAAAACTAGAGAGACCTGGCACCCAGACCACTTCATTGAGCTGATGTGATCTGGGTGTCTGTAGTGGTCCTTTAAGTGTATGTGTTTATGCATGCACTGGCATACATACCGCGGTCGTAGTGAGTGAGTGTGTTAGTGTTAGTGAGTGTGTTAGTGTTAGTGAGTGAGTGTGTTAGTGTTAGTGAGTGAGTGTGTTAGTGTTAGTGAGTGTGTTAGTGTTAGTGAGTGAGTGAGTGTGTTAGTGAGTGAGTGTGTTAGTGTTAGTGAGTGTGTTAGTGAGTGAGTGTGTTAGTGTTAGTGAGTGTGTGTGTTAGTGTACGTGAGTGTGTGTGTTAGTGTTAGTGAGTGTGTTAGTGTTAGTGAGTGTGTTAGTGTTAGTGAGTGTGTTAGTGTTAGTGAGTGAGTGTGTTAGTGTTAGTGAGTGTGTGTGTTAGTGTTAGTGAGTGTGTTAGTGTTAGTGAGTGAGTGTGTTAGTGTTAGTGAGTGTGTGTTAGTGTTAGTGAGTGTGTGTGTGTGTGTTAGTGTTAGTGAGTGTGTGTGTTAGTGAGTGTTAGTGAGTGTGTTAGTGAGTGTGTTAGTGAGTGTGTTAGTGAGTGTGTGTGTTAGTGAGTGTGTTAGTGAGTGTGTTAGTGAGTGTGTGTGTTAGTGAGTGTGTTAGTGAGTGTGTTAGTGAGTGTGTGTGTTAGTGAGTGTGTTAGTGAGTGTGTGTGTTAGTGAGTGTGTTGGTGTTAGTGTGTTGGTGTTAGAGTGTGTGTTAGTTTTAGAGTGTGTGTGTTAGTGTGTGTGTCTGTTACTGAGTATGTTTGTGTGCGTCTGTCACTGAGTGTGTGTCTGTCAGTAAATGTGTGCGTGTGTCTTAAGCACTTACCTTTCTCCAGCGCCGGACTCCCTTAACGCTGGGGATCTCTCCGTCCCCATTCGCCTCTCTGCTCCGAATGCACATGCGTGGCAAGAGCCACGCGCGTATTCAAACCGCCCATAGGAAAGCATTACTCAATGCTTTCCTATGGACGTTCAGCGTCTTCTCACTGTGATTTTCACAGTGAGAATCGCAGAAAATCCTCTAGCGGCTGTCAATGAGACAGCCACTAGAGGCTGGATTAACCCTCAGTGAAACATAGCAGTTTCTCTGAAACTGCTATGTTTTCAGCTGCAGGGTTAAAACTAGAGAGACCTGGCACCCAGACCACTTCATTGAGCTGATGTGATCTGGGTGTCTGTAGTGGTCCTTTAAGTGTATGTGTTTATGCATGCACTGGCATACATACCGCGGTCGCACGGGTCGCAGCCCTGCGACCAGGTGCCTGCCGCCATGTGTTGCGGCCCCAGCCTGCGCAGAGTAAGCGCTCGCGCAGGGGGAGTGGGGGGGCCCCGGATCAGTTTTCGCACCGGGGCCCCATGGGTTGTGTGTACGCCACTGATCAGAGAATAAGATATGGCTCTGTAATAAAAGTAGTAGCAGGAGGAGTTAAACACTGCACAGTCTGTGGAATACATGGATCTATATGACGTTAAGATTAGGGGCTGCATAGTGTATGTAATGATGTGTCGCCAAGGGTAAGCTGGCTTGTTCTTAAATGGATGTATAGTGAACATGGTACACAACTCTAATGCCCTATAAGTGAACTCCCCCAGGTTAATACAGGAAGTATGCCCATATGTGGGAGGTGGTTGGACCAATTGTATAAATCTATTCAGCACCCTGGTGACCATGTTATATATAGTAAAATATATGTGCAGAAATGTATATAGAGTGAAAGTCTATATAGAGAGCATAAAGCACTGGGCAAGTGCTCCACTGGGTATTGAAAATATGGAACGTCTGGTGGTCCTATGGATAAGGACAGTTCTTACTAATGATGTGAACGTTTGGAGTAGCGGATTCGGTGCCATGCGTCTAAGTATGCAGTGGTTATGGTGGTTGGTCTGGGTGTATAATGGTAGAGAACAAGGGTGTGATTCTACCAACGAGGCCCGTGTGTACATAGTATACATCCACAGATAATATTTATGCCGGTGATATTCAGGTATGCACAACCTAAGTACTATGGACCTTACTAATAATGATGCCGACCCATAAGTAGTAATAATGTCAAATTGTTAGCTATATAAACCAAAATATATGTTTAAATGTTTAAATATAGAATCAAAGATCAGGGATACTGGCAAACCCTGTCTAGGATGCTGATATATTGCAATATAGCCTATCATCAAAAATGCTGACATATTAGCGATTGAAATATCCAAATGCAATCTGAACAATGAAGTAAGAAGGTATAGCGTCAGAGGTCTGAGATATGACAATCTCAACCTAGGACGCTGTACTGTCATGGGAAGATGCCCACGGTATATTTTTCATTCAGTCCCTTAGGTTGCACAGTGTCTAGAGTTCTGATCCAGTATAGCTCTCTTTGTAATAAGAGCTTCTTGCTATTTCCTCCCCTCAAGGGTTGTGGGATATGATCGATTGCCAAGAACTTCATTGAGGGAAGTGGATGGTTATATTCCAGGAAATGTTTTGTGGCCGGTAACTCTGAGCCTTTGTCTCTGTAAGCAATACGTATGCTTGACCGGTGATCCTTTCACGTAGTGGTAAGTCAGTTTTTCCCACATATGCCAGACCCCATGGACACCCCAGTTTATATACAACATAATCACTTGTGCAGGTAAGTCTATGTCTTATTAAGTATTTCTTGCCTGTGTGTGGGTACATGAACGATTTGCTGGGTATCATGTGGCTGCACATCATGCAGCCCAAACATTTGTAACACCACAGATTATGGTAGGTGGTGGTTTGGCAATGTGTGGGGTCGGTTTTCACCAGTAAATCCCTCAAGTTACTGCCCCTTCGATAGCACATCATTGGGCGTTGCTTAAATTGTGGTGGTAACTTGTGTCGTTCTGTAGCATTCTCCAATTGCGGTCAACAGATTATTTAATGTTGTCTGATATAGTGGTGTATGTTATGGGAAATACCAGTCGATCTGGTTTTACTGATCATTGTACTGGTGTTTCATAGCATTTATCCAATGCTTTCGACAAGTTTCTAGGGTTGTAGCCCCGTGCAAGGAATCTGTCCCACATGGCTTGTAGTTGAAGTTGTGTATTGGCCACATTAGAGTTGTTTCGTATTTGTGATGTCGCGAACATAAACTTTTCAGTTCACGAACGGCGAACACGAACTTCCGCAAACCTTCGCGAACCGGGCGAACCGCAATAGACTTCAATGGGCAGGCGAATTTTAAAACCCAAAGGGACTCTTTCTGGCCACAATAGTGATGGAAAAGTTGTTTCAAGGGGACTAACACCTGGACTGTGGCACGCCGGAGGGGGATCCATGGCAAAACTCCCATGGAAAATTACACAGTTGATGCAGAGTCTGGTTTTAATCCATAAAGGGCATAAATCACCTAACATTACTAAATCACAATGGATATGGATTGACACCTGACATATGACATATTGACACCTAGACATATGGATTGAAACCTGTCCTCAGAGACCCTGATACACACTGACACAGAGCAGAATAGGGACTATTCCCCCTACATAGAGTCACTTGGCAGATATGGATTGACACCTGTCCTCAGAGACCCTGACACACACTGACACAGAGCAGAATATGGACTGTTCCCCCTACATAGGGTCACTTGGCAGATATGGATTGACACCTGTCCTCAGGGACCCTGATACACACTGACACAGAGCAGAATAGGGACTGTTCCCCCTACATAGGGTCACTTGGCAGATATGGATTGACACCTGTCCTCAGAGACCCTGATACACACTGACACAGAGCAGAATAGGGACTGTTCCCCCTACATAGGGTCACTTGGCAGATATGGATTGACACCTGTCCTCAGGGACCCTGATACACACTGACACAGAGCAGAATAGGGACTGTTCCTCCTACATAGGGTCACTTGGCAGATATGGATTGACACCTGTCCTCAGAGACCCTGATACACACTGACACAGAGCAGAATAGGGAATATTCACTAAATGCCAAACATTGTTATACTGGGGAATATTCAGTAAATAAGGATAAGGGGGGGGGGGTCCTGCTGTGATCAGGTAGTTTAAGGGTTACGCTCGCTTCACAGTGACAGACCAAACTCCCCATTTAACGCACCGCAAACAGTCCACTTGCACAACCGCAAACTCCGCATTTGCACAAGGTTGGATACCAAGCTAGCCATGTCCCGTTTCTTGTCCTCACTGATGTCATTGAAGGTCTCTTCCTCCACCCAGTCACGTACAACACCAAGGGTCCCCGAAAGGTGACAACAAGCCCCCTGGGACGCCTGCTGTGTTTGGTCTTCACCTCCTCAAAGACACCTTCCTCCTCTGACTCCTCTTCTTCAGACTCCGCTCTCTGCGTTGCCTCTCTCTGCGTTATTATAAGGTGTGTTAAGTATTACTATTCTTATCAGTTTAATCCCTGTTACGAGTAGATGACTATTTCCTTGTTTCGCCAAACCGCTTCAAAGATGGAAAAAGCGGTATGAGTGGAAGAAACTAGGAAATGTGGTCAGGTGGTGGTGCCAGCCCCACCGAGTGCTTGTACCCAGGTATGCTAATAAACTGAAAAAAGAAAAAATCTCCCAAGAAGGAGATCTAAAACTGGCATAGGAAAAGGTTAGACAACTATAATAAAGTGATACCTACAAATCCTAGTGAGCATAGGTGTATAATAGAGTGAGAAAGGGAAAGCAGAGTAATGCTTCCTAATACCGTGGTTAGTACCCTTTGTTAAAGTAAATTGAGTAATGGACAAAAGTCTTTATTGTATCATTTATAAATAACAAAGGGATACTATACTCATTCCCCTATAGTGGCTAATTGTGTAATAATGGTAATACTATTACCTATTATGTAATATTGCCAGGGGCAAGGAAATTCCCTCTAAATAGATGGGTATAGGCAGAGAGTATGGAGACCGGAGTGATGCTGTCATAAACAGTGTCAATAAGGTGATATAAAGTCAAATGTATCACAGACACACAGCCACCCTTTCTCTTAGCTAGTTTCCAGAAATGCTGGATAGGTAGAAGGCTATAAAGACTCAGAGAGGTCTAAGAAGAATCCTCTAAACTATCCCTAATCTCCTTAAACACCTTCAAGGGTGTTCTAAGATAAAGCTCAATCTAAACGTTTAGATGACTGCCTGATTTCCCATCACAGATGCTGGCTAGGAATAACACTGTGCAAGACAAAGAGTTGGTCTAAGTGCCCATAGTGCAGTAAAGTGTCCCTAGTGAAGTGAAAAAGAGAATAACGAGCTGGCGCCCAAGAAAATAACAAGCTGGCGCCCTATCAGGGGACGTGTATATAGCATCGATTTTAGGAACCGGGAGATGGAAAAAGATGCTTGTTTGGTCCTCCTACTTCAAATTTGGGGCACTGCGCGTGCAATCTAATGTGCCACCAGATAGGAGTGGTGTGTTAAGTAGTACTATTCCTATCAGTTTAATCCCTGTTATGTGCCTTTTTTTGGTTTGGTTTTTGAAGCCACAGTGTAGCACCATATGCCCGAAAAATTAGGCATGTACACATGCCTGAAAAATTAGGTATTGTTGCCAGAAAAAATGATGTTTGTTTCCCAGGCAGAATGTGCCCTAAAACATTGCGGCTTGAACCCTAGTTGGTGGCGGATAAGTCACGCAAGTCAACCGGCATTCAGAGCTAAAATACAGCAGCGTGTGTACCATTTTTAGCCCAAGGCAGCTCATCTCATCAGGCCTTTTTTAGTCGAATGTATCGCCCACTGTCAGTCCCTTCGGGAACCATCCCTCATTCATCTTAATAAAGGTGAGGTAATCTAGACTTTTTTGACCTAGGCGACTTCTCTTCTCAGTGACAATACCTCCTGCTGCACTGAAGGTCCTTTCTAACAGGACACTTGAAGCGGGGCAGGCCAGAAGTTCTATCGCAAATTGGGATAGCTCAGGCCACAGGTCAAGCCTGCACACCCAGTAGTGAAGGGGTTCATCGCTCCTCAGAGTGTCGATATCTGCAGTTAAGGCGAGGTAGTCTGCTACCTGTCGGTCGAGTCGTTCTCTGAGGGTGGATACCGAAGGACTGTGGAGATGCGTAGGACTTAAAAAGCTCTGCATGTCCTCCATCAACAACACATCTGTAAAGCGTCCTGTCCTTGCCGGCGTGGTCGTGGGAGGAGGAGGATTACTTTCACCTCTTCCCCTGTTAGATTCCCGTTGTGCTGTGACATCACCCTTATACGCTGTGTAAAGCAATTTATTTTGCAAATGCTGCATCCTTTCCGACTTGTTGTAATTTGGTAACATTTCAGCCACTTTCTGCTTATACCAGGGGTCTAGTAGCGTGGACACCCAGTACAGGTCGTTCTCCTTCAGCATTTTTATACGAGGGTCCCTCAACAGGCACAACAGCATGAAAGACCCCATTTGCACAAGGTTGGATGCCGAGGTACTCATTTCCTGTTCCTCCTCCTCAGTGATCTCAATGAAGGTATGTTCTTCCCCCCAGCCACGTACAACACCACAAGTACCAGATAGGTGACAACGAGCACCCTGGGATGCCTGTTGTGGTTGGTCTTCCTCCTCCTCCTCAAAGCCACATTCCTCCTCTGACTCCTCTACCTCACAATCCTCTTCCAGCGTTGCCGCAGGTTCAGCAAGCGATGCTGATAAGGCTGTTTCTGCTGGTGATGGTGACCACAACTCTTCCTCTTCCTCTTCCTCTTCATGCTCATCTACGGCCTGATCCAGCACTCTTCGCAGGGCACGCTCCAGGAAGAAAACAAATGGTATGATGTCGCTGATGGTGCCTTCGGTGCGACTGACTAGGTTTGTCAGATCCTCAAAAGGACGCATGAGCCTACAGGCATTGCGCATGAGCGTCCAGTAACGTGGCAAAAAAATTCCCAGCTCCCCAGAGGCTGTCCTAGCACCCCAGTCATACAAATATTCTTTAATGGCTTTTTCTTGTTGGAGCAGGCGGTCGAACATTAGGAGTGTTGAATTCCAACGCGTCGGGCTGTCGAATATCAAGCGCCTCACTGGCATGTTGTTTCACCACTGGATATCTGCAAAGTGCGCCATGGCCGTGTAGGAACGCCTGAAATGGCCACACACCTTCCTAGCCTGCTTCAGGACGTCCTGTAAGCCTGTGCACTTATGCACAAAGCGTTGTACGATCAGATTACACACATGTGCCATGCACGGGACATGTGTCAACTTGCCCAACTTCAATGCCACCAACAAATTTGTTCCGTTGTCACAAACCACTTTGCCGATCTCCAGTTGCTGCGGAGTCAGCCACTTTTCCACCTGTGCGTTCAGGGCGGACAGGAGTGCTGGTCCGGTGTAACTCTCTGCTTTCAAGCAAGTCAAACCCAAGACGGCGTGACCAGGGCCGGACTGGGAAAAAAATTAGGCCCGGGCATTTTTCAATCAGAGCGGCCCCCTAAAAGGGGGTGGGGCCAGAGAGGGTGTGTTTTGTCATCACTAATGACAAGCACGCCCCCTCTCAAAGTGAGCATGTTGGTTCAACGCGTAGAGCCCCACTGAAGAGCTCTGGCATTAGAAAAAGGCCCTGAATTTGTTCTGCGCAGCGCAAGCAAATTTAATAACATGTTTGCATTGTGTTTGCTTTTAAATTGTCTCTGGTGTCTCCACAAGTGGGATACCAGAGGACAAAAGGGCCAGGAAAGTGTATGGTACATGTGTTTGGAGCCTGCTTGTGGGATTGCGTGTGTGTAGAGTGTGGTGTGGTATTGTGTAAATAGGTCAATTTAATTTGTGTTTGTGGTGTAATATGTGTGGCTAAGGGCTGTAGAGAGTGTGTGTATAGGGGGCATAGTGTTATAGGGGATGTAGCGAGTGTCTGCATAGGTGACGTTGTGTGTGTAGGGGTTGTAGAGAGGGTGTGTTTAGAGAATGTTGTATGTGTTTGCTGACAAGGAATGTAGTGTGTGTGTAGGTGGTGCAGTGTGTCTGTGTGTAGGA